>NC_142198.1:13237205-13544264 GCF_026936395.1 Plectropomus leopardus
GTATCAAAACCAGCATCAACCATCGTTAACTTGATCGTTGTGTGTTTTTCTGGTTATAAATATTGCTTTGATTAGAACACAAACATGACAAGAAAGAAATCTGTCTATGCTATTATATTTATATAAAAATCTGTTACACTCTATCGTTATTTTATGTAGGTGATAAACCACAGCTTATTGAATATTAGGGTATGTGGATGAAAACTGTTAAAACCCTCACTCATCATTTCCTAAAATGTAATTTACAAAAGCATTATAAGTCTTTTTTTAAGCAAAAATGCTTGCCTTTTTCTGCAACAAATGTCATTTCAGAAGAATCTTTCCTGACATTTTACAGATGTAAAAAAAATACATAATAATTAATGAAATCTGTGCTGGCATCAGGAGCTACTGCTAACAGGAAATTTTGTTATTTGGTTACAGTTTGGTTCCTCTTAAAAAACTTATCATGATTTTTCTCTTTTTGTCCAAAAACTTAGCCTATAAGTAACTAAAGATGATTGATTTTCAAATGCCATGTCTGAGCATTTAACACAAACAAGTGTACACTTTACACCTGAGAGTTACACATTAAATAAATGAGTTAGATATATTATAATTCAGTAATGCTTGTCAAAAAAATAAATACCAACTGACTCTTTTAATTTTGATGTTGCTCATTCATCTGACAGATGCTAACAGAAACTAATCAAAAGTTTGTAGTACTCACAGCTTAAGCTTAATTATGAAGTTGTTCTTTTTTGTTTTGTTTGTGTGTTTTTAAGGGTTTTGATCAAACTATTTAGCTATGTAACTTAAAATAATCTAATCATTTAATGAAATCTCTGTCTAAGAAGTATCTGTGAAAGCATCTAATGTTCATGAACAAACTAGAATATTTACACACCACTTCAGATCATTATTTATTAACTTAAATAAATATTTTTAGAATAGAATATTATTTGGAGGAAAAAATAATTTCGGGAAAAATTCACCAATGAATGTCTCAGCCACATGGGGGATGTTTTTTAACATCCCATCATGAAAAATTATACTGCTGGCAGAAAAAATGTTTAACTAATGCAACAGATATATCCAGCAAAACATGAGGTTTAAACTGGAGAACATTTTACTCAGTTTTAAAAGTAACATGGTGAACAAAGTTTTTTGTTAGTTTGTTGCTTTGTTTCGTTTTAGTTTCCATGTTACTGATGTCATCAGTATTGTGGAAATACTTGTATCTATCAGTGTAAGGGATCTTACTTTAGACGTTAGAAGAAAACAAAAAGATGTGTAAAACTAAGCATGTTCAACAATAGGCTACAGATTCATATAAACATTTAGGGAACATCCTATGATTAAAGTGTGCTGTATGTGGCATTAAAAAAGTCTTAAAAAGTCTTGCATTGGACCTGGTGAACCCTGAAAAAATTGTATATACAGCTGCAGTTGTCTTTATTTCATTAATATTTTTCATCAACTGAAAGGGGTTAGAAGAAAAGTACAGGTAAACATCCATCCATCCATTTTCTTCCGCTTATCCGGGGTCGGGTCGCGGGGGCAGCAGCCTAAGCAGGGAAACCCAGACTTCCCTCTCCCCGGCCACTTCATCCAGCTCTTCCCGGGGGACCCCGAGGCATTCCCAGGCCAGCTGAGACACGTCTCTCCAGCGTGTCCTGGGTCTTCCCCGGGGCCTCCTACCGGTGGGACGTTCCCTGAACACCTCACCAGGGAGGCGTCCTGGAGGCATCCTAATTAGATGCCCGAGCCACCTCATCTGGCTCTTCTCAATGCGGAGGAGCAGTGGCTCTACTCCGAGCTCCTCCCGGATGACCGAGCTTCTCACCCTATCTCTAAGGGAGAGCCCAGCCACCCTACGGAGGAAACTCATTTCGGCCGCTTGTACCCGCGATCTTGTTCTTTCGGTCACTACCCAAAGCTCATGACCATCGGTGATGGTAGGAACGAAGATCGACTGGTAAATCGAGAGCTTTGCCTTTCGGCTCAGCTCCCTCTTCACCAAGACAGACCAGTGCAGAGTCCGCATTACTGCAGACGCCGCACCGATCCGCCTGTCGATCTCCCGTTCCATCCTTCCCTCACTCGTGAACAAGACCCCGAGGTACTTAAACTCCTCCACTTGGGGCAGGACTTCATCCCCGATCCGGAGGGGGCACGCCACCCTTTTCCGGCTGAGAACCATGGTCTCGGATTTGGAGGTGCTGATTTTCATTCCAGCCGCTTCACACTCGGCTGCGAACCGATCCAGCGAGAGCTGAAGGTCACGGCCCGATGAAGCCAACAGGACCACATCATCTGCAAAGAGCAGAGACCTAATCCTGAGGTCACCAAACCGGACCCCCCCCAACACCCTGGCTGCGCCTAGAAATTCTGTCCATAAAAGTTATGAACAGAATCGGTGACAAAGGGCAGCCCTGGCGGAGTCCAACCCTCACCGGAAACGAGTTCGACTTACTGCTGGCATTGCGGACCAAGCTCCGGCACCGGTCATACAGGGAACGGACAGCCCGTATCAGGGAGTCAGAAACCCCATATTCCCGGAGAACCCCCCACAGGACTCCCTGAGGGACACGGTCAAATGCCTTCTCCAAGTCCACAAAGCACATGTGGACTGGTTGGGCAAACTCCCAAGCACCCTCAAGGATCCTGCCAAGGGTCCAGAGCTGGTCCACAGTTCCACGACCGGGGCGAAAACCGCATTGCTCCTCCTGAATCCGGGGTTCGACTATCCGGCGGACCCTCCTCTCTAGTACCCCCGAATAGACCTTACCAGACCTGTTGATTTTTCTGATTCAAGCAGGTTTGTATATTTAAATATACAAATCCCTTTTTTTCTCATGCATCTCTTCTGGCTGCATTGTGGAACTTCCTTTAACATTCACGTAGGTGGAATGCATCAGCAACCTGTTTCACAGGACAAAAGAAAGGGAGTATGCCATTTTACTGAGCCAAAAACACTGACAAACTGACATCTGACAGCCTCAATCCAATGATTTGCTTTTGTTCATCGCTAAGGAGTCACAACATTTCTCAGAAAGGTTATCACCCATAAGTGACGTCATAAGCTTTTACTCGGTTCCCATATAAAGGCCTTTAAAAAACATGGACTGTCACTTAAGAATAAAGTTTTGCAAAATAAGAAGTGTGAACTAAACTGAATTGAAAGACACTGAAATACTTTAAAACATCAAAAGCAGATAGTGCGAGATTTATAACATTTCATCTCAAATCTTTTCATTTTGGGTAAGTACATTTTTAAGTGTATATGTAGAGTTTTATACATTTAAACACTGTGTATGAGAAACAGTGTATGCATGTGTCTGTTTAATGTTTTTATATTATTTATTGTAACAGTATACTCCATTTATAATCTCTGTCCTACTTTTCGGGAATGCATTCTATTTTATTGCAAATTTTGTTTTTATCACATATTAAAAGAGACAAAAACTGATTAGTTATTAACTTTTTTGTTTTTAATACTTCATGACATCCTGTTGTAGGTTTCTCATTAGCTGATGTTCTGTTTTTTCCACCAATTATTCTGATCCATCCCCATTTAAATGGTACATGTAAACTCTCTTTTTTGAAGCATGGAAAAAATGTACTGCTTTGGATACAAACACAAATGTTCTATTATAACATTCAGATATAAATAGAAATAACTAACTTTAAAAAATTAAATACATTATTGGTTCTTGTAGTATCTCTTTTGGTCCTCCTATATCATAAGATCAGAGTTCTCATAGCACACCTGTGCTAATGGGGGTTTCAGATTTGCTCAAAGATATTTCACGCTGATTGTTGCTTGCGAACACTTACATGAATTGAGTGTTTTGGGAAGTAAAGGATTAGTTTTCTCACTCAGTGGAGCTGCCTGTTTAAGTAATCTGATTGTTGAGGTAGTGCATGTAGACAGCTATATAATAGCTCTAACCTGGTTTGAAAAATTGATAATAAAGACATAATAAATTGAAGTTAAACTATGGGAAGAAAACATTTATTTCAGTGAAATGTGAAGAAATAGGGGACATTTTTCATGTAGGGTTTTTGCGCCAAATTTTGACAACCTGAAAATTCCTTGACTTATTGACAGTGGTTATTGTTTGAAAATGAGGTCATGTAAAGGGAAATAGTCCTTTTCCAACAAGCAAAAAAAAAACATACTCCTCCCAAAAAATGTTGGCTATCTTCCAAAACTGTGAGATCCTTTTTGAAAAAAATCAAAGCTGTCACAGTTGTTTCCACTCCACATATAATGAATTTTCCAAGCTGGATTTTTTCAAAAGGCTACAATAATAAAAATGTAAAACACACTGAAAAATAAAAGAGCTTCACAGAAGTGTGCACTGAGTTTTTTATGTTCTTTTAAAGTAAAGAGTCTTTAGATTTCATTTCAGGAAACAGAATTCAGTGAACACAAACTGTATTTTAATACTTGTTAAATATAGCCATAAAACCTCATGTACAACGAGTTATAAAAGCTGAAACTACAACTGTAATGATTACTGTAATTTGCAGATCGAAAAGTGCCAGCGACTTAAAAAGTACAGTAATAAATTAAACAGATGGCAACTGTTATTCAAAATCTTTGAAAGTGCTGTGTCTGTTAATCAGTGTCTGTCTTGTTTGATATTGTAGCCACAGAAGAAAAGGAGATGGGTGTTAAAAGAATCCTGTTGATTTTTCTGATTCAAGCAGGTAAGGTGACAATTTAACCATTTGTATGAATAGGATGTTCATAGAAAATATTGAAAGATTCATTAAATAACAACAGCATAAAGATGAGGTCCAGTTCTGACTTGCATCTAATACTATACTTTCATAAAAATTAATATGCTAGCATAACCTTTAGATGAAAGAGAGATTATTAAAGCTAAATGTAACTGGTGTTACAATGATCTTATGAATGAATGAATGAATTTTTCGCTTCCCATCAGTAACTGCCCAGAATACAACTACTGAAACTTCTACAACCACACGTGAACCGACAACAACTGCACCTGTACCTTCCACAACTACACCAGAACCTACGACCACTAAGCCTGAACATACTACAACAACCCCTGGACCAACGACTACTACACCTGAACCAACCACTACAACACCAGAACCCACTAACACTACACCTGAATCTACAACCACACCTGAACCTACTACTACAACACCAAAACCTACCACTACAACACCTGAACCCACAACAACTAGACCTGAACCTACTACCACTACACCACAACCTACTAGGACAACCCCTGAACCAACTACTACTACACCAGAACCCACTTCAACTACCCCTGATCCTACCACCACAACACCAGAACCCACTTCAACTACCCCTGATCCTACGACCACAACACCAGAATCTACTACAACTACACCTGAACCTACTACCACTACACCAGAACCGACTACAACAACCCCTGAACCAACTACTACAACACCTGAATCTACTACAAGTACACCAGAACCTACCACTACAACACCTGAACCCCCTACAACTACACCTGAACCTACTACCACTACACCAGAACCTACTACAACAACCCCAGAACCTACTACTACGACACCTGAACCTACTACAACTACACCAGAACCTACCACTACAACACCTGAACCCACTACAACTACACCAGAACCTACCACTACAACACCTGAACCCACTACAACTACACCTGAACCGACTACCACTACACCAGAACCTACTATGACAACCCCAGAACCAACTACTACGACACCTGAACCTCCTACAACTACACCAGAACCTACCACTACAAAACCTGAACCCACTACAACTACACCTGAACCTACTACCACTACACCAGAACCTACTACGACAACCCCTGAACCAACTACTACGACACCTGAACCTACTACAACTACCCCTGATCCTACCACCACAACACCAGAGCCCACTACAACTACACCTGAACCAACAACCACTACACCTGAACCTACTACAACTACACCAAAACCTACTACCACTACACCAGAACCGACTACAACAACCCCTGAACCAACTACTACAACACCTGAACCTACTACAACTACACCAGAACCTAGCACTACAACACCTGAACCCACTACAACTACACCTGAACCTACTACCACTACACCACAACCTACTACGACAACCCCTGAACCAACTACAACGACACCTGAACCAACTACAACTACACCAGAACCTACCACTACAACACCTGAACCCACTACAACTACACCTGAACCTACTACCACTACACCAGAACCTACTACGACAACCCCTGAACCAACTACTACGACTCCTGAACCCACTTCAACTACCCCTGATCCTACCACTCCAACACCTGAACCCATTACAACTACACCTGAACCTACTACCACTACACCACAACCTACTACGACAACCCCTGAACCAACTACTACTACACCAGAACCCACTTTAACTACCCCTGATCCTACCACCACAACACCAGAACCCACTACAACTACACCTGAACCAACAACCACAACACCTGAACCTACTACCACTACACCAGAACCGACTACAACAACCCCTAAACCTACTACGACAACCCCTGAACCTACTACAACTACCCCTGATCCTACCACTACAACACCTGAACCCACTACAACTACACCTGAACCTACTACCACTACACCACAACCTACTACGACAACCCCTGAACCAACTACTACTACACCAGAACCCACTACAACTACCCCTGATCCTACCACCACAACACCAGAACCCACTACAACTACACCAGAACCTACCACTACGACACCTGAACCCACTATGACACCTGAAACCACTACAACTACAGCTGGACCTACTACCACTACACCAGAACCTACTACGACAACCCCTGAACCAACTACTACTACACCAGAACCCACTTCAACTACCCCTGATCCTACCACCACAACACCAGAACCTACTACAACTACACCAGAACCTACTACCACTACACCAGAACCAACTACAACAACCCCTGAACCAACTACTACAACACCTGAACCTACTACAACTACACCAGAACCTACTACGACAACCCTGAACCAACTACAACGACACCTGAACCGACTACAACTACACCAGAACCTACCACTACAACACCTGAACCCACTACAACTACACCTGAACCTACTACCACTACACCAGAACCTACTACAACAACCCCTGAACCCACTACAACTACACCTGAACCTACCACCACAAAACCAGAACCCACTATAACTACACCTGAACCAACAACCACTACACCTGAACCTACTACAACTACACCAGAACCTACTACCACTACACCAGAACCGACTACAACAACCCCTGAACCAACTACTACAACACCTGAACCTACTACAACTACACCAGAACCTACCACTACAACACCAGAACCTACTACGACAACCCCTGAACCAACTACAACCCCTGAACCAACTACTACAACGCCTGAACCGACTACAACTACACCAGAACCTACTACCACTACACCAGAACCTTCTACGACAACCCCTGAACCAACTACTACAACACCTGAACCCACTACAACAACCCCTGAACCAACTACTACAACACCTGAACCTACTACGACAACCCCTGAACCAACTACGACAACCCCTGAACCAACTACTACAACACCTGAACCTACTACAACTACACCAGAACCTACTATGACAACCCCTGAACCAACTACTACAACACCTGAACCTACTACAACTACACCAGAACCTACCACCACAACACCTGAACCCACTACAACTACACCTGAACCTACTACCACTACACCACAACCTACTACGACAACCCCTGAACCAACTACTACTACACCAGAACCCACTTCAACTACCCCTGATCCTACCACCACAACACCAGAACCCACTACAACTACACCAGAACCTACCACTACGACACCTGAACCCACTATGACACCTGAAACCACTACAACTACAGCTGGACCTACTACCACTACACCAGAACCTACTACAACTACACCAGAACCTACTACCACTACACCAGAACCAACTACAACAACCCCTGAACCAACTACTACAACACCTGAACCTACTACAACTACACCAGAACCTACTACGACAACCCCTGAACCAACTACTACGACACCTGAACCGACTACAACTACACCAGAACCTACCACTACAACACCTGTACCCACTACAACTACACCTGAACCTACTACCACTACACCAGAACCGACTACAACAACCCCTGAACCCACTACTACGACACCTGAACCTACTACAACTACACCAGAACCTACCACTACAACACCTGAACCCACTACAACTACACCAGAACCTACCACTACAACACCTGAACCCACTACAACTACACCTGAACCGACTACCACTACACCAGAACCTACTATGACAACCCCAGAACCAACTACTACGACACCTGAACCTCCTACAACTACACCAGAACCTACCACTACAAAACCTGAACCCACTACAACTACACCTGAACCTACTACCACTACACCAGAACCTACTACGACAACCCCTGAACCAACTACTACGACACCTGAACCTACTACAACTACCCCTGATCCTACCACCACAACACCAGAGCCCACTACAACTACACCTGAACCAACAACCACTACACCTGAACCTACTACAACTACACCAAAACCTACTACCACTACACCAGAACCGACTACAACAACCCCTGAACCAACTACTACAACACCTGAACCTACTACAACTACACCAGAACCTAGCACTACAACACCTGAACCCACTACAACTACACCTGAACCTACTACCACTACACCACAACCTACTACGACAACCCCTGAACCCACTACAACGACACCTGAACCAACTACAACTACACCAGAACCTACCACTACGACACCTGAACCCACTACAACTACACCTGAACCTACTACCACTACACCAGAACCTACCACTACAACACCTGAACCCACTACTACGACTCCTGAACCCACTTCAACTACCCTGATCCTACCACTCCAACACCTGAACCCATTACAACTACACCTGAACCTACTACCACTACACCACAACCTACTACGACAACCCCTGAACCAACTACTACTACACCAGAACCCACTTTAACTACCCCTGATCCTACCACCACAACACCAGAACCCACTACAACTACACCTGAACCAACAACCACAACACCTGAACCTACTACCACTACACCAGAACCGACTACAACAACCCCTAAACCTACTACGACAACCCCTGAACCTACTACAACTACCCCTGATCCTACCACTACAACACCTGAACCCACTACAACTACACCTGAACCTACTACCACTACACCACAACCTACTACGACAACCCCTGAACCAACTACTACTACACCAGAACCCACTTCAACTACCCCTGATCCTACCACCACAACACCAGAACCCACTACAACTACACCAGAACCTACCACTACGACACCTGAACCCACTATGACACCTGAAACCACTACAACTACAGCTGGACCTACTACCACTACACCAGAACCTACTACGACAACCCCTGAACCAACTACTACTACACCAGAACCCACTTCAACTACCCCTGATCCTACCACCACAACACCAGAACCTACTACAACTACACCAGAACCTACTACCACTACACCAGAACCAACTACAACAACCCCTGAACCAACTACTACAACACCTGAACCTACTACAACTACACCAGAACCTACTACGACAACCCCTGAACCAACTACTACGACACCTGAACCGACTACAACTACACCAGAACCTACCACTACAACACCTGAACCCACTACAACTACACCTGAACCTACTACCACTACACCAGAACCTACTACAACAACCCCTGAACCCACTACAACTACACCTGAACCTACCACCACAACACCAGAACCCACTACAACTACACCTGAACCAACAACCACTACACCTGAACCTACTACAACTACACCAGAACCTACTACCACTACACCAGAACCGACTACAACAACCCCTGAACCAACTACTACAACACCTGAACCTACTACAACTACACCAGAACCTACCACTACAACACCAGAACCTACTACGACAACCCCTGAACCAACTACGACAACCCCTGAACCAACTACTACAACGCCTGAACCGACTACAACTACACCAGAACCTACTACCACTACACCAGAACCTTCTACGACAACCCCTGAACCAACTACTACAACACCTGAACCCACTACAACAACCCCTGAACCAACTACTACAACACCTGAACCTACTACGACAACCCCTGAACCAACTACGACAACCCCTGAACCAACTACTACAACACCTGAACCTACTACAACTACACCAGAACCTACTATGACAACCCCTGAACCAACTACTACAACACCTGAACCTACTACAACTACACCAGAACCTACCACCACAACACCTGAACCCACTACAACTACACCTGAACCTACTACCACTACACCACAACCTACTACGACAACCCCTGAACCAACTACTACTACACCAGAACCCACTTCAACTACCCCTGATCCTACCACCACAACAACAGAACCCACTACAACTACACCAGAACCTACCACTACGACACCTGAACCCACTATGACACCTGAAACCACTACAACTACAGCTGGACCTACTACCACTACACCAGAACCTACTACAACTACACCAGAACCTACTACCACTACACCAGAACCAACTACAACAACCCCTGAACCAACTACTACAACACCTGAACCTACTACAACTACACCAGAACCTACTACGACAACCCCTGAACCAACTACTACGACACCTGAACCGACTACAACTACACCAGAACCTACCACTACAACACCTGTACCCACTACAACTACACCTGAACCTACTACCACTACACCAGAACCTACTACAACAACCCCTGAACCCACTACAACTACACCTGAACCTACTACCACTACACCAGAACCCACTACAACTACACCTGAACCAACAACCACTACACCTGAACCTACTACAACTACACCAGAACCTACCACTACAACACCAGAACCTACTACGACAACCCCTGAACCAACTACGACAACCCCTGAACCAACTACTACAACGCCTGAACCGACTACAACTACACCAGAACCTACTACCACTACACCAGAACCTTCTACGACAACCCCTGAACCAACTTCTACTACACCTGAACCCACTTCAACTACCCCTGACCCTACCACTACAACACCAGAACCTACTACGACAACCCCTGAACCAACTACGCCAACCCCTGAACCAACTACCACAACGCCTGAACCTACTACAACTACACCAGAACCTACTACGACAACCCCTGAACCAACTACTACAACACCTGAACCCACTACAACAACCCCTGAACCAACTACTACAACACCTGAACCTACTACGACAACCCCTGAACCAACTACGACAACCCCTGAACCAACTACTACAACACCTGAACCTACTACAACTACACCAGAACCTACTACGACAACCCCTGAACCAACTACTACAACACCTGAACCTACTACAACTACACCAGAACCTACCACCACAACACCTGAACCCACTACAACTACACCTGAACCTACTACCACTACACCACAACCTATTACGACAACCCCTGAACCAACTACTACTACACCAGAACCCACTTCAACTACCCCTGATCCTACCACCACAACACCAGAACCCACTACAACTACACCAGAACCTACCACTACGACACCTGAACCCACTATGACACCTGAAACCACTACAACTACAGCTGGACCTACTACCACTACACCAGAACCTACTACAACTACACCAGAACCTACTACCACTACACCAGAACCAACTACAACAACCCCTGAACCAACTACTACAACACCTGAACCTACTACAACTACACCAGAACCTACTACGACAACCCCTGAACCAACTACTACGACACCTGAACCGACTACAACTACACCAGAACCTACCACTACAACACCTGTACCCACTACAACTACACCTGAACCTACTACCACTACACCAGAACCTACTACAACAACCCCTGAACCCACTACAACTACACCTGAACCTACCACCACAAAACCAGAACCCACTACAACTACACCTGAACCAACAACCACTACACCTGAACCTACTACAACTACACCAGAACCTACTACCACTACACCAGAACCGACTACAACCCCTGAACCAACTACTACAACACCTGAACCTACTACAACTACACCAGAACCTACCACTACAACACCTGAACCCACTACAACTACCCCTGAACCTACTACCACTACACCAGAACCTACTACGATAACCCCTGAACCAACTACGACAACCCCTGAACCAACTACTACTACACCTGAACCCACTTCAACTACCCCTGATCCTACCACTACAACACCAGAACCTACTACGACAACCCCTGAACCAACTACGACAACCCCTGAACCAACTACTACAACGCCTGAACTGACTACAACTACACCAGAACCTACTACCACTACACCAGAACCTTCTACGACAACCCCTGAACCAACTTCTACTACACCTGAACCCACTTCAACTACCCCTGACCCTACCACTACAACACCAGAACCTACTACGACAACCCCTGAACCAACTACGCCAACCCCTGAACCAACTACCACAACGCCTGAACCTACTACAACTACACCAGAACCTACTACGACAACCCCTGAACCAACTACTACAACACCTGAACCCACTACAACAACCCCTGAACCAACTACTACAACACCTGAACCTACTACGACAACCCCTGAACCAACTACGACAACCCCTGAACCAACTACTACAACACCTGAACCTACTACAACTACACCAGAACCTACTACGACAACCCCTGAACCAACTACTACAACACCTGAACCTACTACAACTACACCAGAACCTACCACCACAACACCTGAACCCACTACAACTACACCTGAACCTACTACCACTACACCACAACCTACTACGACAACCCCTGAACCAACTACTACTACACCAGAACCCACTTCAACTACCCCTGATCCTACCACCACAACACCAGAACCCACTTCAACTACCCCTGATCCTACCACCACAACACCGGAATCTACTACAACTACACCAGAACCTACTACTACAACACCTGAACCCACTACAACTACACCTGAACCAACAACCACTACACCTGAACCTACTACAACTACACCAGAACCTACTACCACTACACAAGAACCAACTACAACAACCCCTGAACCAACTACAACAACCCCTGAACCAACTACTACAACACCTGAACCTACTACAACTACACCAGAACCTACTACCACTACACCAGAACCGACTACAACCACACCTGAACCAACTACTACAACACCTGAACCTACTACAACTACACCAGAACCTACCACCACAACACCTGAACCCACTACAACTACACCTGAACCTACTACCACTACACCACAACCTACTACGACAACCCCTGAACCAACTACTACGACACCTGAACCAACTACAACTACACCAGAACCTACCACTACGACACCTGAACCTACTACAAGTACACCAGAACCTACCACTACAACACCTGAACCCACTGCAACTACACCTGAACCTACTACCACTACACCAGAACCTACTATGACAACCCCAGAACCAACTACTACGACACCTGAACCGACTACAACTACACCAGAACCTACCACTACAACACCTGAACCCACTACAACTACACCTGAATCTACTACCACTACACCAGAACCTACTACAACAACCCCTGAACCCACTACAACTACACCTGAACCTACCACCACAAAACCAGAACCCACTACAACTACACCTGAACCAACAACCACTACACCTGAACCTACTACAACTACACCAGAACCTACTACCACTACACCAGAACCGACTACAACAACCCCTGAACCAACTACTACAACCCCTGAACCTACTACAACTACACCAGAACCTACCACTACAACACCTGAACCCACTACAACTACCCCTGAACCTACTACCACTACACCAGAACCTACTACGATAACCCCTGAACCAACTACGACAACCCCTGAACCAACTACTACTACACCTGAACCCACTTCAACTACCCCTGATCCTACCACTACAACACCAGAACCTACTACGACAACCCCTGAACCAACTACGACAACCCCTGAACCAACTACTACAACGCCTGAACCGACTACAACTACACCAGAACCTACTACCACTACACCAGAACCTTCTACGACAACCCCTGAACCAACTTCTACTACACCTGAACCCACTTCAACTACCCCTGACCCTACCACTACAACACCAGAACCTACTACGACAACCCCTGAACCAACTACGCCAACCCCTGAACCAACTACCACAACGCCTGAACCTACTACAACTACACCAGAACCTACTACGACAACCCCTGAACCAACTACTACAACACCTGAACCCACTACAACAACCCCTGAACCAACTACTACAACACCTGAACCTACTACGACAACCCCTGAACCAACTATGACAACCCCTGAACCAACTACTACAACACCTGAACCTACTACAACTACACCAGAACCTACTACGACAACCCCTGAACCAACTACTACAACACCTGAACCTACTACAACTACACCAGAACCTACTACGACAACCCCTGAACCAACTACTACAACACCTGAACCCACTACAACTACACCTGAACCTACTACCACTACACCAGAACCAACTACAACAACCCCTGAACCAACCACTACAACACCTGAACCAACTACAACTACACCTGAACCTACTACAACTACACCAGAACCTACTACAACAACCCCTGAACCGACAACCACTACACCTGTACCTACTACCACTACACCAGAACCTACTACGACAACCCCTGAACCAACTACTACTACACCAGAACCCACTTCAACTACCCCTGATCCTACCACTACAACACCTGAACCCACTACAACTACACCTGAACCTACTACCACTACACCAGAACCGACTACAACAATCCCTGAACCAACTACTACAACACCTGAACCTACTACAACTACACCAGAACCTACCACTACAACACCTGAACCCACTACAACTACCCCTGAACCTACTACCACTACACCAGAACCTACTACGATAACCCCTGAACCAACTACGACAACCCCTGAACCAACTACTACTACACCTGAACCCACTTCAACTACCCCTGATCCTACCACTACAACACCAGAACCTACTACAACAACACCTGAACCAACTACTACAACGCCTGAACCGACTACAACTACACCAGAACCTACTACCACTACACCAGAACCTTCTACGACAACCCCTGAACCAACTACTACGACACCTGAACCTACTACAACTACACCAGAACCTACCACTACGACACCTGAACCCACTACAACTACACCTCAACCTACTACCACTACACTAGAACCTACTACGACAACCCCTGAACCAACTACTACTACACCTGAACCCACTTCAACTACCCCTGACCCTACCACTACAACACCAGAACCTACTACGACAACCCCTGAACCAACTACGACAACCCCTGAACCAACTACCACAACGCCTGAACCTACTACAACTACACCAGAACCTACTACGACAACCCCTGAACCAACTACTACAACAGCTGAACCTACTACGACAACCCCTGAACCAACTACGACAACCCCTGAACCAACTACTACAACACCTGAACCTACTACGACAACCCCTGAACCAACTACGACAACCCCTGAACCAACTACTACAACACCTGAACCTACTACAACTACACCAGAACCTACTACGACAACCCCTGAACTAACTACTACAACACCTGAACCTACTACAACTACACCAGAACCTACTACAACAACCCCTGAACCAACCACTACAACACCTGAACCAACTACAACTACACCTGAACCTACTACAACTACACCAGAACCTACTACAACAACCCCTGAACCGACAACCACTACACCTGTACCTACTACCACTACACCAGAACCTACTACGACAACCCCTGAACCAACTACTACTACACCAGAACCCACTTCAACTACCCCTGATCCTACCACTACAACTACACCTGAACCTACTACCACTACACCAGAACCTACTACGACAACCCCTGAACCAACTACTACTACACCAGAACCCACTTCAACTACCCCTGATCCTACCACTACAACACCAGAACCCACTACAACTACACCTGAACCAACAACCACTACACCAGAACCAACTACAACTACACCAGAACCTACTACCACTACACCAGAACCTACTACAACTACACCAGAACCTACTACAACTACACCAGAACCTACCACTACAACACCTGAACCCACTACAACTACACCTGAACCTACTACCACTACACCAGAACCTACTACGACAACCCCTGAACCAACTACTACGACACCTGAAGCTACTACTACACCAGAACCTACCACTACAACACCTGAACCCACTACAACTTCACCTGAACCTACTACCACTACACCAGAACCTTCTACGACAACCCCTGAACCAACTACTACAACACCAGAACCCACTACAACTACACCAGAACCTACCACTACAACACCTGAACCTACTAGAACTACACCAGAACCTACTACCACTACACCAGAACCTACTACAACTACACCAGAACCAACTACCACTACACCTGAACCTACTACTACTACACCAGAACCTACTACCACTACACCAGAACCTACTACGACAACCCCTGAACCAACTACTACAACACCTGAACCTACTACAACTACACCAGAACCTACCACTACAACACCTGAACCCACTACAACTACACCTGAACCTACTACAACAACCCCTGAACCAACTACTACTACACCTGAACCAACAACAACTACACCACAACCTACTACAACTACCCCTGAACCTACTACGACAACCCCTGAACCAACTACTACTACACCTGTACCAATTACAACTACACCAGAACCTACTACAACAACCCCTGAACCAACTACTACTACACCTGAACCAACAACAACTACACCACAACCTACTACCATGACACCCGAACCTACTACAACTACACCTGAACCAACAACCACTACACCTGAACCAACTACAACACCAGAACCTACTACCACTACACCAGAACCTACTCGGACAACCCCTGAACCAACTACTACAACACCTGAACCAACTACAACTACACCAGAACCTACTACAACAACCCCTGAACCAACTACGACTACATCTGAACCTACTACAACTACACCTGAACCTACTACAACTACACCTGAACCTACTACCACTACACCTGCATCGACAACTGCTGTACCAACCACTTTGGCCCCTGAGACTACTTATATACTGTCAGCAGACTTGGAAGGTGAAACTTTCATAGATGCCCTCAATGACAGAAACAGCCCTGAATTCAAAGCTCTTGAAAGAAGAGTTTTAGATACGGTGAGTGTATTTTCATTACACAGTTTTTCACAGTGTCACTTGTGTGAATGAAGAATTCACAGTATGTTTTAACTAAAAGATGCAACTGTTAAGATAACAATCACTTTCAATAAATTTTGCATTTCTGTCCAATTATATTTCAAGAAAATGTGCTTGGAAGTTTTTTCATTATTGCTCTCTTTTTTTACAGTGTAATCAAGCATTCACAAGGAGATTTCCAGGTCAGTTTAGCTCCTGCCGTGTGCAACGCTTCAGGTAAAAACATTGGGTTTTTGTGTGTGTGTGTGTGTGTGGGGGGTAACAGTAGTTCAGTCATTTTTCTTGTAGTACTTTAGTATGTATCATGTAATATCAGTAGTGTCATGTGTGAATCACACATGACACAAGGCAATAAAATAATCTCATATCAGTATTTAACACGTCCTATTCTGTTTTAAGGGACAGGGACTCACCATCACGAACATCTGGAGTTGGAACAGATTTGCAAGTTCTCTTCAGAGCCAATAGTGGAGCACTCCCACAGAATAAAGCTGTGTCTGCTGCCTTAAGAGAGGAGGTGTCTAATCCCAGCAATAACTTCAGTGTGAACATAAATCCCACCTCAGTTGAAACAATAGGTAAGTAAACCAATGTTTGACTCTAATCAGTAAAACACTATACAAGTGCTGACCATGTTATGTTTTGAAAGCCAGGAACAAAAGAATTCGAGGTATATTGAGAAATACAGCTTCAATATTGTACAGTTCAGACCATGTAGGATGATGTATTCGCTGAGCTTATTTGTATTCAGCCAGTATTCTGGTGATGTAAAGAATTTGTTCCTGTGAGCTTTCTGACATTCATCACTTCATAAGTAAGTAAGATGCTATAGAGACTGCAAAACAATTTGTGTAAGCCTTTCATAACTGTTCTGAAATGTTTTTGACACTGCAACCACAGTCAGCTTAAAATCAAACAACAAACAAACTCTTTTTTGTTTGCACACCAATACTCAGTATCATGTTCTTATATGATTTTACAGGTGGTCCAATGCCAGATATCACTACAGCTTCCCCAGCTACTACTGTTGCACCTACAACTGCCGCGCCTACAACTGCTGCACCTACAACTGCATCGACAACTGTTGTACCAACCACTTTGGCCCCTGAGACTACTTATATCCTGTCAGCAGACTTGGAAGGTGAAACTTTCACAGATGCCCTCAATGACAGCAACAGCCCTGAATTCAAAGCTCTTGAAAGCAGAGTTTTAGATACGGTGAGTGTTTTTTCATTTCAGTTGTTTTTCACAGTGTCACTTGTGTGAACAAAGAATTCAACAGTATGTTTTAACTAAAAGATGCAACTGTTAAGATAACAATCACTTTCAATAAATTTTGCATTTCTGTTCAATTACATTTCAAGAAAATGTGCTTGGAAGTTGTTTCATTATTGCTCTCTTTTTTACAGTGTAATCAAACATTCACAAGGAGATTTCCAGATCAGTTTAGCTCCTGCCGTGTGCAGCGCTTCAGGTAAAAACATTGGGTTTTTGTGTGTGTGTGTGGAGGGGGGGTTGTAACAGTGGCTCAGTCATTTTTCTTGTAGTACTTCAGTGTAAAAATACGTATCATTTAATATCAGTAGTGTCATGTGTAAATCACAGATGACACAAGGCAATAAAATAATCTCATATCAGTATTTAATACGTCCTATTCTGTTTTAACACAGGGAAATACCATCACGAACATCTGGAGTTGGAGCAGATTTGCAAGTTCTCTTCAGAGCCAATAGTGGACCACTCCCACAGAATAACGCTGTGTCTGCTGCCTTAAGAGAGGAGGTGTCTAATCCCAACAATAACTTCAGTGTGAACATAAATCCCACCTCAGTTGAAACAATAGGTAAGTAAACCAATGTTTGACTCTAATCAGTAAAACACTATGCAAGTGCTGACCATGTTATGTTTTGAAAGCCAGGAACAAAAGAATTCGAGGTATATTGAGAAATACAGCTTCAATATTGTACAGTTCAGACCATGCAGGATGATGTATTCGCTGAGCTTATTTGTATTCAGCCAGTATTCTGGTGATGTAAAGAATTTGTTCCTGTAAGGTTTCTGAAATTTTTCACTTCATAAGTAAATAAGATGCTATAGAGACTGCAAAACAATTTGTGTAAGCCTCTCATAACTGTTCTGAAATGTTTTTGACACTGCAACCACAGTCAGCTTAAAATCAAACAAGGAAAAGAAACTCTTTTTTGTTTGCACACCAATACTCAGTATCATGTTCTTATATGATTTTACAGGTGGTCCAATGCCAGATATCACTACAGTTTCCCCAGCTACTACTGTTGCACCTACAACTGCTGCACCTACAACTGCCGCGCCTACAACTGCTGCACCTACAACTGCTGCACCTACAACTGTTGTACTCATACCAAAAAGGGCCACTTTCAGATCTCGTCAAGACACGTTTACAGCTGACTTGTTGAATCCATCATCCACAGCTTATCAGGAACGAGTTAAAATGATAACAAACCAGGTAAGTTTCCCCCTCCTGCTGCTACAACAGCTGAAATATTTTAATCAGAGCTCATGCACCCTCCAATAGAAAGGAACATTTAGTCTACATACTTAAGTGTCACTTTGTCCAATTTTCACAGACATAAAGCTACAACTTCCAATCATTTGATTTCCCTTACAATCAGAACATTTTTTTGAACAATGCCTCATGTCCCAGGAAGTACACTATTTCACATTAATCCACATAAATACATATGCAAACAGTTCAGTGTTTCAAGGTGAAAATAAATGTAAAAAGTTTCTTAATACAACTTCTTTTCTGTTTTTGTAGCTTGATCCGATTTTTAGAAGGACATTCCCCTCCTCCTACAGGTCCATGGAAGTTGTTGCATTCAGGTAATATTTTAAGATTTATTATTACATTTTAAGAGTAGCGGCCTACATTCAACATTTTTTTTCTTTTTTTCTGTGTTTCCTCTTCTGTAGTAATGGATCAGTCATCAACACCGTGGACTTTCTCTTTCAAAGCACAAATGCTCCTAATAACACTGAAATTGCGAATACTTTGATCAACGCATCTTCAACCGTCATCGGCTTCGACATTGAAACCACCTCTGTCAACGTGAATGGCATGGGTAAGCAATATTGAGTGCTAATCGATCAAACATTTCAAACATTGCACAAATGTTTGTTAAACTAATGTCTTGTTTTATTTTCTCTCATTTACAGAAGTTTCAAGTGGAGTAAGCCACAAGATCAGTCTCATCACTGCATCCTGCATGGTGCTGTTGTCATGGCTACTGTCAAGCCAGCATTAGCATCAGTCCTGATTTCCATCTGCACTGGCATGAAAAAGGACTTTGTTGTCAGTAAATTTCAGCTTTTATATTCCCAAAGGAAAATAAGCCATTAAGGGACATGGCCCTAAAACGTTTTCATCAATATTTCTGTAACATATATAGGGTCTTTTTTCCACAGTTTGAGGTTGGTAACTCTAAGCGCAACCTTTCACCATATCTGTTGTGTTTTGGAGTTAATTTGTTAGCCCCTTCCCCTGGTCTATTGTCCTCCAGATAATGGATTTAAGTCTCATACCACATGGGACCAGACAGACTAACGTTTGTGTATAAGCTGTCTTTGCACATCAAGTCCAGCTCACTGCTGCTGCTGATACATAGTCAGTACAATTATGTATCTATTGCAATAATTAACAGAGCTGCAAATTAACTTGCTTTCAAATTCAACTTTAAGTACCTTTACCATGGGATCATTATCAGTACAAAAAGCCAAACAATATATCTTTAAAGCCTGGGATGTCAGCAAATAATTGCACTGCTAATGTAAAAAAAACCCAGCCAAACTGTACAATGACTCTCACCATTGTTTAAATGAAGTTGATCACCTGGGAGAATACTGTAAAGGGAACAGGCGTCTTAAATGAAATGAAGGAACACATGCAGGTCATAGTGAGCTGCTCATCTCAACCTTAAACCAGTGAATAGAGTCATCATGTTATAATAATATATATGTCAAAACAATGCTCTGGCAGTGTTCATTTAATTATACAGAATGTATTTATGTAATCATAGCTTATTCTGGGAGATTTCTTGTAGTTTGTATATCTGTAAGAAACTTTACAATGATCAGAATACAAAGCTTTGAATAATTTGAATTTTCTCGTGTGATGTTTTGCAGTTTTGGTGGGAACAGCACCGCAACATGTTTAATGTCAGAAGCTTAAATAAAAGCAGCACTGACGTTTAAAGACTATCAAACCCTGCTGTGTGATTTGTATAAGTCTAAAATTTCACAATAGCATTTTAGAATCAGTCTTTGTTTTTGTTGTGTCAGTGAATCAGGTTTGTTCAGAAAAAATCTAGGAGTGCTGCATACTTTACTTTGGTTTACTTTGATACACTGCTCCTCAATCACCTCAAACACATATTAACTACCAGTATCAAAACCAGCATCAACCATCGTTAATTTTGGGTTTCACAAACAAGAAGAATTTTAACACATTATTATGTTGCAAAAGTCTTAAGGCTGGCACATTAAGAATAATGTTTACCACACATCTTCTTAGAAATTATTTTTTAATGCAAACTCCTCTTGTTAAAGTTGATAAAGAAGCCATTTGTGTTATTTTAGAAGCAAACAAACACATTTTACAGGAGCAAAGAATTTTGCCATTGTCAGTCAAGAGGAAATAAAGGTGCAGATAACTTTCTGTGGTGTGGCTCAAGTTTGCATCACCAGATCAAATCCCACAGGTTGAAGTTGTTGAAGACACCTTTTAAAGGGCTGTATAAACCCCAACAACACTGTATAGTCAGATCACTGTGAACTTTGACCTTAACACAAAGTCTAAAGGGGGGTTAAGTTAGTAGAGTTTAAAAATCACAGTTTCACAGAAGTGAAACTTGCTATGATGTGCAAATTCAAATTACGTTGAATGTTGTGTTAATCATTACTGCACTATCAGAACATCCATCCATCCAAAGCACTCCAGATATCCCTTCCCTCAGCAAGGCTTTCCAGCTCCTCCTGGGGGACCCCGAGGCGTTCTCAGGCCAGACGAGATATGCAATCCCTCCAGCGCGTTCCTGGTCAGCCACAGGGCTTCCTACCAGTTGGACATACCCAGAACACCTTGAACAGGAGGCACCACATGAGCCATCCTGATAACATGCTTGTACCACCTCAACTGACCCATTTCCAGAGAGTCCAGTCCCTCTCCAGGGGATCTAGCTGATACCGCTCCACCTCCTGCACCAGTTCAGGTTCTGTCCCAGCCAGAGAGGTTACGTTACACGTTCCAAGAGCCAATTAACAATGCCGAGGGTCAGCACGCTCCTACCTGTCGCTCACCACAAAACACACCTGACCTTGACCCCTGTCCCTGTGGGTGTTGGGCCCACAGGGTGGACTATCAGAACAATGTTTTGTATAATATGTCATTCAATGTACTTATTTATGTGTATTTCTG
Organism: Plectropomus leopardus; assembly: GCF_026936395.1. Classification (NCBI taxonomy): domain Eukaryota; kingdom Metazoa; phylum Chordata; class Actinopteri; order Perciformes; family Serranidae; genus Plectropomus; species Plectropomus leopardus. Next base: position 13,260,081 of record NC_142198.1, read on the forward strand.
TGTTTTGTGAAAACTTAACTTGATAGTTGTGTATTTTTTTTTTGTTATAAATATTGCTTTGATTAGAATACAAACATGACAAGAAAGAAATCTGTCTATGCTATAATATTTATATAAAAATCTATTACACTCTATCGTTATTTTATGTAGGTGATAAACCACAGCTTATTGAATATTAGGGTATGTGGGTGAAAACTGTTAAAACCCTCACTCATCATTTCCTAAAATGTAATTTACAAAAGCATTATAAGTCTTTTTTTAAGCAAAAATGCTTGCCTTTTTCTGCAAAAAAATGTCAATTCAGGAGAATCTTTCCTGACATTTTACAGATGTAAAAAGAATACCTAATAATTAATGATTGGTGATTGGATCCTAATGTGAAACTCAAAGTAAAGTGAACGCCTTGTTATTGAGTAACTGGTCAACATTACCTGAAACCCAAGGCCTCTAACTGCTTCTCCTCCAGTCTGCTGTCCTGATAAACCATTTCATGATGATTCCTGCAGGTCAGACAAAGATAAGTTGGTTTGCTGAATGCAGACATGACATAATAACAGCCCCTTAAGAACATTTTATGGTATTTTATTAACAGTAGAAAATAATAATTAAAGACTTACTGAATAAATTACCACAATTACTATTAATATAATTTCAGTCAGTTGATTTCAGCAAGACAGAAGCATGGCTAATATTGATATAACATTAAACAACCTAAAACTATTTTTCAATCAAGTTACAGTCAGTCATCTCACTGTGACATCAGATCTGAAATCCTAGAGCTCCACCTGCCTGTGCTCGCATCAGGAGCTACTGCTAACAGGAAATTTTGTTATTTGGTTACAGTTTGGTTTCTCTTAAAAAACTTATCATGATTTTTCTCTTTTTGTCCAAAAACTAGTCAGTCTACAGTAACTAAAGATGATTGATTTTCAAATGCCATGTCTGAGCATTTAACACAAACAAGTGTACACTTTACACCTGAGAGTTACACATTAAATAAATGAGTTAGATATATTATAATTCAGTAATGCTTGTTAAAAAAAATAAATACCAATTGACTCTTTTAATTTTGATGTTACTCATTCATCTGACAGATGCTAACAGAAACTAATCAAAAGTTTGTAGTACTCACAGCTTAAGCTTAATTATGAAGTTTTTCTTTTTTGTTTTGTTTGTGTGTTTTTAAGGGTTTTGATCAAACTATTTAGCTATGTAACTTAAAATAATCTAATCATTTAATGAAATCTCTGTCTAAGAAGTATCTGTGAAAGCATCTAATGTTCATGAACAAACTAGAATATTTACACACCACTTCAGATCATTATTTATTAACCTAGATAAATATTTTTAGAATAGAATATTATTTGGAGGAAAAAATAATTTCGGGAAAAATTCACCAATGAATGTCTCAGCCACATGGGGGATGTTTTTGGACATCCCATCATGAAAAATTATACTGCTGGCAGAAAATATGTTTAACTAATGCAACAGATATATCCAGCAAAACATGAGGTTTAAACTGGAGAACATTTTACTCAGTTTTAAAAGTAACACGGTGAACAAAGTTTTTTTGTTAGTTTGTTGCTTTGTTTCGTTTTAGTTTCCATGTTACTGATGTCATCAGTATTGTGGAAATACTTGTATCTATCAGTGTAAGGGATCTTACTTTAGATGTTAGAAGAAAACAAAAAGATGTGTAAAACTAAGCATGTTCAACAATAGGCTACAGATTCATATAAACATTTAGGGAACATCCTATGATCATATATTAAAGTGTGCTGTATGTGGCATTAAAAAAGTCTTAAAAAGTCTTGCATTGGACCTGGTGAACCCTGAAAAAACTGTATATACAGCTGCAGTTGTCTTTATTTCATTAATATTTTTCATCAACTGAAAGGGGTTAGAAGAAAAGTACAGGTAAACATTCATCATATATTCAAAACAATAATTTTATACTGAAAATTTTGAAGCCATGACATGGCTTTGAGCAGGAAAATGAGAAATAAAACAAGAGATATGTAGCTTCCACACTGTAACTGTAGTGTGTCATCTATTTCTGTATTTAGTATAATCAAAATTCCAAATATAATATCCAATATTTGTTCAATATATTTAAATATACAAATCCCTTTTTTTCTCATGCATCTCTTCTGGCTGCATTGTGAAACTTCCTTTAACATTCACGTAGGTGGAATGCATCAGCAACCTGTTTCACAGGACAAAAGAAAGGGAGTATGCCATTTTACTGAGCCAAAAACACTGACAAACTGACATCTGACAGCCTCCATCCAATGATTTGCTTTTGTTCATCGCTAAGGAGTCACAACATTTCTCAGAAAGGTTATCACCCATAAGTGACGTCATAAGCTTTTACTCGGTTCCCATATAAAGGCCTTTAAAAAACATGGACTGTCACTTAAGAATAAAGTTTTGCAATATAAGAAGTGTGAACTAAACTGAATTGAAAGACATTGAAATACTTTAAAACATCAAAAGCAGATAGTGCGGGATTTATAACATTTCATCTCAAATCTTTTCATTTTGGGTAAGTACATTTTTAAGTGTATATGTAGAGGTTTATACATTTAAACACTGTGTATGAGAAACAGTGTATGCATGTGTCTGTTTAATGTTTTTATATGATTTATTGTAACAATATACTCCATTTATAATCTCTGTCATACCTTTCGGGAATGCATTCTATTTTATTGCAAATTTTGTTTTTATCACCTATTAAAAGAGACAAAAACTGATTAGTTATTTCTTCATGACATCCTGCTGTAGGTTTCTCATTAGCTGATGTTCTGTTTTTTCCACCAATTATTCTGATCCATCCCCATTTAAATGGTACATGTAAACTCTCTTTTTTGAAGCATGGAAAAAATGTACTGCTTTGGATACAAACACAAATGTCCTATTATAACATTCAGTTATTTCAGTTATTAGTTATTTCTATAAATAGAAATAACTAACTTTAAAAAATTAAATACATTATTGGTTCTTGTAGTATCTCTTTTGTTCCTCCTACATCATAAGATCAGAGTTCTCATAGCACACCTGTGCTAATGGGGGTTTCAGATTTGCTCAAAGATATTTCACTCTGATTGTTGCTTACGAACACTTACATGAATTGAGTGTTTTGGGAAGTAAAGGATTAGTTTTCTCACTCAGTGGAGCTGCCTGTTTAAGTAATCTGATTGTTGAGGTAGTGCATGTAGACAGCTATATAATAGCTCTAACCTGGTTAGAAAAATTGATAATAAAGACATAATAAATTGAAGTTAAACTACGGGAAGAAAACATTTATTTCAGTGAAATGTGAAGAAATAGGGGACATTTTTCATGTAGGGTTTTTGCGCCAAATTTTGACAACCTGAAAATTCCTTGACTTGTGGCGGTGGTTATTGTTTGAAAATGAGGTCATGTGAAGGGAAATAGTTCTTTTCCAACAATTAAATAAAATATACTCCTCCCAAAAAATGTTGGCTATCTTCCAAAACTGTAAGATCCTTTTAAAAAAAAAAAAAACATAGCTGTCACAGTTGTTTCCACTCCACATGTAATGAGTTTTCCAAGCTAGATTTTTTTCAGAAGGCTACAATAATAAAAATGTAAAACACATTGAAAAACAAAAGAGCTTCACAGAAGTGTGAACTGACTTTTTTATGTTCTTTAAAAGTAAAGAGTCTTTAGATTTCATTTCAGGAAACAGAATTCAGTGAACACAAACTGTATTTTAATACTTGTTAAATATAGCCATAAAACCTCATGTACAACGAGTTATAAAAGCTGAAACTACAACTGTAATGATTACTGTAATTTGCAGATTGAAAAGTGCCAGCGACTTAAAAAGTACAGTAATAAATTAAATAGATGGCAACTGTTATTCAAAATCTTTGAAAGTGCTGTGTCTGTTAATCAGTGTCTGTCTTGTTTGATATTGTAGCCACAGAAGAAAAGGAGATGGGTGTTAAAAGAATCCTGTTGATTTTTCTGATTCAAGCAGGTAAGGTGACAATTTAACCATTTGTATGAATAGGATGTTCATAGAAAATATTGAAAGATTCATTAAATAACAACAGCATAAAGATGAGGTCCAGTTCTGACTTGCATCTAATACTATACTTTCATAAAAATTAATATGCTAGCATAACCTTTAGATGAAAGAGACATTATTAAAGCTAAATGTAACTGGTGTTACAATGATCTTATAAATGAATGAGAATTTTTCGCTTCCCATCAGTAACTGCCCAGACTACAACTACTACACCTGAACCGACAACCACTACACCTGTACCTACTACAACTGCACCTGAACCTACGACCACTACACCTGAACCTACTACAACAACCCCTGAACCAACTACTACGACACCTGAACCTACTACAACTACACCAGAACCTACCACGACAACACCTGAACCAACTACAACTACACCTGAACCTACTACCACTACACCAGAACCTACTACGACAACCCCTGAACCAACTACTACTACACCAGAACCCACTTCAACTACCCCTGATCCTACCACCACAACACCAGAACCCACTACAACTACACCTGAACCTACTACAACTACACCAGAACCTACTACCACTACAGCAGAACCGACTACAACAACCCCTGAAACCACTACAACTACACCGGAACCTACCACCACAACACCAGAACCCACTACAACTACTCCTGAACCAACAACCACTACACCTGAACCTACTACAACTACACCACAACCTACTACCACTACACCAGAACCAACTACAACAACCCCTGAACCAACTACTACAACACCTGAACCTACTACAACTACACCAGAACCTACCACTACAACACCTGAACCCACTACAACTACACCTGAACCTACTACCACTACACCAGAACCTACTACGACAACCCCTGAACCAACTACTACGACACCTGAACCTACTACAACTACACCAGAACCTACCACGACAACACCTGAACCAACTACAACTACACCTGAACCTACTACCACTACACCAGAACCTACTACGACAACCCCTGAACCAACTACTACTACACCAGAACCCACTTCAACTACCCCTGATCCTACCACCACAACACCAGAACCCACTACAACTACACCTGAACCTACTACAACTACACCAGAACCTACTACCACTACAGCAGAACCGACTACAACAACCCCTGAAACCACTACAACTACACCGGAACCTACCACCACAACACCAGAACCCACTACAACTACTCCTGAACCATCAACCACTACACCTGAACCTACTACAACTACACCAGAACCTACCACTACAACACCTGAACCCACTACAACTACACCTGAACCTACTACGACAACCCCTGAACCAACTACTACAACGCCTGAACCTACTACAACTACACCAGAACCTACTACGACAACCCCTGAACCAACTACTACAACACCTGAGCCTACTACGACAACCCCTGAACCAACTACGACAACCCCTGAACCAACTACTACAACGCCTGAACCTACTACGACAACCCCTGAACCAACTACGACAACCCCTGAACCAACTACTACAACGCCTGAACCTACTACAACTACACCAGAACCTACTACGACAACCCCTGAACCAACTACTACAACACCTGAGCCTACTACGACAACCCCTGAACCAACTACTACTACACCTGAACCAACAACTACACCTGAACCTACTACGACAACCCCTGAACCAACTACGACAACCCCTGAACCAACTACTACAACACCTGAACCTACTACAACTACACCAGAACCTACTACGACAACCCCTGAACCAACTACTACTACACCAGAACCCACTTCAACTACCCCTGATCCTACCACTACAACACCAGAACCCACTACAACTACACCTGAACCAACAACCACTACACCTGAACCTACTACAACTACACCAGAACCTACTACCACTACACCAGAACCTACTACAACAACCCCTGAACCCACTACAACTACACCTGAACCTACCACCACAACACCAGAACCCACTACAACTACACCAGAACCCACTACAACTACACCTGAACCTACTACAACTACACCAGAACCTACTACCACTACACCAGAACCGACTACAACAACCCCTGAACCCACTACAACTACACCTGAACCTACCACCACAACACCAGAACCCACTACAACTACTCCTGAACCAACAACCACTACACCTGAACCTACTACCACTACACCAGAACTGACTACAACAACCCCTGAACCAACTACTACAACACCTGAACCTACTACAACTACACCAGAACCTACCACTACAACACCTGAACCCACTACAACTACACCTGAACCTACTACCACTACACCAAAACCTACTACAACAACCCCTGAACCAACTACTACGACACCTGAACCTACTACAACTACACCAGAACCTACCACTACGACACCTGAACCCACTACAACTACACCTGAACCTACTACCACTACACCAGAACCTACTACGACAACCCCTGAACCAACTACTACAACACCTGAACCTACTACAACTACACCAGAACCTACCACTACAACACCTGAACCCACTACAACTACACCTGAACCTACTACCACTACACCAGAACCTACTACGACAACCCCTGAACCAACTACTACGACACCTGAACCTACTACAACTACACCAGAACCTACCACTACGACACCTGAACCCACTACAACTACACCTGAACCTACTACCACTACACCAGAACCTACTACGACAACCCCTGAACCAACTACTACAACACCTGAACCTACTACAACTACACCAGAACCTACCACTACAACACCTGAACCCACTACAACTACACCTGAACCTACTACCACTACACCAGAACCTACTACCACTACACCAGAACCTACTACGACAACCCCTGAACCAACTACTACGACACCTGAACCTACTACAACTACACCAGAACCTACCACTACGACACCTGAACCCACTACAACTACACCTGAACCTACTACCACTACACCAGAACCTACTACGACAACCCCTGAACCAACTACTACTACACCTGAACCCACTTCAACTACCCCTGATCCTACCACTACAACACCAGAACCTACTACGACAACCCCTGAACCAACTACGACAACCCCTGAACCAACTACTACAACACCTGAACCTACTACAACTACACCAGAACCTACTACGACAACCCCTGAACCAACTACTACAACACCTGAACCTACTACGACAACCCCTGAACCAACTACGACAACCCCTGAACCAACTACTACAACACCTGAACCTACTACAACTACACCAGAACCTACCACGACAACAGCTGAACCTACTACAACTACACCAGAACCTACTACCACTACACCTGAACCTACTACAACAACCCCTGAACCAACCACTACAACACCTGAACCCACTACAACTACACCTGAACCTACTACAACTACACCAGAACCTACTACAACAACCCCTGAACCGACAACCACTACACCTGAACCTACTACCACTACACCAGAACCGACAACAACAACCCCTGAACCAACTACTACAACACCTGAACCTACTACAACTACACCAGAACCTACCACTACAACACCTGAACCCACTACAACTACACCTGAACCTACCACTACAACACCTGAACCCACTACAACTACACCTGAACCTACTACCACTACACCAGAACCTACTACGACAACCCCTGAACCAACTACTACGACACTTGAACCTACTACAACTACACCAGAACCTACCACTACAACACCAGAACCTACTACGACAACCCCTGAACCAACTACGACAACCCCTGAACCAACAACTACAACGCCTGAACCTACTACAACTACACCAGAACCTACTACCACTACACCAGAACCTACTACGACAACCCCTGAACCAACTACTACAACACCTGAACCTACTACAACTACACCAGAACCTACCACTACAACACCTGAACCCACTACAACTACACCAGAACCTACTACGACAACCCCTGAACCAACTACTACTACACCTGAACCCACTTCAACTACCCCTGATCCTACCACTACAACATCAGAACCTACTACGACAACCCCTGAACCAACTACCACAACCCCTGAACCAACTACTACAACGCCTGAACCTACTACAACTACACCAGAACCTACTACGACAACCCCTGAACCAACTACTACAACACCTGAACCTACTACGACAACCCCTGAACCAACTACGACAACCCCTGAACCAACTACTACAACACCTGAACCTACTACGACAGCCCCTGAACCAACTACGACAACACCTGAACCTACTACAACTACACCAGAACCTACTACGACAACCCCTGAACCAACTACTACAACACCTGAACCTACTACAACTACACCAGAACCTACTACTACTACACCAGAGCCTACTACAACAACCCCTGAACCAACCACTACAACACCTGAACCCACTACAACTACACCTGAACCTACTACAACTACACCAGAACCTACTACAACAACCCCTGAACCGACAACCACTACACCTGTACCTACCACAACTACACCACAACCTACTACCACTACACCAGAACCTACTACGACAACCCCTGAACCAACTACTACGACACCTGAACCTACTACAACTACACCAGAACCTACCACTACAACACCTGAACCCACTACAACTACACCTGAACCTACTACCACTACACCAGAACCTACTACGACAACCCCTGAACCAACTACTACTACACCAGAACCCACTTCAACTACCCCTGATCCTACCACTACAACACCAGAACCCACTACAACTACACCTGAACCAACAACCACTACACCTGAACCCACTACAACTACACCAGAACCTACTACCACTACACCAGAACCTACTACAACTACACCAGAACCTACCACTACAACACCTGAACCCACTACAACTACACCTGAACCTACTACCACTACACCACAACCTACTACGACAACCCCTGAACCAACTACTACGACACCTGAACCTACTACAACTACACCAGAACCTACCACTACAACACCTGAACCCACTACAACTACACCAGAACCTACTACGACAACCCCTGAACCAACTACTACAACACCAGAACCCACTACAACTACACCTGAACCAACAACCACTACACCTGAACCAACAACAACTACACCACAACCTACTACCACTACACCAGAACCTACTACGACAACCCCTGAACCAACTACTACTACACCTGTACCTACTCCAACTACAACAGAACCTACTACAACAACCCCTGAACCAACTACTACTACACCTGAACCAACAACAACTACACCACAACCTACTACAACTACACCTGAACCAACAACCACTACACCTGAACCAACTACAACACCAGAACCTACTACTACTACACCTGAACCAACAACTACACCTGAACCTACTACAACAACCCCTGAACCAACTACTACTACACCTGTACCTACTACAACTACACCAGAACCTACTACAACAACCCCTGAACCAACTACTACTACACCTGAACCAACAACAACTACACCACAACCTACTACCACTACACCCGAACCTACTACAACTACACCTGAACCAACAACCACTACACCTGAACCAACTACGACACCAGAACCTACTACAACTACACCTGAACCAACAACTACACCACAACCTACTACCACTACACCAGAACCTACTACGACAACCCCTGAACCAACTACTACAACACCTGAACCAACTACAACTACACCTGAACCTACTACCACAATACCTGCATCGACAACTGCTGTATCAACCACTTTGGCTCCTGAGACTACTTATATTCTGTCAGCAGACTTGGAAGGTGAAAATTTCACAGATGCCCTCAATGACAACAACAGCCCTGAATTCAAAGCTCTTGAAAGCAGAGTTTTAGATGCGGTGAGTGTATTTTCATTTCAGTTGTTTTTCACAGTGTCACTTGTGTGAACAAAGAATTCAACAGTATGTTTTAACTAAAAGATGCAACTGTTAAGATAACAATCACTTTCAATACATTTTGCATTTCTGTTCAATTACATTTCAAGAAAATATGCTTGGAAGTTTTTTCATTATTGCTCTCTTTTTTACAGTGTAATCAAACATTCACAAGGAGATTTCCAGATCAGTTTAGCTCCTGCCGTGTGCAACGCTTCAGGTAAAAACATTGGGTTTTTGTGTGTGTGTGTGTGTGTGGGTGGGGGCGGGGGGGGGGGTGTAACAGTGGCTCAGTCATTTTTCTTGTAGTACTTTAGTGTAAAAATACATATCATGTAATATCAGTAGTGTCATGTGTAAATCACAGATGACACAAGGCAATAAAATAATCTCATAACAGTATTTAACACGTCCTATTCTGTTTTAACACAGGGAAATACCATCACGAAGATCTGGAGTTGGAGCAGATTTGCAAGTTCTCTTCAGAGCCAATAGTGGAGCACTCCCACAGAATAACGCTGTGTCTGCTGCCTTAAGAGAGGAGGTGTCTAATCCCAACAATAACTTCAGTGTGAACATAAATCCCACCTCAGTTGAAACAATAGGTAAGTAAACCAATGTTTGACTCTAATCAGTAAAACACTATACAAGTGCTGACCATGTTATGTTTTGAAAGCCAGGAACAAAAGAATTCGAGGTATATTGAGAAATACAGCTTCAATATTGTACAGTTCAGACCATGCAGGATGATGTATTCGCTGAGCTTATTTGTATTCAGCCAGTATTCTGGTGATGTAAAGAATTTGTTCCTGTAAGGTTTCTGACATTCATCACTTCATAAGTAAATAAGATGCTATAGAGACTGCAAAACAATTTGTGTAAGCCTTTCATAACTGTTCTGAAATGTTTTTGACACTGCAACCACAGTCAGCTTAAAATCAAACAAGGAAAAGAAACTCTTTTTTGTTTGCACACCAATACTCAGTATCATGTTCTTATATGATTTTACAGGTGGTCCAATGCCAGATATCACTACAGTTTCCCCAGCTACTACTGTTGCACCTACAACTGCCGCGCCTACAACTGCCGCGCCTACAACTGCTGCACCGACAACTGTTGTTCTCATACCAAAAAGGGCCACTTTCAGATCTCGTCAAGACACGTTTACAGCTGACTTGTTGAATCCATCATCCACAGCTTATCAGCAACGAGTTAACTTGATAACAGACCAGGTAAGTCTCCCCCTCCTGCTGCTACAACAGCTGAAATATTTTAATCAGAGCTCATGCACCCTCCAATAGAAAGGAACATTTAGTCTACATACTTAAGTGTCACTTTGTCCAATTTTGACAGACATAAAGCTACAACTACCAATCATTTGATTTCCCTTACAATCAGAACATTTTTCTGAACGATGTCTCGTGTCCCAGGAAGTACACTATTTCACATTAATACACATAAATACATATGTAAACAGTTCAGTGTTTCAAGGTGAAAATAAATGTAAAAAGTTTCTTAATACAACTTGTTTTCTGTTTTTGTAGCTTGATCCAGTCTTTAGAAGGACATTCCCCTCCTCCTACAGGTCCATGGAAGTTGTTGCATTCAGGTAATATTTTAAGATTTATTATTACATTTTAAGAGTAGCGGCCTACATCCGACATTTCAAACTTTTTTTCTTTGTTTCCTCTTCTGTAGCAATGGATCAGTCATCAACACCGTGGACTTTCTCTTTCAAAGCACAAATGCTCCTAATAACACTGAAATTGCGAATACTTTGATCAACGCAGCTTCAACCGTCATCGGCTTCGACATTGACACCACCTCTGTCAACGTGAATGGCATGGGTAAGCAATATTGAGTGCTACTCGATCAAACATTTCAAACATTGCACAAATGTTTGTTAAACTAATGTCTTGTTTTATTTTCTCTCATTTACAGAAGTTTCAAGTGGAGTAAGCCACAAGATCAGTCTCATCACTGCATCCTGCATGGTGCTGTTGTCATGGCTACTGTCAAGCCAGCATTAGCATCAGTCCTGATTTCCATCTGCACTGGCATGAAAAAGGACTTTGTTGTCAGTAAAAAGCCATGATTCATGACTGTCATGAAAAATGTTCAGCTTCAGATGAACTTGGCAAGCCGAAGTTTAGGCTTTTATATTCCCAAAGGAAAATAAGCCATTAAGGGACATGGCCCTAAAACGTTTTCATCAATATTTCTGTAACATATATAGGGGCTTTTTTTCACAGTTTGAGGTTGGTAACTCTAAGCGCAACCTTTCACCATATCTGGTGTGTTTTGGAGTTAATTTGTTAGCCCCTTCCCCTGGTCTATTGTCCTCCAGATAATGGATTTAAGTCTCATACCACATGGGACCAGACAGACTAATGTTTGTGTACAAGCTGTCTTTGCACATCAAGTCCAGCTCACTGCTGCTGCTGATACACAGTGAAAACTGCAATCAGTACAATTATGTATCTATTGCAATAACTAACAGAGCTGCAAATGAACTTGCTTTCAAATTCAACTTTAAGCACCTTTACCATGGGATCATTATCAGTACAAAAAGCTAAACAATATATCTTTAAAGCCTGGGATGTCAGCAAATAATTGCACTGCTATTGTTCAAGTGAGCCTTGCTTCAGGGAGCACAGTCTACAATTCTACAATTCTACAATTTCATTTAGCAGACGCTTTTATCCAAAGCCACGTACAACACAATCAGACAGTCCTTTAGCAATACTCATCTTAACAACAGTAAATGTTGTCATGTTTATTTACTCTTGTTTATCAAAAAAAAAAACAGCCAAACTGTACAATGACTCTCACCATTGTTTAAATGAAATTGATCACCTGGGAAAATACTGTAAAGGGAACAGGCGTCTTAAATGAAATGAAGGAACACATGCAGGTCATAGTGAGCTGCTCATCTCAACCTTAAACCAGTGAATAGAGTTTTATCATCATGTTATAATAATATATATGTCAAAAAAACGCTCTGTCAGTGTTCTTTTATTTATACAGAATGTATTTATATAATCATAGCTTATTCTGGGAGATTTCTTGTAGTTTGTATATCTGTAAGAAACTTTACAATGATCAGAATAAAAAGCTTTGAATAATTTGAATTTTCTCATGTGATGTTTTGCAATTTTGGTGGATAAACAGCACCGCAACATGTTTAATGTCAGAAGCTTAAATAAAAGCAGCAGCGACATTTACAGACTATCAAACCCTGCCGTGTGAGTTGTATTATTAATTTTGATATTCACAATAGAATTTTAGAATCGGTCTGTCACAGTGAAACAGGTTTGTTCAGAAAGATCTGGGGGTGTTGCATACCTCACTGTTAGTACGCATATTTTATAATCATTTCATATCTTTGTATCTATCTTATGTGAACTTTCACCTACTGATAGTTAGGCCTTTGACCTTGCAAGTTATGTTGGACATATGGTCACACTTGTGAAGGGACTACACTCCACGTTTTGTACCCATCTGGGTAAGTGCCCACAAAGTCAACAATAACATTTCCTCGAAGTATCCCTGTGGTCTTACTCTTAACGTATTGGTGTTTGATAGGAACCAGATGTGTAAATGGCGAGAAACATATATAGGGCATTGTTGTGGTTTGGTCTTTGTTACACACTTCCGTCCATGCTGCTGTGCTGACCCGTGCAATGGAATTTAACATTTCCTGATTGAAGCATCAACCAGTATCTCATTGCTGTATAAGAGTTATCACAGAAAACTCATCCTTTGACTTTGTCTATGGGATTCTTATTCATTCAAACCAGACAGTCTGGGTGATACACTTCTCTTCAATCAATCAATCAATCAGACATTATTTGTATAGCACTTTCATACAAACAGATTGTAACACCAAGTGCTTCATACAGTGAAAGCACCCCCCCCCACACACACACACACACACACACACATGCATACATGACAACGAGATTTTTTGATTAAATAAAACACTAAAGCATTGAAATACTATTAAATAAATAAAGAAATACTAATTTCGACCAGAAATCACAGAACTGACACATATTACCGACCAGTATCAAAACCAGCATCAACCATTGTTGATTTTCCAGAATGTCTTTCACAAACAAGAAGGATTTTAATGCAAAAAGATGTTGCAAAAGTCTTGAGGCTGCCACATTAGGAATAATGTTTACCCTAGATCTTGTTATAAAACTTTTTCTATAAAGGTTCTCCTGTTTAAGTTGATAAAGAAACCACTTGTGTTATTTAAAGGCAAGCATAAACAGACTCTGCAAGAGAATGTTGCTGTTGTCAGTTCAATAAAGGCGCAGATGACTTTCTGGGGTGTGGCTTGAGTTCAACAACATGGCATCACCAGATCAAATCCCGCAGGCTGAAGTTGTTGCAGACACCGACTATGAAAACCCCAACAAAACTGTATAGTCAGATCACTGTGAATTTGACTTTAACAGGGAGTCTTGAAGAACTGATCAGTTAGTAGAGTTTAAAAATCTCAGTTTCACAGAAGTAATTTGCTCACTTTGCTCAAATATAAACCAATTCAAATTATGTTTAAGGTTGTTTTCATCATTACTGGACAACCTTGGCGGAAGCCAACACTCATTGGGAACGTGTTTGACTTTACGCCAAGTGCTCGGACATAGCTCTCACTTTGGTCATACAGGGACCAAATGGCTCATAGAAAAGACCCCGGTACCCATATTCCCTCAGTGCACGCCTCCCTGAATCCCTGAGGGATAAGGTCATAAGTCCCCCCCAGACCAAAAAGCACATGTAGACTGGATGGGTGAACTCCCACAACCCCTCCAGCAGCCTTGCAAGAATAAAAAGCCAGTCCACTGTTCCACCGCAGGACAGAATTCAACTTGTGCATCCTGAAATCGGGGTTCGACAATCGGTTGGAGCCACCTTTCCAGCACCCTGGAGTAAACTTTCCTTGGGAGGTTGAGCAGTGTAATACTGATATTGGAGCACACCCTCCAGTCTCCTTTTGTGAAAATGCGCCTGCCATATGGCACATTCCTGACTTCTTAAATCATAAAAAACGATTGAATTTCTGCACATGGATCACAAAAGACATTACTCACCTCAAACATATCTTTGACAACAACACCTTAGTTCCATTTCCTCTTCTGGTCCAGAAGTTCGGCAGAGGGAGACATCAGTTTTCTGACCACAACTTCTGGAAGCCGCTTCCAAAATGGAGGCACTGAACATAGACCACTCAAATTCCATATCCGTTTCTCTGTTGGTGTGAGTTGAAGACCTCGCACACACGGGCCTCCACCATGTTCCCAGTTCACCCTCACTTCACGTTTGGGTTTATCAGGTCTTATCAGGCAGCTTCCCCTGCTCCTCTCTTCACCCAAAGTGTCCGAGACATAAGGCTGCAGATCTGATGATATAGTCGATCATAGGTCTTTGGCCTAGGGTGCTCTAGTACCAAGTACATTTATGAACATCCCTATGCTTAAACATGGTGTTTGATATGGACAAGCCATGACTAGCACGGAAGTCCAATAACAAAACACTACTCGTGTTCCGATTGGGCAGGCCATTCCTCCCAATCACATCCCTCCAGGTTTCTCCATCGTTGCCCACATGAGTGTATAAGTCCCCCAGAAGAATTATTGAGTCCCGGGTCTGTACCATTTCCAGGACACAGTCCAGAGACTCCAAAAAGGCTGAGAACTCCAAACCGTCATTCGGTGCATATGCACAGACAACGCCCAGAGACCTAGGCAGTAGCATCAAGGCCACCCTCTTGTTTCCTGGGGAAAAGTCCAAAAGTCCAGAGACACTCAGCTGAGGGCTTGTTAGTATCCGCACACCCGTCCGGCGCCTCTTTCTCTGGGCAACTCTGGAAAAGGTGAGAGTCCAGCCCCTTTCCAGGGAAATGGTTTCAGGGCAGGCGCTGTGCGCAGAGGTGAGCCCTACTATATCTAGCTGATACCTCTCCATCTGCTGCACTAGCTTCAGTTCTGTACCAGCCAGAGAGGTTGCGTTACACGTTCCAAGAGCCAGTTTATAATGCGAAGGGTCAGCATGCCCTGGTTCCCGCCCCTGCCTGCCGCCCAGCACACAATGCACCTGACCATGACCCATGTCCCTGTCGTCGTTGGGCCCACAGGGTGGACTGTCAGAGCAATGGTTTGTATAATTTGTCATTCACTGTACTTATTTATGTGTATTTCTCTGTGTTTTGTGAGAACTTAACTTTATCGTTGTGTATTCTTTTTGTTATAAATATTGCTTTGATTGGAATACAAACATGACAAGAAAGAAACCTGTCTATGCTATCATAACTATATCAATATCTATTACACTCTATTGTCATCTTAAGTAGGTGTTAAACTGCAGCTTACTGAAAATTAGGTATGTGGATGAAAATTGTTCAAACTCTCACTCATCATTTCCTAAAATGGTATTTACACAAGCATCATATGGTAGCTCTGTTTCCTCTGACACATTAAAAATAAAATACAAACTGTAAAACCCTGTCTGATTTCCTAAAAATGTAATTTAAATGAGCAAAATAAGGTTGCTCTTCGCAACCGCAGTTTGGCTAATCACGAAATTCTATAAATTATAAGGTTTATATTATAAAGCAAAAATGCCTGACTTGTTTTGCCAGCCTCCCAAATGTTTTTCTTTGTTTTCTATAATAATTAGGTGAATACCATTGGGTTGTGAAACTGTTGGTCGAACAAACCAGACAAAGCAAAAATGTCACTTCAAGCTCTGAGAATCTTTCCTAACATTTTACAGATGTAAAAAAATCCATAATAACTAATGATTGGTTGATACAGTCCTATTGAACAATATTCCTAATGTGAAACTCAAAGTAAAGTGAACACCTTGTTATTGAGTAACTGGTAAACATTACCTGAAACCCAAGGCCTCTAACTGCTTCTCCTCCAGTCTGCTGTCCTGATAAACCATTTGATGATGATTCCTGCAGGTCAGACAAAGATAAGTTGGTTTGCTGTATGCAGACACTGTAACACCCTGACACCTGAGAGTTACACATTAAATAAATGAGTTAGATATATTAAAATTCAGTAATGCTTGTTAAAAAAAAAAATAAATACCAATTGCCTCTTTTAATTTTGATGTTGCTCATTCATCTGACAGATGCTAAAAAAACTATTGTACTCACAATACAATTTGTTGTACTCACAGCTTAAGGGTTGCCAGATCAGTGAGTCAAGTATCCCTCTTATGTTACTTCTTAACTTTTTATCAAAGCAGAGTTTGTTTGCAGGGAACAACCTGCCGACTTAGCAAATACCACTGGATAATGATAAAATGATGGTTTTTAAAATTGCTGGGGACAATTATATTGCATAACTGACTACCTACCAAAATCTAGCCAACTGTTCAGCCACACACTTTTAGAATAGAACATTATATGGAGGAGAAAAACTGTAATTTGTGAAGAATTCACCAATGAATGTCTCAGCCACATGAGGGATGCTTTTGGACATACTGTCATGAAAAATTGAATTGCTCGCAGAAAATATGTTTAACTAATGCCATTGTGTTAGCAATAAACTAAGAGTCTGGTTTCTTTTAGAGTTTTGCAACAGATATATCCAACAAAACGTGAGGTTTAAACTAGAGAACATTATATTTAGTCTTAAAAGTAACAGGATGGACAAAGTTTTTTGTTAGTTTGTTGATTTGTACAAGACAAAACTAATCTGGAATGAATTAACACTTAAGTCATAGGTTCATCAACACTGTATGATTGAGAGGTGATGTCAGAGGGTGTAATGCAAAAACACAGGGATTGACGGGGCACTGTTGCCAAAGACGTCACTGAAACCAAAAGTATGCTTCCTCATAATGCACTTTTCAATAGGACAACAGAATAGACGTTCACTGCATATTCATTATGCAGAGGATATGTAAGTGCACTTTGACTAAAACTAAACATAAACCTGTTATTTAAGGGGTTTCAGACATTTGTTTATAAACTCCCCATTAACAAGACAAACCTGTAAGATAACCTATGTATTCCACAAAAAGTCAAATCAAATAAAAATTCATTGTATTCCACGTCTCTGGATCATGTACACATTAGATTAAATAATTATATCAGTAAAAGTTATTCTTATATACTTCTGAGAGGTGGTGGAAAGTGTGATATAACATCAAAAATTGGTCTTGAGACCAAGACCAATCTCAAGTACAACAACACAACCTGACACTGAAGAGGAACATGAGGAAATGAAACGAGAGACATGTAGATATATATTTTGCACTATAACTGTATTGTGTTAACTATTTCAATATTTAATATATTTAAAACTCCAACTTTGTTCAATATTTGTTCAATATGTTTAAATATATAAATTCTCTTTCTAATGCATTTCTTCTCGCTACCCTACTACGTGACTAGAAATCAAAATGTCTTTGTTTGTCATAAGTTATTATTCCAGTCTTGGAACCTCCTTAACATTCACGTAGGTGGAATGCATCAGCAACCTGTTTCATAGGACAAAAGAAAGGGAGTATGCTATTTTACTGAGCCAAAAAAACCTGACAAACTGACATCTGACAGCCTCAATCCAATGATTTGCTTTTGTTCATCGCCAAGGTGTTACAACATTTCTAATAAAGTTTGTCACCCATGTCATATTCTTGTTCCAATATAAGGCCTTAGTAGACGTGGACTGTCACTTCAGAAGAAAATTTTGCAATTTAACAAGTGTGAACTCAACTGAATTGGAAGACGCTGAAATACTTCAAAACATTGGAAGCGGATAGAAAGGGGGAGTTTATAACTTTTCATCACAAATCTTTTCATTTTGGGTAAGTACTTTTTTAAGTGTATATGTAGACTTTTGTACATTTAAACACTGTGTATGAGAAATAGTGTATGTATGTGTCTGTTTAATGTTTTTATAATTATTTATTCATTGTAACAGTATACTCTATTCATAAACTACATCCTGTTCTTAGTGAATGTATGAATCTATTTTATTGCAAATTTTGTTATTGTCGCATATTACAAGCGACGAAAAGTAAGTCATTATTAACTTTTCAAACATATTTCACTCTGATTGATGTTTATGAACACTTGCACGGATTGAGTGTTTTGGGAGGCCAGTGATTACCTTTGTTATTTGGGGCAGCTGCCTGTTATATGTATAATTGTTCTAACCTGGTTGGAAAAATTGACGACGTTGCAAATTGAATTATGGGAAGAAAACATTAACATTAGTGAAATGTGAAGAAAAAGGTAATCGGTAATTAGTCAGGGTCTTAGCGTCAAACTCTTGTTATTTTTTCATTATTGACTATTTTATTGGTTGGGAAATGGGCCCTCTTTCTAAAACTTGCTGGATGTCTTCCAAAAATTTAAATACCTATTAAAAGAATATAGTTTTCACATGTGGACTTCAGAGGTCTACTGCACATTTACTAAATCTTCATGAACTTTGATGTGGTTATCATGAAAGCTGGGATTTGACCCACTCATGAAAATGTACAACACACTAAAAAAATAGAGGAGCTTCAGTTTAAAGTGAATTTTTGTACAGTTTTTTTTAAGTAAAAAGAATTCAGTTCAGGATGCAATGAGTTGTGAAAGCTGAAAATACTACTGTAATGATTACTGTCATTTACAGATTGAAAATGCCCACAACTTTAAAAGTGATAATATAAGCAAATCGAAGCTGTCATCCAAAAGCTTTAGAAGTGGTAGTTCTGTGATTAAGTGTTTGTCTTGTGTGATATTATAGACACAGAGGAAATGGACATGGGTGCCAAACGGATGCTTTTAATTTTCCTGATTCTAGCAGGTAAGATGACTAAAATTTAACAAATTGCATTTTAAGGATATTAGTTGAAATCAATGACAAAGGTGTTGAAAAAATACAGCATAAGGTTATGTGGACTTCTGGCTTGCATCTCAAAACAGAATTCTTAAAAATTCAAACATCATGCACTGGCATTACCTGTAATGAAGGCATAATGTAACCTGTGTTATAGTAATCTTCTTAATTTATGATAACTTTTAGCTGTGAGGGAATTGGATACACAACAAACTACACTTGCACCTACCACTACAACACCTGCACCTATCAAAACTACACCTGAACCTACTACAACTACACCTGAACCTACTACGACAACCCCTGAACCTACTACAACTACACCTGAACCAACTACTACAACCCCTGAACCTACTACAACTACACCTGCACCTACCACGACCACACCGGAACCAACTACTACAACACCTGAACCTACTACAACTACACCTGAACCTACTACGACGACCCCTGAACCAACTACCACTACACCTGAACCAACTACTACAACCCCTGAACCTACTACAACTACACCTGCACCTACCACGACCACACCGGAACCAACTACTACAACACCTGAACCTACTACAACTACACCTGAACCTACTACGACAACCCCTGAACCAACTACCACTACACCTGAACCAACTACTACAACCCCTGAACCTACTACAACTACACCTGCACCTACCACTACCACACCGGAACCAACTACTACAACACCTGAACCTACTACAACTACACCTGAACCTACTACGACAACCCCTGAACCAACTACCACTACACCTGAACCAACTACTACAACCCCTGAACCTACTACAACTACACCTGCACCTACCACGACCACACCGGAACCAACTACTACAACACCTGAACCTACTACAACTACACCTGAACCTACTACGACAACCCCTGAACCAACTACCACTACACCTGAACCAACTACTACAACCCCTGAACCTACTACAACTACACCTGCACCTACCACTACCACACCGGAACCAACTACTACAACACCTGAACCTACTACCACCACACCTGAACCTACTACGACAACCCCTGAACCTACCACCACAACACCGGAACCAACTACTACAACCCCTGAACCTACTACAACTACACCTGCACCTACCACGACCACACGGAACCAACTACTACAACACCTGAACCTACTACAACTACACCTGAACCTACTACGACAACCCCTGAACCAACTACCACTACACCTGAACCAACTACTACAACCCCTGAACCAACTACAACTACACCTGCACCTACCACGACCACACCGGAACCAACTACTACAACACCTGAACCTACTACGACAACCCCTGAACCAACTACCACTACACCTGAACCAACTACTACAACCCCTGAACCTACTACAACTACACCTGCACCTACCACGACCACACCGGAACCAACTACTACAACACCTGAACCTACTACAACTACACCTGAACCTACTACGACAACCCCTGAACCAACTACCACTACACCTGAACCAACTACTACAACCCCTGAACCTACTACAACTACACCTGCACCTACCACGACCACACCGGAACCAACTACTACAACACCTGAACCTACTACAACTACACCTGAACCTACCACGACAACCCCTGAACCAACTACCACTACACCTGAACCAACTACTACAACCCCTGAACCTACTACAACTACACCTGCACCTACCACAACCACACCTGAACCAACTACTACAACACCTGAACCTACTACAACTACACCTGAACCTACCACGACAACCCCTGAACCAACTACCACTACACCTGAACCAACTACTACAACCCCTGAACCTACTACAACTACACCTGCACCTACCACGACCACACCGGAACCAACTACTACAACACCTGAACCTACTACTACAACTACACCTGAACCTACCACTACAACAGCTGAGCCGACTACAACTACACCTGAACCAACGACTACAACACCTGAACCTACTACAACTACAGCTGAACCTACCACTACAACACCTGAGCCAACTACAACTACAGCTGAACCTACCACTACAACACCTGAGCCAACTACAACTACACTTGAACCAACCACTACAACACCTGAACCTACCACCACTACAGCTCAACCTACTACTACAACACCTGAACCTACTACAACTACGGCTGAACCTACCACTACAACACCTGAACCTACTACAAGTACAGCTGAACCTACCACTACAACGCCTGAACCTACTACCACTACACCTGAACCTACTACTACAACACCTGGACCTACTACTACAACGCCTGAACCTACCACCACTACACCTGAACCTTCCACTACAACACCTGGACCTACCACAACTACACCTGAGCCTACCACAAGTCCTGCACCGACAACTTCTGCACCAACCACTTCGGATCCTCAGGTTGCCTATACCCTAAGAGTGGACATGGAAGAAGAACCTTTTACAGATTCTCTCACTGACACAAGCAGCCCTGATTTCATGCAACTTGCAAACCGAGTTACAGATACGGTGAGTGCATTTTTAATACATTTGTTATTCACAGTGTCAATGGTGTAAACAAAGAATTCAACAGAATGTTTTAAATACAAGATATAACTGTTAAGATAAAAAACAGTTTCAATAAATTTAGCATTTCTGTCTGATTACATTTCAAGAAAATGTACTTGGTATATTTTTCATTATTGCTCTCTTTTTACAGTGCACTCAAATATACAACAGGATATATCCAACTCTGTTTCTTTTCTGCCGTGTGCGAAGTTTCAGGTGAAAACTTTTTTTTGTAACAGTGGTTCAGTCATTTTCCTTGTAGAATTTTAGAGTAAAATAGGTATCATGTAATATCAGTAGTGTCATGTGTAAATCACAGATGACACATGCAAAAAAAATAATCTTAAATCAGTATTTCACACTTGTCCCATTCTGTTTTATGACAGTGCCATACCAGCACGAGCAAATGGAGTTAGAGCAGATTTTCAGGCTGTCCTCAGAGCCAATAGTGGAGCACTCCCACAGAATAGTGCTGTGTCTGCTGCCTTAAGAGAGGCGGTGTCTGATCCCACCAATACTTTCAGTGTGAACATCAATCCCACATCAGTTGAAACAATAGGTAAGTAAACCAATGTTTGACTCTAACCAGTATGTAAAACAGTATACATGCGCTGGTCAAACTATGTTTTAAAAGTCAGAAACAAAAGAATTGGAGGTATAGACAAGATTGAGAAAAACAGCTTCAGCGTTGAAGAGTTCAATTCCTGCAGGTTGAGCTACTCTCTCAGCTAATTTGTATTCAGCCAGAATTCTGGTAATGTAGAAGAATTTGTTCCTGACTGTAAAGTTTCTAACATTCATCATTTCATAACACAATAAGACGTGATAGAGACTGCAAAGCCCAAGCCTTTCATAATTGCTCTGTAATGTTTTTGACACTGCAACAAGGAAAAGAAACTCCTTTTTGTTTTCACACCAAGGCTAATTTACATGTTCTTACATGATTTTACAGCTGGTCCAAAGCCAGATCCGACAACAGCTTCCCCAGCTACTACTGCTGCACCTACAACTGTCGCACCTACAACTGCTGCACCTACAACTGCTGCACCTACAACTGCTGCACCTACAACTGTCGCACCTACAACTGTCGCACCTACAACTGCTGCACTCATACCAAAAAGGGCCACTTTCAGATCTCGTCAAGACACATTTACAGCTGACTTGTTGAATCCATCATCCACAGCTTATCGGGAACGAGTTCAAATGATAACAAACCAGGTAAGTCTCCCCCTCCTCCTGCTACACCTACTGAATTATTTTATCAGAGCTCATGCTGCCACCAAAAAAAAAGAACATTTAGTCTGCAAACTTAAGTGTCACACCAATTTCCAAAGTAAAGGATGACAGAGATATCATGGAGAATATATTAAGATAAGTATAGGCTACAACCACAGCTCACTGTAAAACTGTAAACAATGTCTTGTGTCCCAGGAAGCACACTATTTCACATTAATACACATGAAAATAAATGTAAAAAGTTTCTTATACAACTTGTTTTCTGCTTTTGTAGCTTGATCCAGTCTTTAGAAGGACATTCCCCTCCTCCTACAGGTCCATGGAAGTTGTTGCATTCAGGTAATATTTTAAGATTTATTATTACATTTTAAGAGTAGCGGCCTACATCCAACATTTCAAACTTTTTTTCTTTGTTTCCTCTTCTGTAGCAATGGATCAGTCATCAACACAGTGGACTTTCTCTTTCAAAGCACAAATGCTCCTAATAACACTGAAATTGCGAATACTTTGATCAACGCAGCTTCAACCGTCATCGGCTTCGACATTGACACCACCTCTGTCAACGTGAATGGCATGGGTAAGCAATATTGAGTGCTAATCAATCAAACATTTCAAACATTGCACAAATGTTTGTTTAACTAATGTCTTGTTTTATTTTCTCTTATTTACAGATGTTTCAAGTGGAGTAAGCCACAAGATCAGTCTCATCACTGCATCCTGCATGGTGCTGTTGTCATGGCTACTGTCAAGCCAGCATTAGCATCAGTCCTGATTTCCATCTGCCATGATGATTGCCATCACTGGTATGAAAAAGTACTACATTGTCAGTAAAAGTCCAAGATTTATTATTGTCTCAAGTCTTATGGGCCTACAGCTTCAGATGAATGTATCATCAAATTTAACTTTCCACTTCTGACACAAAGTAATGACAGTAGACTGGATATGTCTCTCGAACTGAACATGTTTCTGTGTGGGAATGTCCAGGATCCTGGGCTGGACAGAATGACACAGCCAACTTTAAGCACCTGATCCATTACTACAATAATAAGCAAAACCATATAACTGAGCCCTGAGATGTCATAAATAAAATGCTAAAGCAATATTTAACTTTGTGACAGTTACTAGTTCTTTTTTTTTTAAGCAAAGATGGCTCTTTGTCACCTGTACGAGAGATAAAATGCATAGGTTTAGTTGCACTTATAATTATCTTAATCTTTCTGCAGTCTCCAAACGCATGTAGAGGTCTTGTTCGGGTTTAACTTGACATTGTAATATGATATAAAGAGTGCACAGTAAAGAAAACAAGTGTCTTAAATGAAGGAACAACTGCAGCACATAGTGAGAAATGGTGAGGTCATGGTGTGATATGTGTTGATATGTCAAAACAAAGCACTGTTGATTTTTGTTATCTATAAAAAGTGTATTTATTTTATGCATTGCTGTATTCTGTAAGATTTCTTACTTTAACTTTACTTTGTTTAACTTAACAATCTGAATTAAAATAATTTGAAAAACTCAGGTTGTCTCTGATGTGATATTTGGGGATTTTTGGTGGGCAAATTGATTTTTTTTTCAATGTCGGGTCTTTTAATTATAGCAGTAGCGATGTTTATGGACAATCGAAGCCTGTTGTGTGATTTCCTTCATTAAATTTCCCAATCAGCAATCTTAAAAAAACCTTGCAGTCAGCCAGTCTCAGCCTTTGTTGCGTCAGTGAATCAGGTTTGTCCAGAAACAGAGATCTGGGAGTGGTGCATACTTTACTTTGACTATGAGATTCTTATTTATTCAAACACTGTCACACAACCTGAGAGATACATTGAATCAATTATCTCAAGCATAGAGTAACTAGTATCAAAACCAGCATCAGCCATCGTCAGAGTTTATTTTCCATAATGACTTTCACAAAAACAAAGCATTTAGTCTATAGTTATGTTCCAAAAGACTGCCACGTTAAGACTTGTTTACCACAAATCTTAAAATTTGCCATTTGCAATCATTTCTTATTTACAAAAATTATATGGACAGAACTATTAGTCAATCGTAAATAAATAAATAAAATAAAAATAGTCGCAGCCATGTGGTGATAAGAGAGCAGCTTCACTGCTGTCTCAGTAATGTTTTGATATGATTTTGATTTATGTTGAATATGTAAAACAAGGAAAAAGAGAAATTATTATACAAAAAACAGACGGGCAAAAGTAATAGCTTATATTTACAGACAATCACAAATTTAAAGCAAAAGAAATTTTCAAACACACAATGATTTGGTTTACATGTTCAAAAAGGAGTGACATGTAAAAACGTGTTTAATCCTACCCCTTCTCCATAAGTAATTGAATTTTAATTAACCAGCTACCTTATTCATTTAAACCAATACTGTAATTAATTAAATATAGACATACATCCACATACTCAAAATCAAATAAATACGATTTTTCATGATTATTCACAGAAAAAAACGAGGAAGATGAACAGGGAAATATATATATATATATATATATATATATATATATATATATATATATATACATATACATATATATGAAATAAATGAACAATAACCCCTGCAAACTCCTTGTCGATATGATAAAGCGACACAAGCGTCCACACTGAGAAAATGTTATTTTTATATCTGCTGATCAGCGGAACCGGAAGAGGAATACGCATGGATTAGTGTGTTTACAACTCTCACATCATCCTGGGTGCACCCGGCATCACCCCACCACCCAAAATAGACCCGTGCAATTTGGATTTGCACGCGAGTGCTACCTAGGACGCTATCTGCTATCTTAAAACACGGGCATTTTTGACTTTCTCCGGTGGGGACTCGAGGTTGTTATACTGCAGACTAACTGTGTGATAAGCTATCTGTCGCAGCGTTGGGCCACCCACCATCTGTGGAAGTGGGACAAGGGAACAGATGGCGCATCCGAGCCGGCCTGCAGGGCTGCTGACTGTTAGGACAGCACTGGAGAGGAGTATCAATCATTAAACTGAAAGGCTGTCGCTGGCTATTGCGTGGTATATTTTGCAGACTGGATGATGCCAGAGTGACTTGAATAACGGTGTCTGTAGGGAGGCGTTGCATTTCGAGCAAATTGATGCGCGACGATCCGACCACTTGCATCAACTTAATCCCTTTTGACGTGTGTCTGGCTCGGTAAACAATGGTTGACAATCGCTACGCTACAGCTCTGGTCATCGCCTGTGTGCTGAGCATACTGGCCACCGTGTATCTATCGGTGGCCATCGGGACGCAGCACTGGTACCAGTACAGCAGCCCCACCGTGCGCGGAGACGCCAACGTGTCCGAGGTGCGCTCCCTGTATGAGGAGTTCATGGATGGGGAGTTTGATGAGAAAACCTACAGCGACACCCTATTCCGCCTTAACGGGACCGTGGGCCTCTGGTGGCGGTGTGTGCTCGTTCCCGCCAATGCTAACTGGTACAAAGAGCCAGGTATGTTTATAAAAACCTACCTAAGCTGTCAAATGAGTCAAATGAGTCATGGTGTCTCAGGCGTTTTACACTGTTGTTTAGCTGCTCTATGAGCCCCACCTTCTCAGGTAGATATCACCATGTGTGGCTCATTCCCCAACTCAGCATTTTGAATTGTAGACAACTTTAGCTCCACTTTGTGCCTCCCATGTCTTAAAAATACAAAAGCATCTCAAGTTAATTTTCGAAAAAATATCAAGCTAGCCTAGCTGAAAAGTGCTATCGGTAATGCATTTAGTGGCCCAGTGTGTAGCATTTAGCGGTATTTATTGGCAGAAATGATTTAATATTCATAACTGTGTTTTCATTAATCAACTGTAAATGAGAAATGTCGTGTTTTTGTTACCTTCGCATAAGCCGCTCGTGTGTATGTACGAAGGGGGTCCTCTTCGTCAAAGTCCACCATGTTGTGCGACAGTAGCCCAGAGGTGACAAATCAAACACAGGTGTTGTCAAACCGGAACCAACCCCTTTAAAGCAGGGGCGTCCAAACTTTTTTTAAAAAAAAATTGGGGCCAGCTGCTCTTTGCATCCCAAAAAGAAAAAAGACAAAACGAAACTGTGTAATTGTTCAGTGAAAAAGATTTTTTTTTTTTTTTTTTTTTAAGAAAAACGACAGTAATAAAGTCTCAAGATTTTCATAAATAAATTGTTTTGGTTAGTTTTTTTATTTAAGTTTAACATTGTTTTAATATTTATGTCTAGTTCTTCTTTTTTAGGTGCTATATGAGGGCAATTTCTTGAAGAAAGATTATGAATGTAAAATGTAGCTAAAACCCACTGGTTTGAAAGGCATATTTTCTATAAAAATATAAGGTAAAATAAATAAAAAAAAATACAACCACTTAGAGGTTTAGGTCCCTCCCATTGCTTAAAATGATTCATTATGCCTTCCCCTTTTTGTAGCCCCAACCAACTCTAATGTTCTGAGTTTGTAGGTCATCTTTACTTAATGGAGACATAATGGCAATAATTATAATAGTATTTTAGCTGTCAGAACAAATAACAGAAATTCTGTTGGTGCTATTGTAGCTAAAACTAAATATTGATATCAGCCGAAAACATTTAAGTGAACTGCTGTCTTCAAAAACTGGTGTAAAATAAATAAATAAATCAGTGTCGATCTAGTAGGGCTTGGTGATTTGGAGAAAACCTAATATCACAATATTTTTGAATACCTCAATTTCAAAATTTCAACTATATTGTTGCTTTCACCAAATGTTTACACGATTAGATTTTTGATAAATAATCATCAGTAATGTGGATGAGCAATCTGATAAGAAAATTACTTAACTGTAATGCAGCCTTTGAAAACATGGAAAAGACAACACATGCAATGTTACCATATCCAAAATCTAAGACCATATCTAGTCTCACATCACAATATGAATGCAATATCAGTATATTGCCCAGCTCTACATAGCATTTGTCTGTTTCTCATCTTGTTAAAAATAGAAAATACAGGGGAATTTCAACCTAGCCACATAAAAGAATAACAATATAATCAACATTTTCAGTCTAAAACCACTTTTGAGTATTTTGAAAAACAAATTAAAACATACTCAGTTTCTTCAAGTTGGCTTTATTCATCTGCTGCAGTATGCCCACAGAAGGTAGAAAATACACACAGGAATTCATTAAAAAGTATATATGTGTATGTTACTTTAAGTAAATTGGCTGATACATGCTCAGACACTGGCTCTTTGCATAAAATACCTCTTTCAGATGCCAAGATGATGCTGGAGTGTCGAAGCTTCACTCTACCTCAGCAGTTCACTCCCAAGTACAAAGAACCAGGAAACCACAACAGTGGAGAGGACATGCTGCGCACCTGTGAGTTCAGTCTCAACACGTTTACCCTTATCTAAATATTAGAATTTGCACGAAGCTGGAAGTAAATTGGCACCAGATTCAGCCTCATTTCTGCCTAGTGCATTAATGATGACCAATATGTGATGTTGAATAATACATTGGCATTAATCAGGGCACCTTCTTGTGTCGTGCATAAGACAGTGAGTAAATAAAAAACATGTGACGCCTATCTATGTGTGTGTGTATGTGTATATAGACTTGTGGCGGTGCCAGTTTCTGCTGCCACTGGTGTCCTTGGGTCTGGTGGTGTTGGCAGGCCTGACTGGGTTCTGTGCCTGCCTCTGCAGAAGCCTCACCCCCACCCTCGGCATAGGATTACTTCACCTGCTGGCCGGTAAGACCTGTTCAGCTGCATCTTGCTGCTTACTTGGAATTGGCACATTTTATATGAGTCTTCCAAGTGGTTACTAAGTTTGAGTAGTTTTCCTTGACCTACATCTGAAAACAAAGAGTTGTAATTGTGTTTCCGTTGTTCGAGCTTGGATTATTTAAGTGTTGGTGTTTTTTGGGTCACTGGGGCTCCAGTTTGAAGTGTTTGGGTTTTATCATGCTCAAAAAGAAAAACAAAACATACAGGAAATGAGAAAGGTTATATCCCTAAATCCATCCCTATCCTAAAGGTGCATCACTCAGAGGGTGGGTTCCAGAGGTGCTGAAATGCTAACTGATTTTCAGGTTTTAGGTTTCATTTTCTGGAGTTTTCAATTGATCCTCATTTTAAAAAGTCCAACTTTACAGCAGTTTCTGTAGTTAATATCCCAGTTCATGACGACTGTATGGGGCTGAGTTTTTATATAAATCACACATTTACATTTTATTAAGGCTTTTAGTCAACTTCACCCTCTCCCCCAAATGTGGTCACTTCTGGGACTAAAAATCTGATATGGCCAAGTGTCAAACTTAAGGCTTCGAAACAAGTCCACAGACCAATGAATGACACCACAGTGGCTGCGTCCTAAACAAATGACATTCCCATCAGCCTCAGTTGTACTTTGATTTTATTGGTGATGAGAAATTGTTTGTTATAAAATGTTTATAGTATGTTGAACATTATACCTACTTAATATCAACATGTTAACAGTGCATATTTTGGGCATGTTAGCATGCTGACATTAGCATTTAGCTCAAAGTACAGCCTCACAGTGAAGCCAGCATGGGTGTAAACTCTGTTTTCTTCCATTTTTAACTTAAAAAATACAAAAATAGAGGATAATACCATGTTTGTCTTTTAACCAGTGCCAGATCTAGCACATTTAGCAGGGCAAAAAAGGGGCAATTACCCAGTAATTAGTCCTAAAACACAGTCTGACCCCAACAATGATAGGAATTAGCATTTCGCACCTCCAGTTCTTTCACCTCAAAGTCAGTGTTTTGTTTTGGGGTTTTTTTAATGGGTTTTTGGTTGGATTAATAAGGTCTGTGATTAACACAGGCTTAAGAGACTTTCACATTGTGTTCTTGGACATAAATGTTAAGTAAATACCCAACTCGTGAACTTTGAAGCTCTTATGTGTGTTAAAAAGACGGTTGCTGACAAGTTGCTAAATGAGACTACAGATTGTCATCGCATCGAGCTGCGCCAAACACTGCTTTACACCCCATAATGGTGGCGACTGCATTTAGGCTTAAAAAATCCTGAAAGTGTTACTCATTTGTGAAGATTATGTTGCTAAACAAAACACGTAACATTAACGTTTGTTTGCTGCAGAGCTTATTTTCTGCAATAATAAAAAAATAAAACCAATGGGAAAATCCCGTAGGCTTTTTGAAAAGGGAAAAGCATTATCCCTAGGGCGCTCCACAGGGATTTACTGGGGCATGCCTCAAGTGGACATTCAAGGATCTGCAGTTATTGGCACTTTAGAATTGGCTTCATTTTTCCACTCTGGTACTTGGCGCATGATTAAGACATGATATGTCACTTGATGAAAAGTCATCAGATCATCAAAGTCAGAAGGGGTCATACTCTGGGGACCACATTTCTGTACAAACTATCATGTTTCAGGGCTCATCTGATTGTCTGGAGCAAAGTGGTGTCGGCAGACCGACATTGTCATCCCTCAAACCACAAAGCTACATAGTGTCAATTTCCATAACTAGACGATAAAGTTGTTTGCACAGAGAGAACTGAATGTCGAATTGTTTCGACACAGGTTTCTCATAGTAACTTGTCAATCCAGTCATGCAAGTATAAAGTCAGCTGGCAGCCTCGTGATCACACCTCGACTTTAATCCTAACTATTCATGGTGCGCCTGCGGCAGAGGCACGCAAGAATAATTTTCAGGTTTTGTTTTCCTTTGTCTGAAGTCTTCAGTAATCAGCTCTACGAAGTGTTTTCAGCTCATTGTTTTGGTTTTACCAAAAAAATAAATAATTTAAAAAAAACCCTTATTTTGTGCCCTACAGGCCTCTGCACCTTAGCCACAGTATGCTGCTACCTGGCGGGGATGGACCTGCTCCACAGGGTGTCAATGCTGCCTGAAAAGGTGGACGGCTCTCTGGGCTGGTCCCTCTACTTGGCCCTTATTTCGTCGCCACTCCACATGATGGCCGCCGCGCTACTGGTGTGGGCGGCACGCAGCCACAGTCAGAACTACTACCGCATGACCGCCTACCGGGTGGCATAGACCAAAATTCAGCTCTGGATCTCTGCCCTGTTTAAATTCATACCCCACTCTGTCACCAAGATGCATTTTATGATGATCTCACAGGAATGGGATGTGGGTTAATCTGTGCATTTTGCCCTCTGATGGATTAAAGTGCATGCACTCTGTAGAAATGACCCTATCTGCTGCATTAAAAGATTGGATTTTTATCTCTCAAGGGGTTACGGGAGGGGTTTGAAAAAGGTCAACCACACAGATCTGTAAAGTGCAACATATGTTTGTCTCAGAGTAGCTTAAAACCAAGTTGAAAAGCTTCAGATGTGTCCCAGTTTCAAATACCAGGCTCTGAAGATATGGTGCGTTCACATTGGAAAAGTGGAATATTAAAGTAATAAAGTGTTCATATTAAGCAACATCACAAGTTTTCTGCGATAAGTTGTTATATACAGAACAGCCAGGCGGCATAATGGCGTGATATTGCCACCTTGAACAGGCAGTGTAAATGTGGCTATAGAGACAGACAACCATGCACACTCACATTCACAGCCAGGGGAAACTTAGGGTCTCCATTAACCTAACCTGCATATCTTTGGATTGTGGGAGGAAGCCGGAGAACCCAGAGAAAACCCTTATTGAACCTATTGCTGTGAGGCGACAGCGCTAACTACTGCAACACCATGCCACCGGTATTCTTTTAGGTATACTAACAATTATGTATGTATGATGAATTTGCTTAACTTCTGAGAATGTTGTTGACTATTGGCCTACAATTGAATTCCAATAGCAATAGAGAAGTTGGGAAAGAAGTCTAGTCAAACTGTCGACGCAACTCTTTAAGGTGGGAATAGACAAGTTTTTGCTTGAACGTATCATTGTGAAGTAAATGTTGATTGCACAATGTAGTGGCTGTAGAATAATGGTACCACATGCATTTACATTGGTTCTCTGTAAGCCTTGCTTTCACTGTGCAATTCAGTTTCAATGTCACAGGAATATTTAGCCTCGATTTACAGCAACAAAAGAAATGCGACAACCAAAACAGGAAGAGAAGAGTGCTTTAAATTTTCCCTGCAGCTATTGGTAGCTATCCCCAGTTTCCAAAAAGTATTGCTGCAAGTTTTTCGCTGTTACTATCTCCAGAAATTGCTGATGACTGAACAATCAAAGAAAGCTGTGGTGGTAGTTTGGCTCTGAGGAAAACAGAAAGCAATTCTGCAACAGCGGCGCAACAACAATACCATTGGAAATGCTAGGGGGGAGAATTTGTCCATTCCCACTTTAACCAGTGTGTTTGAAATTCATTGATTGATTTGCTATGATGGAGATAATTATACACAGTAGTATATAGTATGTACTATATGAGCTTATGCCATGGAAGTGGGACACATCTTTTGTTTCACTGATCTCTTCAGGTTAAATATTTCAAGGCTCTTGCACTTCAGATCACACCAAGAGTCACAAGTGGGTGTGGTGACATTCCCCCTTTGTTGCACTTATAAAAATACCTGGCAGTAATTTACAGGCATACTGGACGCACCCTGAAGATGTTTATCTGGCACTGCAGCAAGAATAAAAATTTTGTACGCATCCATAAGATATTTATGATGATAGGTACGCTGTTGTGCAATCAGTCCTTTACTTCAGCTGCTTCAAAACACAGTCAGGGTTTATAGGCATGATTGATGAGTACATGAGCGAGACAATGACTATTATGTATATATGTTCTTGTTATTGCAAAAAATATTTACATCCCTTTTTTTAAACCTAAGTGACATTTATTTATTCATGGCCATTGTTGAGGTCAGACTGTGTTTGCTTATGATTTGTCTACCCAATGCATTGATTTCTTTGCTATTTTTAAACTTTTTTTTTAAAAAAAAAAAACATTTTGTCTGATTTTGTAGGCTTTTGTAGACTGAAAAGTTTAATTTTTGTCAACCTCATAGTGTTTTTTCACCTTTAGTTTTTTTTTTTAGATAAATAGGTTTCCTCTAGTGAATTTGAGTTGTGTTTATTATTATATATTTGGTTTATATTTGTTCCTTTATTTTTTATTATTTTGCTGCCACCATTACAGTTTCAACAGGATTTAAGGGAAACTGTTTCCCTGTTAGGCATTATGAATGTAATTTAAAGGCCATATTGTGATAAACTACAGTATTCCTTTGCACTTAAATTATTTTTTAACATATCCCGAATATTGCTCTAGTGGTCTGTAGTGAATTTTCTATTTTTTGAAGATGTGAGTGTCCGAAAAATAGGAAGAAATTTAGAAAAAATATATGACCCTGAAAACTATGCTATATGTCCCCAGAAATATAAAATCACACAGTTTAAAAACTAAAGAAGGTCTGTGAAACGATGCACTGTGTCTGGTCTGATGGGTTTTTGTGAGAAATCTGATTGTATTTTGCATACTCAGCCTTTTAATTCAAGAAATTGTTTTATCCCTGAATCCACTGTAGCGTAAATATAACAGCAAATGTCCATGTACGACTGTGCTTTTGTGAATCTACAGTGAAAGTGTTGTTCGCTCTCCAGTTGTGAGCTGAAACGGTTAATAACTGTACACTTAAATATAGCGAGCGTACACGTGCGTGTTCCAAGCAACTTGTTTCAATAAAAGCTTTTTGTAAAAATTACTTCATTGTCACATCAGTCTCATCGCGTCGGTCGCGTTAAAGGGTCCATCCTCACTCCTCTTCCTCTGATGCAAATTCCTGTTCGTTAGCTTGTTGCTCCTGCTCTGTCTGCACCCGGATTGCAGGAATCATCACGCGCCTTTTTCTTGCCAGGGAGAGAGCGATGCCCTTCTCGTAATAAGCACATTCATTGATGAAGAAAGGATAAAGAGGTTCTTTGCCTTTATACCTCACAGTTTCACCTGAGAAAGTCTGGAACAGTGGGTCTCCAGGGTGGAGCAGGCAGAAGTCTCTGTCCTGTGGGGAGGGAAGGCAGATCAGGTTGATTTGATTTCTAATGATCAACACCTGTGAGACTGAACAAGTCCTACCATCAGCTCCCTTTTGCTGCATTCAGATGCCTTACACAAGCTATTTCACCCTTTGACAGTGGCAAAAAAGGCAAAAACCAACTTTGCAGGAAACGTCCCACAAATTGCAAGAAATCAGTAAAATCAGAAAATTACCAAAATGTTTTTTTTTTATTTTTTAAAAGTGGAGGATTATCAGAAAGTTTTCCATCAATAGGAAAATGTCCAGAAAACAATGTTAATTGTGATTATAATAATTTAATATTTACAATTATGTTACATAAATATGTGATCAAATAAATACACAATTTTTTTTTTACCATTATTATTTTTGAAATACTTTTTTGTTTGTTTTTGTTTTGGGTTTTTTTTCACATATTTTCAGGTAATTTTCATGTAACTTTTTTTTTTTTTTTTACCTAATTTCTTGCTCATTTTTGGGTCATGTTTTCTTAAATTGCTACTTGCCTTCAGTCAACGTTTTGAAAGAAATCCAAACAATTTTCCTGGGTTTCAGTATCTGCTAAAACAAGTGGGACTGAAGTGTGTCATAAAAAAGTTGTGCTGATTTTGCTTTTTCATAGCATACAGCACTATTAACCATTGATTTATGGCACATTTTAAAAATAACATCCTCAGACCTGGTTAAAACGTTCAAGTCCAAGTGAGACCACGAGTCATTGGTGTTAAAGTCCAAATCAAGTTGCAAGTCTTTTTTGATTTTGTTGAGCCTAGAGTCATCAAACTTGTGACTCAAGTCAAGTCCAATCATGTGACTCGAGTCCACACCTCTCTTATATTTAAAGCTGCTCTCCTACCTGTGTGTCAAATATAAGGCTATATTTTACATTAGAGCACACAGTTTATATGAATTATTTTTTCTTAAAAAGTTGGATTGGTAAAAAAAAAAAAACTGTCATTTCATTTAAATTCCACACTGCCAGTGATACTTCCAGCAATTTAGTACTGCACTTCAAGCAAACGAAGTACCAGCCATTTAAAATCTATAGTTAGTTAACGATGGCCTGAAGGTCCTTCATGGTTGAGTGTCCTGATTAAAAATCATTAAACTGCAGTGACACTGAAACCTCACTGACTCACAGGATTGCCGCCACACACCACATACCTACCAAACAACCCCAAAAAATAAATCTTCTTCAGACCTGTGTTACAGTTTCAACAGAAACTGCACTGTGACATTGACGGTGCTGGTTCTTTATGTAGAGGCTGCTATTCATGCTACTCACTTATTACAAAGCATATTATTATCATGCATTATTAGACGTAAACTCAACCTACCTGTTTCTATTCCTGTTCACCAGAGTATCAGTTGTAGCGTGGTAAACCTGTCACAGTCAGTCATTTTTCCCCATTCCATTCATGATGTAAATTTTTCTTTTTGTTATATATGACACGTAACAAAAAAACACACATGCACCATTCTGTACAGATTTGTACTTTCACACATAGATTACTCTATTAAAAGTCAGTAATTTGCAGCATATTAATCAATGCCCTGCACTTGTAATAATACATTGAACCATAAGTTAGACTTTTGAACTTTGGACAGCAAAATAAAGGGTAATGCTATATTTTATGCATCCATAGGACATAAGTCCTTGAAGGAGATATACAATTTGGCACAAAGGATAGGAAAAAAGATTTTTTTTAATTAAAAAAGTAAAGTTTAACTACAACTCAAGTCCCAAGTCAGGACTGACATGTCTCAAGTCAAGTTCTAAGTCCTAAACTTTGATTTTCAAGATCTAAACATGTCGAACATGTCATGGGCTCTTCACCAAATGCAATGCAATTTTAATAGAATTAATAATAAATTAAATACACCAAAATCATTAAGGCTTTTTTAAAACATGTATTTTTTCTGTTAAGACAAGTTTATTAATTTAATAAATTTATTTGATTTATTAAAATAAGTGTAAATGGACTTAATCACAAAAAAGTAGTGCTGAAAATGCCCTTTCATAGTCTATAGCACTACCAGCCAGTAGCCTACCACAACTAAATTACTTTCTGTCCTGTCTGTGGTATTAACCTCATCTCATCTTGGTAAAAAAAATAATACCTCAAGCTAGAAAGTCCAAGTGAAGTCACTAGTCATTGGTTTCATGTCATGTTGGAAGTCTTCTTTGACTTTGTCAACTCAATTCTAAAGTCATCAATTTGTGACTCGAGTCCACACCCCTGACTTAATTTGAATTTATTAATTGAACATGTGGCAATTGGAAACTTTGTCTGTAATTTAAGGGGAACTTCCCCTTTTTTTTCAAAATTCATACATGTTATTCCTATGGTCTACGATAGTCCAAAATTATGAGTAAACATGAGCAACTGTCTTAAAAAAATCCCCCAAACCAGAGTGCTAAAAGTCAAATTTGTGATGTCTCAGGGTATAAAATCTGGAGTTGCTCCACACAAAATGGTGAAAGATGTTATAGAAGACACTGGGAGCAGCCAGGGGGGATGTTCTGAGTATGTGGGTTCATTTTCTGTTTCACAACTGAGCACACTACAACAGAATAAAGCTCATTTAGGTATAAAAACATTACAAAACTGGCGGGTCTACAAAATCAGACTAATTTTCATTGTCTATGCAGCAGCAGATTTCATACCCAGTGACATCACAAGCCTGAGACTTTCTTCTCTGGTCTCTCTCTCTGGTCTGGGCTGTGAGACAGAGTAGCTTATGGTCATGAATACGATAATATATAGTACTTTTCACAACCTGCCCAAGGAAACGATTGCAGACGTAGATGTAAAATAAAGTGTTGCTAAAAAAAGAAAAAAAGTTTGATGAGTCATCCTTTAAAAAACTTCCTCAAGTCCAGTTGAGTGTCTGGTTGATGTGATTTACTGGATGCAACACGTTACATAAAATGCCAGCTATTAATTAGAGTAGACCTGTGGACATCATAATTGCTCATTGGTATGAAGCCATTTACAAGAAAAGGCCCCACCCTTAGTTGTTAACACTAATCCCTTAGGTGGTTGTTCAACATAAAAATGCCACACAACACAGACACACACACACACACACATACTTATTTTTCACAAAGGCTTTGCTTCTTTTTTGTTCGTGTCTTTAACAGCCCTGGCAATCTGTGTTAGGTATTTGTTTATATTGTAGTCTTGTTATTTTATCCACTACCTGCTTTATTTAGACATAAATAATTAAGCCTAACCACATTTAAATTAGACAAAGTGCAATTTCTTTCATTCAAGCTTTAAGACACACATGCAGTTCAGACTGTACCTGGAGCTGAGGATGAATGGCTGCTGTGATGTTGCGAGTCTCACGGTCTCTTGGGTAGTCGATGTGTTTAATCATGGTGAACACATCCACAAATCCTCCTTCAAAAATAGTACCTGAGAGAAACAGAAGGCCCAAAAAAAGTCTCAAAAGCTGTGACATTTTGGTCTTGTAGCAAAGCAAAAATACTCGGTAACCTGGGCTTAATTGCACCTGAGTTGAAGAAACGGACCCAATCGAGCACGTGCTGCACGCCAACTTTCATTGCCGTGTAGATGTTTGACCTCACCACACCGTGGGGCTGGGGGCCGATCTCCATGGCTGCAGAAAAATAGATTTTATATGACAAATACAACTGATTATCCAGCATTCAAATGCTTTACATAAGCTAGTGTTAGAGTAACTGTGAAAAACTTACCAAAGCCATGTTTTCCCACTGAATCAAGGGAATATGATTCTTCACTGGAGACATCAAAATGAATGTACCTCAGTGGTATATCTGGCATCTGCCTCTGAAAATGACACGGCACTCTTAACTTTAAACTTCTGATATTCTGATATATAAATATATGTGTATATATATATATATATATATATATATATATATATATATATATTACACTTACACTGAATTTTTTTTGGTGGCAAAAATATCTTCAGCAGCGTATATTTAAACTGATATTGATGTTTTTAGGTGGGCCTTTATTGAGGTGGCTTAAAAATAATCAGTCAAAGTAGAGTTTTCTCGTACATGATGCAGCGGTTTTCTACCCGCAAGTTATTAAACATGATTCCGTCTATAGTATATTTGTGACATCACAAATTCACAGAAGTCCAGACAGCCTTTTTAAAGGCACAATTTCTGCATCTAGACTTGTGTATACTTCTCTGTGGATCGAGTGTTTTGATACTTTCACAGTTTTTATATAGCCCCTTTACCTACTTTATATTAAAAAAGTATTGGAAATGTGACCTTTTACAACATGGGACCTTTAAGTGTACTTGAAAGTTTCTCAAACATGCATGGTGAATTGATTTTGAGTGTGTAGGAACTCTTTGTGCTTGCCTGCAGGTATCTGAATATGTGCAGGCAGATCCAGTCACAGTCCGAGTACGCGATGAAGCACAAGCCCATGTTGGCGGTAGTGTTATGAAGGTCGCAAACAAGATCCACCGCCCCAGGACTTCCTTTAGGACCCAGCGTGGCGTTCAGCTCTCGAGATCTGATTATCTCGTAGGGGGCGGCGTCTGACAGGGGACCACTGGGAGACAGAGAAACAATCAGACCACAGATTCATCAGAACTGTTTAGCATCACCACCTCTCCTCGCCTTACTTGAGGGTGGCGTGGGTGAAGCAGCGGTTGAGGTCAGTGTCGACGTATCTGCGGCACTGCTGCATGGCCCGCGGGTTCGACAGCACCATCAGCACCGACAGAGGCTCCTCTTCCTCTTCCTTCTCCATTACTTTCTTCTCTGTCTTCAAAAGCTCTCTCACCAAGTACACCCCAGACAGCTCATTGCCATGGGTACCGCCGCACACAGCGACCCGAGGCAACCTTGGCAAAGGCACCAACTCGTCTACCTCCATCTGTGTGAGAGCAGGCAGACATATAGTGGAAAAAGTGCAAGAATTTGAGGATGTACGCAACAAAAAAAAATAGTCTTTCATTCCTGTATTACTCTATATTCACATGCGCAGACAGCTTTGTATCTCTTTTTATTCCAAGAATGATATCAAATTACACATGTATCCTTGTTTCACTCAGTGGGAGGTATCAGTTACTCCAGTGTTGATGTCACTGGGCCAACAACTGCAACACAAAGCAGAGATATTATTGATTTGTGAAACCTTACCTCGCTGCTCTGGCTTGCTGGAAACTGTAAAGGGGCAGTTCCGGCTTTAAACCCTTGAAACGTACCGCGCTCTAAAGCAGCACTGAGATTAAAAGTCTGCCTAAAGTCTCTGAACTCGAGGTAAAACAGGGCGAACTCTCAGCTCCACATTCACAAATAAGAAATGAAATGAATGACGAGGCATCGTACTGTACATCTTACCCAACCTACCCTGTCCCTACCCTTTCTCTTCCCTCTCCCCCTGCCGTTTACCCTCTTCCACCCTCTCCCAGGCTTTCATGCAGTTTCACTGATTCAGCATTCCCATCCCTCCCTCTGTACAGGCTGTAGCTGCCTGTTATGCAAACTCTCACCGTCTCTCTACCACCTCTTGTCCACTGCACTGCACTGTACTACACTGTGTCGTAGGCAGGGTGTGTCCTGAGTGTGATGTGGTGCGTCGGTTGCTTCCCTTGGTCCCCAACAGCTGTGAGGTCCGCCAAACTGTAAGCCCCTCCCCAACTCCCCATCTCTCTCTCTGCCCCATGTATAGGATGGTAGGTTCCAGTCTGCCTTTCAGAAAATTGGCTAAAAATAAATCTGCTGGCATGACACAGCAGGAGAGGCGCCTGTGGTGTACAGTGAAAGAAACAGCTCTTCTCGCAGGGAAAATAAATACAGAACAAGCTGCTGATTTAAAGATAATTTAATCTTAAACTGTAAATGCACAGAGGTTGACTGCTTAAGAGAAAGTTAGACTAGTGGGTCTGATCTCATGTCAATACACATTGTTTTATTGTGAAATGGCCTTTTGAATAGCTCATTTCTGTATTTAGTGTGTGTTGTTTCTTTTATCGAAAGTGTACATCTGTCTACGCTTTTTTTTACTGTGTTGTATGGCTGTTTGTGTTTTTTTATCATAGCCTGATCAGTACTGGATTTTAAAGTTCAATAACCAAAACCCATCATCTTTCAAGTCTTCTTAACTCTTATAACAGTCATGAAGTATGCCCACGCTTTAGCCAAAAATAAGGGGAAGGACACAGGAGACCCAGAGGGTGGGGTGGGGGGGGTTAGTGAAAAGGTGCCTAACTTCCAGTTAGATTCACAGGCTTGCCCAAGAGTTTCTGTAAATTTTGGTCATGAGCAGCAGGACAGCTGACTAACAGTTCAGTTAATTGGCAAAAAGACATTTTTAAAACAATAGTTGCCTTAAAATCTTATCTGTAAATATGTAAATTAGGTATAAATTGACTAACTAGTGTATATATAATTAACAAAGTCAACTAAAGCACAAATGAATGTGAACGCTTTGTATTTGGGTTTTCTGATTTTACTGGACGACATATGTCGTCCCATCTGGAAGTCCAACTGAACCCGAGGACAGAAATTCCCAAAGAACCGATTTGGCAAGTCTCTAATTGTGTTACCTAATCAATAATTAACGCAAATGTTGGAACAAATAAAATCAAAGAACAGCGTGAAAAGCTTTTTGTTTGACATCACAGCATTTGTTTATTACAGATTCTTTTTTTTTTTTGTTAATACAAAATACTGAACAATGTCACGTCTCCCCTTTCAGTTAAGTACGGAAACTCCCTTTTTTTCTGAAAATGAAGACATTCCTCTTTCAATAATATGAGAGGAGGCAAAAATACGAGAAAAAAACTACCTTACAGTTATCAATACTATATGAATTTCTATACATTTATAAAATCATAGTTATTTGCGATGCCTTTAAATTCTTTGTTTCTTTATTCTTCATTTAAGTACACTTACAAACAAAATTATGAAATTCACACACACACGCACACACACATATTATATCCCATGTTTTTGGTGTCAGAATGTACTTGCATATGTATGAACTTTTCAGTGGAAACATTGAAGAGTGACGTGTATTTTGACCACTGCATTTACTTTTTTTCTACGCTCGTTTGTGTGCGTTCCACTCAACACGCATCCCGCACCATTTTTTATCATGCAGCACTATCAAAATTCAACTTACCTGCAAAATGGCAAGAAATCATTCCACTACTGTGAAAAGGGGTCATTTCATTAATTGTTATTGAATAAAACTGCACTAAATGTGAGATTTCCACAGCACTGGAATAAGCTTTTTTTTCCATTTTGCAGCTCTGTTTGTCTTTTCCCCGACAACTTCTTCATGTCTGTACAAGAAAACAGCTACAAATGTCAGTGTCACGCCCACTCAGCTGTGAATACAAGTGAGAGCAGGTTGCTCATTTCTAAGGCGAAGAAAAAGGGTGTTTAGCCACATCAAAATGTTCACCATCACAATTTTTCGTCAGACCTTCGTGAAGGAAAGAAAAAAAAAATCTAACTAGAAAACATGACGGTGTGGAGGTTCAACCAGTATTTGAGACAATCATGTCTTTTTTTTGTTGTTTTTCTTTAACACAGTAACTGCACAGTGGCAGCGTTTTAAAGTGATGGAAGAGCAGATATGCAGTCATACACACAAGCACACAAGAACCTTCACTTCATTACATTAAGACACTAAATCAGAGAGAGAAACAAGAAATCCTCGCTAACGTCTTGAAGGCCACCAGTCGACATTTTAATTAAATTTTTTGAATTATATTTATATATAAATGTATATATTAACCAGGTCTTAGCCCCCTTTTTTTTTTTTAAAGAGTTATTACCAAAGCACACAACGCTGTGGATGACAATAGGAACACTACATTATCTCACAGGGTGTTATCAGCACAAAAACTCCTCTGCTCCTCATCTGAGAGACCAGGGATATCCCGATCAGATCCGCAGAATCAGTGCCAGGCCCGACATACGCAAATTTTTTTTATTGATCGTGATTAGTAATTTTGAGCATGCGTCCCACCTGATCCTATTTTTACTTCCGCTGTCACATAGGTGTCGTAAACGGAGAGCATGTTTCGTGGCAGATATTTAGATTTTATTGTAATGCTTCATCCAATCAGTAAAAACTCATTTTTTAATGTTCAAATTAAGCTGCTACACCACTTCAGGTGGAATTAAAATTGAACTAGTTTTACTATAATGTTTTTACAAGCAGAATTGTAATTTATTTTTTTGTGAGGAATGTAAAAGTTAAGCTATGACACTACTTTGAAGTGGCATTGGGATTTTATTACCTGATTAATAGTGTTCTATACT
The DNA here is from genome assembly GCF_026936395.1 of Plectropomus leopardus. NCBI lineage: Eukaryota > Metazoa > Chordata > Actinopteri > Perciformes > Serranidae > Plectropomus > Plectropomus leopardus. The sequence continues at coordinate 13,302,834 of NC_142198.1, forward strand.
TTAATTGCAATGCTACACTAAGTGGAATTGAGAGTAACTTCTGAAGGCATTTTAGTTTGTTTACTTGGTTATTTTATAAAAAAACAAACAAATGTTGCACTGAGTGGAACTGTGATAAGAGCCATACAAAAATATTTTTAGTTTGTTTACTTTATTTTGTAAAAAATAAAATAAAAAACCCTTGAGGAACTGTTTAGATGCAGACATTTTTTCTTGATATTAACTGTCAACCATATACACTGGACTGATTTTAATGACTTTAAAGTCATTAAAGTGTGTAGCTATGGTACCCAGGTAAATGCATCATCGCATCGGGACTCCGTATTGGCAGATACTCGATATCAAATGACTCTGATCAGGGGCGCAAAAAAAAAAAAAAAAAAAAAAGTTGATCGGGACATCCCTTATGAGAGACTGCACAGACTAGAGCAGAGAAACTAAAAGAACGATGTACTAATGAGTTGGAAGCACTGCCCATTTTCCTCCCCCTAACGCTCCGTCTGACTCGAGTCAAAGCAACAAATTTCACTCCAGTCCTATTAGATGTGTGACAACAATGAGGGGGTGGGGACAGGAACCAAATTAGGACGAGGGAGGCCGGAGGAAAACACCCTGCTCCCCCCTCTGGAGATCTCTTAGAACAGAGAGTGACTGGAGGGAGGCAGCCGTCCAAGCGGGAAGGACAAGCTGGTAGCTGTCCACCAGGCGGCTTCGATGAATCAGTCTCTTCGGGACGCTTTGCAGTCAATGCCGAGGTCAAAATATGTCTGGACAGCCCTCCCAGCTGCTACGCTCCTTAGCTTCCCAGTAGCCTCCCTTATAGATATGGACTTGCTCACCTGTGATCTGGTCTTCACAGCGCTCAAACCAAAGTGCGTTGTAGTTGTCATGAGGTGCGCCTGAAAGAGATAAGAACTGTGTTACCAAAAAGAGACAAAACAATCTAGATGAGACGATTCAAACAGGAATGAAAGCATGAGAAGGCAGCAGGAAAGGAGTACTTGCTTTTTAAGGATGGATCAGTAAGAGAGTCCTCATCGACAGCTTTTGGAAGAGAAAAGGGGGATCACAGAGAATTTTTTTTACCCCTTTATTCCAAGATTTTCCCCCATGAAAGGTAGAGAGGAGTACAGATAAAGTTACACGCACTAGACTCACCTTCTTCTGATTGGCTGGAGGTGCGCTGGCTGGCGGCTTCCCTCTCTCTTTCCCGCCTGGCACTGCGCTGCTTCTCCTCCAGCCGCTGCTTCTCGGAATTGGCCTCGTCCCAGCGGCCGTCCTCCATCAGGCGCTGGTCGGGCCGGCGCCGGCTATCGGTGGGCGCCACGCCATCCTCACACTCGTTTAGGGTCAGCGCCAAGGCAGTGAAGTAGTACATGGTCTCTGCTCCCTCACTGTGGACAAAGATGAAGCAGCACCTGAAGTTTAGGACCTGAAAAGACCTTTAACCCTTTGAAACCTGAGCTAACTGGTTTGATTTGTTAAAAAAAAAAACTTGGCAAACTTGGCAACATTTGTCACACAAATTGCTAGAAATTAGTAAAAGGTGACCTGAATATTAGTTTTAATAAAGGGGAAACAATTATTAGAAAATAATCAAAAAATTCAAGAAAAACGCCCACAAAATGATATCTATGATAATTATAATGACATATTTAAAACTATGTTTCAGGAAAAAAATAGACATACGTATGTTTTTGATTTTCTGCCCTTTTTTCGGTTCATTTTCACATTTGTTTTTGTTGCTTCACTTTTTGCTTATTTTTACTTAATTTTAACTTTACTTTACTTAACTTTTTCACCAATTTCTTGCATTATTTGGGGCCACGTGTTGTTAAGTTGCTCACTGCCTTTTCACCAGAGAAATAAAACCAAACTGCTTTGGTTTCAAAGAGCTCATCAACATGCAATTCGGGCTTTACTGGGAAACTAGAACTGTGCAACGGTAACTCTTTCACTTTCAGTAGCTCATTGTTACCTCGAGCTTACTCTATTGAAATGTCTGTTTTATTGCTAGTTTAAATTGTTTGTTTGCAGATGTTTTGCAGATGCACAAATTAGCTTTCTTTCAGCCAATAAGAACCAATAACAGAATTATCTGCTTTTTATGGCCAATAATTAACAGATAATTTGATATTTCTGTATTTTAAAAATAAGTATGTAATTATGAACACCCAAGGCTGACATGTGGTGAACAAACATGGATGATGTAACCCTTTAAAACCTGGGCCAACATCACTTTTCATGTGCAGTTTTAAATGCTCCACATATTGCAAGAAATTATAGTCAATTTAGAAAAATACTTAAAAAGTTAAGGAAGCCTGTTGAGGGAAATAAAAAAAAATAGGCACAACTCTTATAACTATTACCATAATTACATATTTTAAATTATGTTATAGAAATATATTCATATTTTTTAGCACTTTTTTCAGGTCATTTGCTTGTTTTCCTTGTTGTTTTATTTTTGGGTCATTACTTCATAAGTTGCTTATTTTTCAAGGAATTAAGCGAGATTCAGATTTCAAAGGGTGAATTGGTATCTCTATTGTTAACGCAACAAGAATAAAGAAAAATCTTGCTCTTCATATGTTGTTTTTCTAGTAAAGTACATAAAAAAAACTGTGCAAAAATACTTTAGCCTTTCGTTTCTGACTGTAAATGATTTCTGGTTCAGAGTATTGACATGTTACTTGATACTGAAATATTAAAAACACAGATTAGCTGATGCCTATCTACAGAAGAACAGGTCGAGTAAAGGATTCCATTTTGCTGAATCACTGCCGTCTTTGGAGCGCTTCCAGCCTGTCAATCGAGCAGACACACCTAACGCTGCAGAAATATTACTTACGGTAAAGGGTTCCTCCTCCAAACCTCTCTGGCTTTGAGAGTTTGATAGACTGTCTTTTGTTTGCCCTCTGTGCCATTCTCTCCTCCTCGGCTGCTCTGCATCACCCGTGAAAACTCCATTTTCTCATCCCAGGTGCCCGACAGCACGTAGTGGGCTTTGCCATCCTTGTCCATCACCACACCTGTCACCTGAGGAAATGGGGGGGGGGGTTAACAGACAATACTCAAGATCCGATTTTTTTTTGTTGCAGAGAACACGAAAATATAAAAACAAGAAAACACAAATTGACCAAAAGTGTTTTTTCTCACCTTCCTGGCCACATCTCTGGAGAAATAGCTGTAAGGAGCAAACTTCAGGTGGCAGCGATCTCCGGTGGTGTGGTTCACCACGTCTATCTCTCCTGACTGCCAGAGACATAGAAAAAGGAAGATTTATTGAAAAAGTGGACATTGTGGAAATATTTTCAAACCAATAAAAGTTTAAACTTTATTTTAGGCTTGGCGGTACGAAGATAAATATGCTGTGTACGCATGCAAGTCGGGCACTACTTTCAAGAGCTGCACTGAACTTTGAATGTTTGTCATCATATTTTACGACCATCATATTTTTTCTATATTTAAATAAAGTCATAGGCTTTTTTTTAAAACTTTCTTGGATAAATAAATGTAACTTATGTTGCCACCCCATTAAACAGCTGCATGCCTCACTTGTTGCTTGAACATAGTGTGAATTGTTGTTTGAAGTATTTTATTCAATAAAACCAGGATTTTGGAAATTATTACATCTATCTTTTTAGAATGAATTTCCACTTTTTGACTCTAGCATTCTGTGGTTATTGGACATGTTTGCATCTTATGTGTCAAAAACAATCCTACACAGCCACCACTGAAATCTACAGAAAGTATTATATTAATAATATCAGTGTAGCCTAGTCTTTGTCTGCAGCTATGCAAAAATATTGAGCATAAAACAGAATGAAGAGACATTAAGGGCAGCACAAATGATGAAAATCAAATATCACTATGTTTTTGGCCAAATACCGCAACATCAATATTGCTTTATAGTGGGGTTGACTTTTGGTGCTACACACAGAGATTTTGATAAATCATCATCAATAATGTGGATATAATGACTACGTGGGTTGCGTTGAATTCATGAAGAAAACTTTACTGTAAAAGCAGCATTTACAATCAGGAAAAGACACCACTTACATATAACAATCTAAGACGACGTCATGTCATTGTTTGAATTTTTGTTGAAAATTTCGTTTTCTTTTCAGTTTAGTTTCAGTCCAGAACGGGTTTGCGCTTTCAGTTTAGTTTGAATTGTCTAAAAATGATTAGTTTTTATTAGTTCTGGTGTTATTTTTAGTGTTTTTAGTTTGGACAGGAGCAAGATTTACAAATTTCAAAACAAACACAACACTTTGTGAAGGCGTTTGACTCACAGTCATGTAGACATCCCCGACACCATTAACATATGCACCAATGCCAAATAATGCTTGTTGGCTTGAGAAATTTCACCAAATTGACAAAAAATAAAGACATTTCCATTTCCATTTTATTTTAGTTAGTTTTGTAAGTACACAACATTGTCTCAGTACATTTTCATTTTTTTCTAAAGTCTATTTTTTATTTCAGTTATAGTTTTGTGGTCTGTTTTAGCTGACTATAATAACTTTGGAACTATCAGCAATCAGTAGAATTTAAAAAAAAAAAAAGAATAATGCATTTTTAGAGGTATATGATTATTGAAATACTAAAAGTGTATAGTGGTCAGGTGTATGGGTGGGCTATGCAATATTTCAGTGCAAGAAAATGTCACATTTACATACATCACAACTGCATGTGCAAATGTGTCATCTTCCTTCTAACTGTCAGTCTCACCTGATCGATCCACAGCTTTCCTACAATGATGTTGTGCACTGTGGTGGTAACTTTCTTCCATGTGTAGTGATTGTTGCCCTTTTCAAAGATTGCGTGAATTGTGCCTGCCAGGAAAGAAGAAACACAGACAGCAGATTAAGGTAAGCCTCATGTGACAAACCAACCATTGTTTGTCTTTCAAAAATGTCCTAATGGTAACTTCTTATTAAGTCAAGGTGCGGCTATGCATTCCTCAATGTTTATTCACGGATTCCTCTATAGGAGCACATGCTTATGCTCTCCATTTGTGTTCAGGAAATAAACTCAATCACACCCTTAATCAACGTCAGCATCAGACCGCAAGGCATGCTTAACGTGTTTTGAATCAGGCCGTCTCTTACCTAGAGGCATAATTGAGAGGTATTTGCCCCTGAACTTGCTGGCAACTGTGATTTCCTGCCTCAGGGTCCAGCCGCGATCGGAGATCACATGATGCGCCGCAGCAGGGGGGTGGTGACTCACCTGCGAAAGAGGTTGAGATAACATAAAGCGTACGATTCATTTATGAAAAATTACCATAACTTGAAGCATCAAGAAGTGCTCCTTGATTGATATTAGTTTTGGATCTTCCCTAATAATCTCAGCTTTATAGTCTTAGTTCTGTGTCAGATGTCCAAATGTTAGTTTTATCATGTTTAGTCAGTCTCGTCATGTTTTTATTGACTAAAAATGACATTTTAGTCTTTTTAGTAGCCAGATTATAATGGTTTTTCAGTCAGTCTAGTCAGGCCAAAACTGATAGTTTGGTCATTTTAATCAAACTTATTTTGACTTTATCGTATCCTTATCTGAAAAACACAGGTTGAATGATAAAGAAAGCAGCTTTGAAGAAAGTGTCGGGACTAGTGGTCTGATGGTATCAGTTCAAAAAATACATCTGACAAGGGCCCAAATATATAGTCGGTAGTGTACAGTCTGTTGATTACTATTAAATTCAGGCCTTATTTTTAGATCTATATTCTCTTTTTTTAAAAATCTGTGTATTTTATTCTCCTTTTTTTCTATTTTTTATTCTATGTTTAATTTTGCACTGAGCCGCTGTGACAAGGTGATTTCCACAGTGTGGGGTTCAAAAAGGCTATCTTATCTCATCTTAACACCTCACTTCTTTTTCTCAAGCTCTGTTGTTGTTATTGTGCACTTAACTAAAGTAGGTGTTGACAGAGAGAGACAGCGTGTGACTGCAAGTCAGGTAAAAGCGTCCGAGTGAGTGAGCAGAGAAGAGAGTTTCAGCTGTGAAATATCAAGAGATCATGTACATCTGTTAAATCATACGACTGACAACCTTTTTGATACAGACGCTAAATCTTTGCTGACTGCTTCTTATTTTTGGCAAAAAAAAAATGTATCTTGCTGTGTTGGTCTGCTCTGCAGATCCCAGCAGTCAACATGTGGACCTTGCAGGTTGCAGCTTTCCTTCCTCTGGAGAAACTGACTCATAACCTCAACCATAAATCGGACAGATTTTGGTGAATGTGAAGGCCCTTGTACCCTTTTTTTCAGAGACAGTGACACTTTTTATTTGGAAGAGACTGTCTGTCTTAACTGCCTGTTTATGTCATGCTTTCATTTTTTTTTATTATAATGTACATAAATATGCATGTATGCTGATGTGTACATGTCTTTATTTGTAATATATATATATATATATATATATTTTTTTTTTTTTTACATGCCCATGTGCACATTTCTTGCAGCACGTATTGTTATTTTGTTTTTTTTTATTTTATCCTATTTTATTTTAGTTTTGCAATGTTCACGCCATTGTTGTCATTCCTATTGTATTTTAAATATGAAAAACTCTATACAAATATAATATTAAAAAAAGATGTCATGTACAGCAGAGTTTTCAGTTGGTACACAAATGAATGCTGCCATAGAGGTTAGCTCTGGAGTGAGTATCAACTACGGCCCAGGAGATAAAAACAAAGTGTCTCCTCTGTGCTATCTGAACACAATGGGAATTGAAACCACAGCCGCATTAAAAAAATTATAGAGCAGCAACGATTAGTTGATCAGTTGTCATCTACTAAATTTATTGCTAACTAATCTGATAATCACTTTGAGTAACTTTTTTAAGGAAAAAGAAAGTTGTTTGATTTCAGCTATTTAAACATGAATATTTTCTGGTTTATTTAATCTTCAATGACAATAAACTGAATATCTTAAGGTTGTGGACAAATCATGACAATCTGGGACACAAACTCTGAACAACATGTTTGACAATTTTCTGACACCTTATCGGCCAAACACCTGCTCAGTTAATCAGAAAATAATCAACACATTAATGAATAAGGAATATGGAAGAAAACAATCTAGAAAACAATCATAAAAATTTCTTCTACTTTTTATTTTTCAACCAAAATAACAAGAGATTTTAGTAAGGATTTCATAACTACATTGTCTTTTTTGTCGACACTATTGCATGTTGACACGGATGGTATAAAGAGACTGACAGCATGACAGCGCTCCACAGCCGAAACATCTTGATCGCCCCCTAGTGGCTGACTTCAGTCAGGCCAGAAACCTCAACCCCTCCACATTAGCAGATGGGACATGAGTGAGAATAAGATAAATTAATTTTTCCCAAAGATGGTTTCTGTCATTTTGGGTAGTTGTTATCACCCTGATGTTTGTTCAAGTGCTTGTTTTTCAGTCGTTTTAATTAGTTATTTGGTGCTATAAAAAGGGGTTTTGATGTCATGATTGACAGCTTTGTGTACACATCAGCGTGTTTGTGATTGCGGTCATGATCAGGACTGGTCGGATAGGTGTGTGCGCTGGAACTCGATACCACGGCTCCATTTCACAGTCATTACCAAACAGACTTTAGCCTGAAGTGACCTCACCAGCACAAGATTGCAACGCCCGAAATCCGGTTTATTAAGCATCATTTCTGTACGGTAGGAGGAAGTGAAGACGGCGTGCCCATCTTTATAGTCAGCCACTGGTTAATAAGGTCAAAGTTATTTGTTTAATGAGGCGAGTGCCATCTCATCGTGTTCTCGGGGTAAAAAGGTCAACTGGCACACATTTAATTATAGATTATTTAACGAAATGAACATAATTATGATAGTTATGACTTCCATTTAACGTTTTAAATAGACAGAGATATACTGACTGACCTGTCAAGCATAAAAAAACCCTGTTGTGATGAAAATCCCTGCTGTAAATCTCAAATCCAATTATATTACTCATCTACAATAGGATTTAGTAGTTTCTCCCACTTGCCCAATCCCATTTAAAGCCTTTGTGACTGAACTGAACCAGTCTATATATGTATAAAAGCTCATGCTCTAAATACGGCCTTCTCCACAGCTGCCGGATCACCGGATTTACTGCCTGAAAGCACAATTTACTGGATTAGTTATTGGACTGGATATATTTTCTTGGGTCTTCAGAAATAGAAACCTTTCTGCCAGTCTAATTTTTCCAACATTAAGCCTCCATTCTGTGTCCTGCAATCACATCCAATCATTCCCTGTCTCTGCCTTAAACCACCTTTCCCTTTTCTTATCTTCTGCTTCAGAAAGAGGCAAAATAAAACTTGCAGCTTTGCACCAATTTAAAATAACCACAAATATATTTTCTTTAGCTTCTTGAATCTTTATGTCAAAAAGCAGCTAACACAATTACTTGTAATAAATGCAGTTTAAATTGTTACCACATTAAAATGCAAAAATGACTTAATCACGTATCACCACTCCTCTAAACCTGCCCTTCTACTCCTAATTTGATTAGTTTACACACGTATGTTACTTCTCGGTAACAAAAACAAAAACAAAAAAAAGGAAGCATAGAAATCTTAAACTGCTGAGTCAATGAGACACCTCAAGTCTTCCTTCCTGAGAATCATTCTTTGCTCACTTTCACTTCCTTGTTGGAGCCCTCTGTCTTTTTGTGTTTCTTTCTCACTCACCTGCTCACAGAGGGAGCGGTAGCCGCTCTCTCTCCGGCGGTCCAGCTCATACGTCTCTCCCAGCAGAGGGTTGAAGGGCTTGCCCGTGCGGTAGACGGTGGTGGAGTAGGAGGACACGGAGAAGGCTGCCACGTAGCACATCTGCTCCAGTGAACTCTGGCACTTGGACGCCTTATCGAGCAGCTCGTGGTACTCGAGGTCTTCTGACAACCGCTGCAGCATGGAAATGGGCTCGTTGAAGTTTACCTAAAAAGCAGAATGATTCAGATGTAAATCAGTGTTTGCATTTTTATCATTTAAAAGGCCCATAACATTTAGATATTAAAATCGTGAACACAGTGACGAATAAACACAAACATACCAAAGCAAAACAGCAATTCCTGCACTGCAAACCTTTAAATATAGGGAATGCGTGATTATAATATTCTGGATATATTACATTATATATTACATAAAAGCTCTACCAACACTGGATTTTTTTTTTATTTTGGTAACGTTTAATCAGCTGATTTGTTAAAAAAATATACATACATTTTATATTTTTGTCTACCCATGTCGTATTGAATCTGTATTTTGTTTCAGTATGTGTTCTTTTATTATAGTGACAGGCCAAGTGATTATGTTTAGTATGTTAAAAACAGAATTAGGAAAAAAAAAAAAAAACTATGTCAGATTGTGCCGGACATGTAAACTGATATTATCAATTTACCATGGACGAAGGAAGTGCTGCTTGACTCTAATGATGTGGCAGTTGCTCTTTGGTGAGGCAGGAAAAATGCAAAAAACAAGATCCAGGAAGTTTCAAATGAATGCAGACAACTATGGGAAGAAACAAGGCGCTTTGTCATCAGGGGTAATAATCGATTAAGATTTATTCTTCAAGCACTGGCAATCTAAAGCCTCTTTTGCACTGCCTGTTCAAGCCGGGAACGTCGTACTATTATTCCACTTTGCTGTTCTGCATAAATGGTACTATCACGAGTTGTCTCGCCTTTAAGAAGCGCCAAAATGTCCGCAAATTAAAAACAAGAAAAAGAGATCCAGTAGTTCCCTGCCCTCCGGGCAGAGGATGAGCTCAGCCTTCATATGACAGGGACAGTTTATGATGTTATTAAAATGCCATTGTTATTGTCCAAAAAGCACTGTCTGACACGTATGATATGCGTCACACTAGACGCTTACGCTGTTGTGTTTCATGTCATGCCTGTTACACCTTGTTTGATTCCAGAACACCAGCATGATGTCTAAAATTAGACACTGGGGCAGCATTATGCTGGCTTTGTTAGATTGTGTCTAAAAAAAAGTTGTTTGTTTCAGCCCTTTGATGGAACCTCTTTTCACAAGAGGCTTCACAGACCAACGCCTATCTACTCCGGCTCTTCATCAGGATCAGACTTGATACATGCTTTGTTTGCATGTTTGTTTGACTGCCAGTGCTTAAAGAATAAATAGATAAGATTATTTCACCTGAATCACAGTGCTGTTGTTTTTTCCCCTTGCTGTCTGTATTAATTTAAAACTTCTGGGTCTAGTTTTTTGTTATTATCAGTCTTTTTATTATCTCTGCGGTGCTGACTGAAAGGTATTACCGGAAGAGCACTTGCATACCCAAGCATACAGTTGTGAATATCTACAAATCACCGCCAGATAAAGAAAAGCTTAATAAAGATAACAGATCTCTATCTACAGTAGGTCTGTGAGTTTTTTTCATATACACCATCACGACTTCTTTGTCACTGCTCCCTTGTAAATATGTCAATAGATCTATTTTAACCACAGTATGAAGAATGCTGTTGAGCTGGTGCTGCAGACATCAGAGGGATCAGTGTTTTGGTTGAACTCACGTCACAGACGCATGCCGATGACAGATGTCTGCGATGTACTGTTGACACATTTTTTGTTGACAGTCAATGCATTTTTAATGTGACCGCACAAAGGCATTACATGGCATCGCAAAAAGGAAGGTGAAAATGCCTTGAGGCTTTAACTGGCCAGGCCGGGGCACAAACTTCCTGTGAGTCACACTTGACATGCTGTAACCTCTGAACAATACTCACAGGCATTGGGATCTTGGACAGCTCTTTGCCAATACAGTTCTTCATGATACTCCACAGGTTGAGAGAGTAGTTTGGTTTGTCTGGAATGCGTGTCCGCCTCTTTTTCATGGGTACCAGCTCCTGAGAGGGAGACTCCTGGTTCATTGTCAAAGGCTCCTCATTAAGCTAAAGGGCAGAAACTTCTGTTAATAAACAACACAAAGGCTTCTGGGAATACTAAAGCTTTAAAAACACATTTACTGCTTTTTTCTAACTATATATGTTTGACCTGTAGTAGGTTTTCAATAAAAATGTGTGTCATTTTTATAATAAAAATGATGGTTAACAACATTTTTATGAGGTTTTAGCAAAAAAAAAAAAACAAATAAAAAAGTGAACCAGTCTTTTAACAGTCATCCCTGAGGCCAGAATGAAACCTACCGATTGATCATCAGGACACATTTCACTGTTGAAACCGCTTATATTACTGCTTGACCTCCTGTAAAGAGATCAGAAAATAAAGAGACTCTGTTAGCGTCAGTAAGGCTTCTGGTTACACAAACAACTACTTCAAACATACAAGGAAACAGAGCATGAAACTGGTTCAACTGATTCTGGGCAGCTCAATCAATCAGAGATTTCACAAATAGAGAACCATCATCCCATGTGACTTATTTACATCTTGTGCCAGCAAGTCATACAAGGAAATGGTTTAAATAAATAACCCAAAGAGACAGCAAGCGCTTAGGGGAATTTACAAAGTATTTCCTTGTATGAATGCTTGTGCAGTGAACATGTGTACGTGGGGTGAATGAGGTGAGGTTTCACTGACTTGTGGAAGTGGGGGTCTGCGGGAACAGTGATAAACTCGGGAGCTTCTTCCATGGCATCAAAGAACTCATTGTCGTCGTCTTCATCACTGGCTTCGCCTTTCCCCGGCCCAGTGGCACCTTAACAAAACAAGTCAGTCAGATTTACAGTTGTAATTTCCCTAATCAAGGGCATGATCTGAGTCATTCGATCGGAGTGGCGTTATATCCCCTTTGCATGTGTGTATGGGTTGTAGTCGTCTGCCAAGTGCTGATATAAAATTGACTGGGTTTTTTGCAGTTTTGGGCCACATTTTTAAAATACATCTTGTAGAGCTTGGACTTTTTTCACAATATATTTTAACCAGAAGAGGGATTTTGGTCATCAGACATCTGGATCTTAAGTTCTCGGAAAAAAAGCTGAGCAAATGTTAGCAACAGTTCAACAGTTCAGTTTGAACCACTGGGTCTGTTTGTCTTGGCGAGGAGAAGACCTCTGCGGATAATTCGACCTCCAGGAAAAACCTCCTCAACATCTTGATCTTAAGGCAACAGTGAAAAACAAATTAGCAGGTGCTGGGTTAACAGCTCCTTCTGCAAGAAACCAAACAGCATCAGAAAAACAGTTATTTTCAAGGTGAATATGCTTTATTCACTGTTTTTTACCTGTTTTAATCACTTGTTTCATTTGTTTTGTAGAGGAGGATATCTCTTTAGATAATCTGGCTACTGGTAAAAACATCCTGGACGATGAACACTAAAGGAATCACAACCGGGAGAAACTGACTATGATGATGGCACTGCTCCGTCTTTAGTTGGTGTTTTGATTGAGAAAACCTTCGCAGCAGAAAGGTACATGGTGTACCTTCAATAAAACTTCAAACCTTTTCATAACTAGTGCCTTCTCTCAAAGATTGATATGTTATATGTATGTATATGTTTTATATGTGACAAAGCCCCATTGCTGACAACAACCGACAAGCAAACTACTCTGAAAGCCCTGATCATTTAAATGTGAATGGTGCAGATTCTCATATCTACTGACACTTACCAAAAAAAAGGCAGCAAAATAAACACATTAGGGGACAAAGGGAAGGAGTTTCCAGAATGCAAGGGCAGAAAAGAAAGGGGAAGTGGAAAGGAGGAAGAGCTGGGAGGCAAGTGACCATAGTCAAGCTGTAACATGGGAAGTGGTTGGTGTCAGGGTCATGTCTTACTTTTATTGTCTGCAGTAGCGTTAGCCTGTGCAGCCCCTCTGAACGCTCGCTCCAGGTGGTTGTGCTGCTTGGCCAGTTGCTCTAAGGTCTCCTCCAGTCTGACCCGTTGGTCCCGTTCTGCTTGAAGGGCCTTCTGCCATCGCTTACTGTGAGCCTGAGCCAGTGCGAGGAAGTCTCTGCATGCCTGAGCAGCAAAACATCAAACAGGGTCAAACTAGAAACAAAGAAACCTGAGATCAAATTAATATGAGCAATTCTGATCCATTAATTTGGCCTGACGCAGACATTTACAAGTGCCACTCACATTTACACATTATACATGAACAAGACAGAAATAGGCATTATAAGAGAGGTGGTGACACATACGTTGATCATGGCGTTAGAGGTGATGCGGAACAGCGTGGCTCTCTCTGTCACCTGGCGAATCTTATCCCCTGCCTCTCCAGTCAGACGTAAACTATCAAGTTCTGATAAAGACCTGAAACGAACATTAAAAATGTGCAACATGGGTACACATGTAAAAATACAGCATCAAATTACAGTCTGAAAGGCCACAAGGCTCAGATGAAATGGTTTAATTACTATCTTGTTTAATCTATCAACTGCAGTGTTTCTCTTTACTATCTGCTATTTTGCAAATAGGTTAAAACATCTACCACACCTAGACTAAGTATGTCAACATCAAAGCAGCTATGACATGCAACAGTGAAGTGATGTTCTAAACCAGTGATACTCAACTTGTGGGCCAAATCTGGCAGTATATAGGTTGCTGGGTGGCCCCCCAACCAGTTTCTAATTCACAATAAAAACAAAGTTTTTCACAGTGGGAACTGCTTTTGCACTTTCAGTTTACATAAGGTGCCAGGGTGCATAAAACTGCACCAAAATAGAGCTTGTTTCTAAAAAAAAAAAAAAAAGCCAGTGGAGGATCCCCCACACCCACCGACAGAGGTCCTAGCAAAGCAAATGTCCCAAAATCTGATAAATGTCCCAAAATGCTAGAAATGTTCTGAAATCAGTGAAATGTCTGAAAATCCAAGAAATGTCCCAACATCCTATAAGCTTCCTAAAATCCAAGAAACTTCCAAAAATCTGACAGATGTCCTGAAATCCTAGCAGTGTCCTACAATCCTACACATTTTCTAAAATCCTAGAAATGTCTTAAATTCCTAGATACGTCCTAAAATCCTATAAAATGTCCTAAAATCTGAGAAAAGTCCTAATATCCTAGAAATGTCCCAATATCCTAGAAATGTCCTGAAATGCTACAAATGTCCTTAAATCGAAGAAATGTCCTTAAATCCTTGTATGTACAAGTATGTTCCTGTATGAAGCTGCTGCGACAGGCCCCTTGACTCCTGTCATTTTGCAAAAGTGGCACCCATGGAAAGCAAGTTGAGTATCCCTGTTCTAGACATAAACAGATTACTTAAAAATGAAAAAAAAAAAAACGGGCATCATGATATTGGAATAATACTAATAAACAATTAGTATGCTGATATTTTCATTTCACACATTTTGAATTCTTCATTTCTAAGGTAACAGAAGCATGAGAAGCTTCGGGCTGATGAAGCGAGACTGAAGCAAACAGAGAGCAACAGCGTGTTAAGCCTGACCTCTGGAGGGCAGAGCCGTGCTTTGAAATCAGGTCGTTGCATGTGCTGAGATCCTCCACTTTGCTGCCTAGTGTTCTGAGAGCAGACTGAACTTCTGAGTTCTGTGAGCCGCCACCTTGTCCAGGTGCCACTGGCGGGGATGATGAGGAAAAGTCATCCCCTGAGTCATCTGTGAATAATCAAAGTAACACAAAAGCAAAAAGATAATATTAAAAAGGCTTTCACAAAGACATATCTTCCATTCTTACTATACTCTTCACGGAGCAGTTTTTTTCCCATCTGCCCGTGTGTTTGTATGTTTTACCTGACTCAGCCTGCATGCGGGCCGCCTTGGCTTTGGCCAGTTCCAGGGCAGTGATCCAGCGCTGTCGTTCCACTTCACAGCTGGCCTTCAGGTGATACGTCTGTGCTCCGCCGTTAGAGATGACAAAGTTGCAGGCGTCATCCACTGTGATGGTCGCCGTGGCCAAGTTGATTGTGCCTCGACATGTGTGGCCCATCTCTGCCTGGGTCCTAGTAGTCAGAGGTTTTTGAACATTTGTGAAAAATGTCGCCAAACAGGAAAAAAGACATGTGTTCTGCTTGTATTCTGTGTGTTTATAATATTGTAACTCGGCTTCAATCTGACGAGGAAATTCAACTAAAATAGTAAAGAAATATTGATAAGGTGAGGTTGACTGCCCCCTGCTTAATCAATAGCTTTCATTTAACCCTTTGAAACCTGGGCAAATTGGTTTGATTTGTTTCAAATACATGGGGTGAATGAGCTATTTAAGTGACATTACTCAGTAATTAATAAAAGGCACAAGAAAACTGCCTGAAAATTAGAAAGAAGTAAATTTTAAGAAAAATAATTAATTTCAAATATATAATTATGCTAGCTTTAAAAATTTTTTTTTTTTTTTTTTTTGAGGGGGGGCGTCTAGTAGCTCAGTTGGTAGAGCGTGCGAGTTCAATTCCAGCCTCGGCCCTTTGCTGCATGTCATCCTCTCTACACCCCCCTTTCAAACTTGTCCTATCCATTATAGGCTAAGAGTCCCCCATATATATATATATATATATATATATATATATATATATATATATATATATATATATATGTATATGTGTATATATGTATATATATGTGTGTGTATATATATATATATATATATATATTTTTTTTTTTTTTTTAATCTATTCTTTCGCAATTTGCAAGGCATATCTTGCCATGTTGCTCACTGCCTTTTTTTCATGTTTTTGAATGAAATCAAACCAATGTGCTCAGGGCTTAAAGGTTAAAATACCTGTGAAAGACGTCTGAACGCAGCATAAGAAAAGGGATGTTGATCCAGGTTTTTAAAGGGTTAAACAGTTTTAACAGCAGATCAAGGCTGAGAGATTTTTCTGGTGACATGATCAAAGGCAATATCCTTCCTTCATTTCATCTGTGTTACAAGAAAGTGTACCTGTAGTATGACAACAGCCCATTGCTCAGGACAAACCACCTCCGCTGATAGCCCTTAATGTAATTTGTCCACTTGAACACCCATCCTTTGTATGTGTCGCCAGCAGGGGTGGGAGTGGGGGTCTTGGGCTCCGACATCACAGCCCCCAAAACCAAGAGAAAGATTTGAGGAACCTTAAAAGGAAAAAAGGAAAGTTTGCTTGGAATGTACATGACTATGCTTGCGCTCTCACGTAGAGCTAACATTATTTGACACCACAAAATGAATCACAAACCATTAAAATAATTTCATGGTTTAACTCATTCCTAAGGCAAAAATACCACAAATATCATTCCTTAGTTCAGCTCATTCCTAAGGCAAAAATATCACAAATTCACTGCTTTGCTCTTGGTCTTCTGTAGGGTTGCAACAGTGTGAGATTTTGGGTTTTTTTTTATTGTTTTGTACCATAATTGTCCCAGAAACTTTTGCGGTTTTTAGAGTTTGACAATATTATAAAATTATTATTATGATTAGCAATTAGAATGACCCTTAAAGCAATGAAGACAGAAGGGTTAGCTTTGGTTGAAAACATTTTTATCACTATAATTAAGACTTTCTTTTAACGGAAATATGTGTTAAAAAAAAAAAGTCTCCATTGAAAATAACTAACATCAAGGTAAAATTTTCCATCCAGTTGCATTTTTTACCCAGTATCGTGGATAAGCAAATGCACACGATATGATAATTGGTAAATTTCATAACAGGTTAAAGGTATATCACTGCAACCCTAGTCTTTTTTGATATTAAATTGAATATCTTAGGATTGTAGACTGTTGATCAGACAAGGCAGAATATTTTAATTTGTCATCTTGTGCTTTGTAAAATGGCAGTAGGCCTTTTCCCTCATTTTGAGCCTCACTTTGAGGCTGAAATTATTAAATTGGGAGGATAATGAGCAGAACAATTCATAATGAATTCACAACTTTGCTTTAATACTACACCATCTCAACATTTCTACTAATCTTACACCAATATGAGTTCTTACTGGTGGTGAATATTGATCCACCACTGTGGAGTGACAGGTCAAAGATTAACCATTGAATCAATACAGATCCACTGATGCCACATTTTACTAACAAAATGAGAGCATAAACCGGAATCAGGTTTGCATTAAAGAGGGACGGACTTATGATTAAAACACCTTTGTGTGGTTATGTATTCTTAGTTAACATTACTTATGCACTATATATCATTATCTGACACAGATACCAATACTTTAAAACGCTGTGGTTATTAATTCAGGCAAATATGACTGTAGTGCACCTATTCCGAACAAAGAAAACCAGATGATAGCAACACAAAATGTATAAAACTCTTAACATATTGCTGAGCTGACACCAGAAGCTAACCGACGTTAGCTCCAGTTAGGCTAAGTGGGAGGCACATCTCATTGCTAGAAAGAGAAGTAAAGAAACACCAAATTGACATGTTTTTCTCGAAGTTTAACATCTGACGTGCATATTTACAATGCGACACAAGCAAGAAGCACTGCTAAACAATCGTTATCTTCTTAGCTAGCATTCCCACTCGCCGATGGCTAAATGTTTACCTTGACGTGTCCGAAATGTGAGATCAGGCAACCAGACACCCGGTGAAGTCACGGCTAACTTTGACACCCATACGTTACTGTAACCAAGCTAACGCAGCTAGCTGGCCAACACGGGACAGCTAACGATGAAAAACAACTCAACCGAAGACGTCGACGACAACTGCAGTGTGGTTGCACAATAAAGTGACACCAACGAGTTTCATACGTATCTCTTAAGCATCGTGTGTAATAATGTTCATTAAACCGCTGCGTATGCGACAAGAATCTAAAGCTAGCTTGCTACATCTAACTAGCCTAACGTTAGCTCGTTGGTTACACCCGGTGCAGCACAAATTAGTCTCGACTAGAAACACACAGTTAGCATTAGCTGCATTGTTTTGCCCATTGGCTGCTCCGTGCTAACAAACCTCGACGCGGGGCCGGAAAAAACAGCTTTTTGCCTTCAAAGTAAAAGTACATTGTATAGGTATTTGCCACATCAGTCAATACATAGATATATATATTACGTTTATTTATATAGCACCTTTTAAAACAGTTTACAAAGTGCTTTGACAAACGAGGGAAAGTAGAAGCAATAGGGATTGGAGTGGAAAAATGAATAGTAAAGCTGGAAAGCTGTGTACATCTAAATATATAGGTCCTTGGTCTTTTACTGTCTCTTATTTTGCTCCTTTGTGGTCCTTATTTGTTGTCCTTTTTGTTTAGTTGCGTTTTTATATTTTTTTAAGTATATCTCTTGATTTTCTATTGATATTTTTGCATTTGATCGTGTTGTAATATCAGTTCCACCATTGTTACTAAATTCTAATCGTCTTACGTCTGATTGATTGATTACGTCTATTGATTGAGTTGTTCCATATGTATAATTGAAAAAAAGTTGAATGAAAACACTCAAGTTACGTACAAGTGTGTCAAATCTGTACTTATGTACAGAGCTTCAGTTATTGTGCTTAGACCATCTGTTCAACTGTAAGATGCGCTTGTATTTTTTTTAATCCTGAAAATGTGTTTTATTTTTGAAGGACACAATCGGAAGCCAATGGGAATGTAACCTCTTAACTTACACATTTACACAATTGATAATTTACTGCTAACTAGCTAACTTTAACACTAACATCTATGTTAGCTAATGTAACATGATGTAAATTTTCATTTCGTACAATGTGTAGTACACATTAACTCCAAATAGTATTCGGAAGAGTTGAAGTTGACTGCGTGCAGATGACAAACTCAAAGTTAATCAGACTAAACAGTAAACTGTGGATTTTTGACGATTTAAGAATTGCTCTTTTTCGCGACTGTATACAGGAGACAAATGCAGACTCAACGAAGGAACAAAACAGCAGCGCAAAAGTGCGACTCCGGTGGGACTCGAACCCACAACCTTTGAATTACTACGTTCATGCCTAGAAGTCCAATGCGCTATCCATTGCGCCACGGAGCCACCTGTTGCATTAGTTGTACATCATCATATTTAAATCATAATCATATTTCTTAAAATGGAACTATTGGAATGACTCCGTTTGTGATTGATGTATTACCTCAACCTATTGTTTCACCCACTTTAAAACTTTATTTGGGAACAACCTACACTGTGACATGTTAAACGCTGGGTGGCGCCGAAGGACCATTGACAGTTTAACACATTGGTTAAACGTAAACAAAAACTAACACAATTTAAGATAATTAACAATAGGAAACTAAATAATTCATTAATACTTCTTTGGACATATAGTGGTGCAAGGCCCCAGCTGACACTGGACAGGGTGCTGGACTATCCCAGAGCTGATGATCATTAGCACTCACATACACATCTATGGGGAAATTTAGAGTAACTGATTTAACTAACCTGCATGTGTTTGGACTGTGGGAGGAAGCCGGAGAACAAGGATGAAACCCACGCTGATACTGGGAGAACACGCAAACCAGATGCAAACTCTACACAGAGATGCTCAAGTCGGCCGTGGGATTCGAACTCACAACCCTCTGGTTAGGGCGAAAGTATAAGAGAAACAACCGTCGTTAGCTGCGACCCGTAAATCGAGCTCATTCTTGGTAGTGACGGCCAATCACCTCGCCGTCTGCTTACCGCGAATTTTGACCAATCGGTGCTCGTATCGCTGCCAAGAATTGACTGAAGGCCCGCCCCCTCCTTTAGTAATGGACATCGTCAAACGGCGGCGTAGAAACCCGGCCGCTTCACTTTTTACCAACATTTCGACAGTAAGTTCATCGTCTTAGCATTTTTCGGCACAAAAAGGTATTATACTTATATGACGTTATTTTTATATGTGTGTGTATTTTTTAATGAATAAACAATCCCTGGTCCAGTGATGTTGACTTGCTAGCTAACGTAATTTCTCCCATTACTGTAACTGTGTACAGCAACTTTCCGCTCGCGATTTTAGGCACATTAATGTGAAATAATTTAAATGTTAATATATGTGAACCTTCTGATGGCATTAGCGTGTTAAGGCATGAAATGAATGTTAAGCTACAAAAGTTGTCCGGTACAGTAGGCTACATTAAAAGTTACTACTATCTTAAGGCTGTTTCATTTATTTTAGCTTAGCATGCTGTTAACGTTAGCATAGCTGACAAAGTAATCAGTCTGCTGTCATTAAATGAACATAAAGATACAAATATCATAAGAGTAATGGTCGACTTAGTGTACTAAGGCAATTTTGTTGATTTTAGCCAGTCAATATATTTCATATATTTATTGAAAATTATAATAAAAAGAATAATTAACAGATTAAAAGAACTGCAAAAGTCCAGGTCCCCTTCACTCACATCCACTCCCTCTTAGTTACTCCTCTTTTTTCCCAGGAGGAACAAAATCTTTGTTCAGTGGTATAATACTTGTAAATATTTGACATAATAATAATAATAGGTTAGTGATGTATATAGTAATGTATGCAGTACTACACAGTAGTAGTGAAGTACCTAAGTGAGCTGTGTGTGTATGTGTGTGTATATATATATTAAAATTGAGCGTTATTGCAATTAATTTTATTTTATTTTATTTTTGTCTGTCTAGTTGTACCCATAGCCCTTTAAGAGTCTATTCTAGTGCACTAGTTGTACTTACTTTTCTTGTTATTTTCATTTGTAAATTCTTGTACATGCCAATAAATGCACAGGTATCAAAACTGTTAATACAAAGTTTTTGAAAAATAACAATATTTAGTCGCACATTAAAACCAGCTCATTTTTCATTGCAGTGGAAGGCAGGTTTTGTGCAAGCACATCCGGTGTGGCAGACGGGAATGTGGATGTAGACGGGTGATTTTCCTCTTGACTCCTGCGTGTCTTTGATACGTCCTGACATGAGCGGAAGTGTCTGGGATCTGCTGAATCCATCCTTCAAACCAGTCGTTTGTTACGGGAGACTGGGCGAGCACCGTCCGCATTTCTTCCCACACCATCGCCAGCTCCGCCACCGTCAGCTCGGCTCCATTCAGCGTCGCTGTGCACCATTTAATGTAGCTTCATATCAGCACTGGACATGCGCTATCAGGTTCAGCTTTTACTACATCAGACATGCGTAATTACTCTCAAACCGACATGAGAATAGCTGCAAATGTGGTATGGTACGATCGGGCGTTTATTTTTAATGTTTTGTTATAGGTCTGCGCAATCGACGTGAACGGCTGCCTGGACACAGGAGAGGATTAAGTTACTGCTGCTGGAGGCGGATTATTTTATTGGCCTCCTGTCACGCCCGAGTCTTTGGTGATCCTTTTTTTTCAATTAGGAGAGGTCGAAAGCCAGGTATGCTATTGTACTTGAACTAATAACCTTGCCATTTCCTCTAAATGTATCATTCTTGGATAAACTACGCATTACTGCACGTCCTTTGTTTCTCACGCCTGTAGTTACTCTTTGCGAAATCCACATTTTCTCGCGTTGTGTGCAGACAACAATAGAAACCCGAACAGACATTATGTAAAAATGCTGTGTAGATGTTTTGTAACGATATAATGGGCATTTAAAAGCTCCGTTGTCTAGCAGAACGAAATTTATTAACACACATCTAAATACCGATGGAGGTGTATCGGTCTCGGGCTCTACTATACCCCGTTTATTTATATATTTATGTATTTCAAAATACACATACAGAATCACCATATGAAAAAATATGCATGTACATTCTTAGGTGTAAAGCAGTAATGGAAGAAGTATTCAGATCCTTTATTTTAGTAAAAGTAACAATACCACCCTGTGAAAATACTATGTTACAAGTAAAATTGCTGCGTTTAATATGTTACTTAAGTAAAAGTAATTAAGTACAAGCAGAAAATGTAGTTGAAGTCCAAAGTCCAAAATATTCAAAAAAGGGAATAAAAACCCCAAATCGTCAAAAAGGAAAGAAAGAAATAAACATCTCAATGCTCAAAAGTTATTTAAAAAAGAAAAAACACACTCAAACTCAAATTGTAGGAAAAAAAGATGAAGAGAAAAATCAACTCAAAATTATACACGTTTAAAAATGACACCCCCCCAAAACTCAAAATTATTCTGAAAATTTGATAAATCAGCTAACCGTCGCAGCTGTATAAATGCTTTTGTAATTTAATCTATAACAAAGCATATTTTATAAAGTCTTCTTGTGCTGTTTATGCAAAAATCTCAACATGTAAAGTAAACAAAGCTTTTGGATGAATGTAGTAAAGCAAATAGTAAAATAATATCTCAGAAATGTAGGGACGTAAAAGCATAAAGTAGCACGAAATGAAAATACTCAAGTAAAGTAAATTCACTGTTAAGTACAGTACTTGAGTAAATGTACTTATTTACATTCCACCACTGGAAGCTGGTGCCTGTCCACATCGATCGCAGGATGGAGTCTTGATATGTGTAGTCTGTGTAATATTTTGATTTGCAACAATCATGTCAGATCAGGTTTATCCTCACAAGCGAGTCTGCATACCTGCTAAAGTATTATTTGCTTTGACAAGTGTGAAGCGTGAGGTAGATGGCATATAGAGTTACTGGCTCCCCTGCCTCAGCAGCTCTGACTGCCCAACCCCCTTCCCCTCACTGCCACAGCATGTTTTGGTTTCAGGCGGATCATGCCCTTTTGTCCACTGAAGCCTGACTGTACTTTTCAGGACAGACTCCCAGTATGAAAGAATTTGCCTGCTGTTTTGACAGCCTCTTTTGTCTCTCGCTAACAGCCTAAAGATGTTGAGAATTTGCCAGATAAACTGTAAAATAACTGAATGTATAATAATAATAATAATAACAATAATAATCTGTAATGATTTGCCTTCAGCTTCACTGGTCGGTTAAAACACTTTATGGTAAAATCACAATACATACAATAGTTAACACAACATGCACAGTGCAGACAATAACAGACATATCTAGCAAAGTTATTGCATTTGGTATGAAAAACTTTTTGTGAATGTTCTGGGTTGCAGCAGCATCTTGTCGGGGGGAAATTTTACAAATTCTTAAAAAGGGAGATAAGCAGGATTAGCCACAATTTGTAGGGCTTTTTGTTTCACCTGCGTTTTACATATGCATTATTTTGTTTCTGCTCTTTCAACATAATTCTACTGACCATGTTTCAACCAGACTAATGTTAAAAGTCCTACATGTTTTTGCGCATATCGTATGAATCGAATTTCTAGACTAGATGCTAGACTAGATAGTGCTGCGCTGCTTTTTTGAGAATGTACTTCTGTTAGCTGTAAAACTTCAAAAAAAAGTTCCTAAATATGATCTTAATTAGCTGCACGTTTCAGTTTTTATGAACGGAAATTAATAAAATCATAATTTGGCATTTGTGGTTAGTTTCTCAAGCATTTTTGTTTTTTGCTGGAGTGCTGATTTAAACAATCGGTGGAGTATTAAACTTTTTTTGAATTATTTAAACGTTGTTTGGACAGAAAGTACACAGCAGTACCACTTTGCTCACACGTTTTCTCTCTTTACTGTTTTCAGCTGATTGTGCCACATAGTTTACTTGTCATGTTTTTTTGTTTTTCTCCGCAGACATGTCTTTCCGGCGAGGTGTGGTCAGGCAGAGCAAGTTCCGCCACGTTTTCGCCCAGGCGTGGAAAGCAGAGCACTGCATCGACGACGTCCGAGTGTCACGCGTGACGTGGGACACGCCCCTCTGTGCCGTCAACCCCAAATTCATCGCTGTTATCATCGAAGCCGGTGGAGGAGGGGCCTTCCTCGTTGTTCCGATCAGCAAGGTTCGACCCCTTCTGCATTATATTCGCCATCAAATGAATGATGGATCAATATTTTTAAAAGCCTGTTTCCTATATTCTGCTCTGCTACTAAAAGCAATATGCCAGCATGTCCGTGGCGCCTCGCTTCGTGTCTGGTTAATGCATGTGCAGCACTTTTACAAGACAAACAGTGGACAAAGGTTAAACTCCTGTAATGTGTTAAAGTGTGTCTCGCCAGTCACAGTGTCATGATTTCACCTTTACTCCCACAGAGCGGCAGAATCGATCAGTCCTGTCCCACAGTGTGCGGCCATGCAGCACCGGTGCTGGACATCCAGTGGTCTCCGCATGACGACAACATCATCGCAAGTGCCTCCGAGGACTGCACAGTGAAGGCAGGTTAACACTTTCCAGGCTTGTCCAGTAAAGCGAGTAACATAATAATTAATAACTTTATTTATGTAGCACCTTTAAAAGCGGAGTTTACAAAGTGCTTTGACAAACAAAGCAAAGCAGAAATGGGATACATGGGCAGCGATACAACAACAGAAAGCCTACTGAACACTAGCGAGAAGAAACTAGGGCAGAGTTAGGATCAAATTAAAACCAGAGGACAAATAATGCAAAATGCATAATGTCAATATAAAATGCAAAGAAATAGACCAAAAACAACAGAAAACAATAAAGGTAACCAAACCAGAAATAAAAGGAAATAAAATAAGTAAAACATGAATTAAAAAGGTAAAATGAATGCAAATAAATAAAAGAAATAAAAAGACACATGAAAGAAATTCTATAAAAATTTATTTTGAGAAGTGATTTTAAAGAAGTTACTGATTCTGCGAGCTTCATACATATTATTGCCGAAGAGACGATAATGTTTTAGCATCCTGTGCTTTTTCAAAACAGTTTTTTCACAACAATAATTTGATTCCGGTAAGACTCCAGATGTAATGAGCTCAATCAAGGGAGCCTTGATTTGACTGTATTTCTTCTTTTGCATTTTGTGGCTCAGTATCAGCCAAAACACTGTAAATTGTATCCTTGTCCATACACTCATTGGTATGTCTTTTCCGCTGTCAGAAAAGTAGCTAGTCTGCAATACAGGCAAACAGAACAAGGACCTTCTGTTTTTGAGCGTCACCTAGACAGCACCGCTTTCACTTTTCTCCTTGCCCATGACCCCAAAAACAATCTGCTATTTTTTATAAAAACCTCACATAGAACATCAGTAGCCCTCATGCACCTGAATAGGTTACATTCACAAACACACATCTGCTGTGTCTGGTGGTTTGAAGGTGTGGCAGATCCCAGACGGAGGCCTGACGAGCCCGATGACTGAGGCCATTGTGACCCTTGAAGGACACAGTAAAAGAGTGGGAATCCTGGCTTGGCACCCGACCGCCTTCAATATCCTCTTGACTGCAGGTAATGTCATTTATTACATTCCAGTGCCACATTATTCATAGCAGAAAATGACTTGGATTGTCTATGACTGGTCAGAATATGACTGCTCTTTTACCTGAGCACTATAGGGACAGGAATTAAACTATACCACCGTGCAGCGTGCTGTTTTACATACATTTACATAAAAACAAAAACCAGAAGGGTGTGTGCTGGCGCTCCATGTCAAAGGAGTTTTATATATCAGTCAATGTTGCCACATAAAAAAAATCCATATTTTTCTTTTGAACAAATTCTGATGATCAGAAAATGCATTACCTGCGGAAAATGTGTGTGATTGCTAACAGAATAAGGTGCAGAGCTTCGCTGTAAATACAGAACTCTTCAAGTGTAAATGCATTGCACTTAAAACCTGGAAACTGAGGTTGGAGACTGGACGGCTTTACCTAAAGAAGCTAAGAGCTGAAATACATTTCTGGAAAAGCTGGAAGCTAAACTGTAACACTGTTGAAGGTTCAAATTATATAAAAGGCTGAAATAAGAAATGCCTTATACATTCAAAAAAGCATAAAATGTAGAAAAAAGGCTAAAGCGTAACACAACGTCTTGGCTTCTGTCACTGAAAGTATGCAATAATAGTAGTTGATAAAAAAAATGTACAGGAAAAGTATAATTACTTTGTGACTGGTTTAAAGTTTAAATGAAATCTCTAGATAAAAATAAGGAGAGTAGTGGAATTTAAAAGTGGCTTAGATAGAAGTTTGAAGACTTTTTTTTGATTCACTGCAACTGATAAAAATTTGAAAAAGCTTTAAATTTGATTGTATTTTTGGATTTGATTTTTAAAATTTCACTTTTTCTAGTGCCCCCCAGTAAATAGTGACCATCTTGAGGCTTTTATTTGAAAACTAACCTTATCCAGTGCCCCCCTGGTAAACTGCTGTCACTATCTGGTGGCTTTTATTTAGAAACTCCAGCCTTGTCCAGTGCCCTCAGGCAAATTCCTGTTACCATTTGGGTGCTTTTATTTTGAAAGAAGTAACCCCATCCAATGCCCCCCCGGTAAACTACTGTTTAAACAAGGGGCTTTTATTGACTCGTATTGCAAGAGCACTTTGAGAGGGGTCAAAATTTACTGTAAAAGTACTGTACAAGCGCAGGTCCATTTACCATCTGGAAGAGTTTATTTTGAAAATCCAGCCTTGTTGAGTGCCCTGGTAAACTACTGTTACATTAACTGTTACATTATTTTGACACCCCCCCCTCCCCCCCAACTGTAAAGTGTTAATAACTGTCTGCCAAGAATACTTACGTTATGTTATCCATGTGCCAAACACGTCACGTCCTCTGAGAAAAGTGACTCTTCCGCTTGTAAATAGTGAGAGTTGAAGAGCAGCTCTGATCTCACTGTGTTGGTGTTCAGTGACAGACAGTTCAAATGCCGCTGCATTATACAAGCAAGGAACTGGATTCCCCCAAACTCAAAGGATGCAATGCAAGTTTAACGGAGAACGTGATACACCTGAAAAATAATTACACTTCGCTGCGAAGCTGCTGGATGTTGTTTCACTTTTGAAATAAATCCAGTGTGTATCTCAAAACAAACACTCAAGCAGACAATGATGTACAAGATGTTTTCCTCACACAACACAACGTTCTGCTGTCTGTTACTCTGTTTATTCCCCATATCTTGTTGAACTATTAAGATGTTTACATAAAATAATTAGGCAAATAATGGAGTTGGTGTCCAATACAAGACTCAGAAATTTAAGGTGATAAAACATGATGAAATCAAAGGGACCAGATTATCACTTACCTCTTTAACAAAAATAAACATCAGAAAGAAATATTAAAGTGCCTATAAACTTGGTTTTAAACCTCAAGTATTTCTCGGTAGCTGTCAATTTATTTTTTTTGGGGGCGGGGGGATGTTTATCAAGAGTTAAACACTCACAAACTTAGTCCCTCTTAATCTGGACTCTGTGGGAAATTTAAATAACTTTCATCACATTTTTATTCAGATGTTCCTATTCTCAATTTTTTTCTTTTTTTCCACCTGAGCTCAGTCAGACTCAAACCAGTGACACAAATACAGGAATCTCGTGAAATAACCTGAACTAGTCAAACTTGGGCTGCAAATGTTGTCTTTTTATGGAGCCTCATTGCTCACAGTAAGAAGCTGATTGAGAAAACACATTTTCAAGGCCTTTTAGGGAACTGACTCATCCTCACAGTGAAGTAATCCTATTTTGCCAGTCTCCTAGATCTCTGAACTCAGGCTTGAAATGTCTTGTGTCCAACTCCACATCTATAAAGGGTTTATCCTTCTGTCTCCTCTCTGCTGCCTCTTAAATCGATCACACCACATAACTCTGATCTTCAGAAGCCCACAGTGGCTTCCTGTTTTCAGAACTGTACTCATGTACATGTTGCGCTTCGATTTCAGTCCTCCTCTTGGTATTTAAAGCTCTTCATAGTTATAACACATGCTGGGCCTCATGCAGCAACATTCTTTTAAATCACTCTTATATTTTCTTTTAATTTTCTGGTAAGAGAAAAAAACAAAGTTAACTCCAGATTCACCAAACACTCCTAACCACCCAAATCCGCTCTTACCCAGCTGTAAAAAGAAGAACTTATGCAGAGTGAAACTGATACAAGGCTTCTTTTTAATAAACTTTAACAAAGTAAATGTGATTTCAAGGAAATGTGCTGAAATATTAAAAGTTAAGACACACATGCAAAAAGGTTTCAGTTAATTGAAAGCAAGGCCTGATGCATGTGTAGGGCATATCCTTGATTTGAGCAAAAATAAGGGAAAATTTGTATATTGTTTCTTATACGAGGCCCATTTCTAGTTCATAAATTCTCGGATCTCTCAGATCACAATGCACCGGTCTCTTTAATGTTCATGCATTTAGCACTTAAGCACTTAAAGAATTGATTGATGTGTCTTCGTCTCTATAGGCTGCGATAACGTGATTTGTGTGTGGAACGTTGGCACGGGGGAGCTTGTGTACCAGCTGAGCGACGCCCATCCAGACGTGATCTACAGCGTCAGCTGGAACAAGGACGGCAGCGCTGTCTGTACTGTCTGCAAGGACAAGGCTCTGCGTGTCATTGACCCACGAAGGGGAACCATCCTCAAGGTGATTTTAGGTGTATTGCCCCCCGAAGAGATGCATACAAAAGCAGTTATACACAACAACATCCGTGTAGACACCCTGATACTCAAATGATCCCATAGTGCGTCTTTGCTGTGTTGCTTCCACATTTAGTCCTTAATCAGTCTGTTGTTGTTCTCCAAGATGAAAGAGAAGGTCCACGACGGCACCAGGCCGATGAGAGCTGTGTTCCTCTCAGATGGGAAGATCCTGACCACAGGCTTCAGCCGTATGAGTGAGAGACAGCTGGCATTATGGGATACGGTAAGTCCTCCAAGGTACATTCCTGTACGTTCACCGCCAGTGTTCACTCCAGGTGCAGGAAGTGGTGTAAGAGTTATTTAGTAGGAGGGATGGACATATAGCACATTTATCCCAGCTAAGTCAGCAAAAAAGTTGTTGTTGTTCAGTTGTCTGAGTAGGTCAAATCAAGTGGATATCTCCCAAAGTTACTGTTTTTTGTTGCAAATATTCGTTTTTATTAACAGAAATTATAGTGCAGTCGCTGTTCTAACAATGCGTCTCCATTCGTGCATTTGAAAATATTTTAAAAAGGGAAAGATACTCATCAAAAACAAAAGAAAAGATTCAAAAAAACATACAAAAAAACACTAACTATGGGATACTATGAGTTAAATTTATATACAGAGAAGATGTACTAATACTAAACCTAAGGGACATTTGGAGGTACATATGCGGTAACATATGTATATAAAGTCACGAATGGATGATGATCAGAGTTGTCAAGTTATTAGTAGATGTTATTATCAGCATACAGTTGGATTTTCGTCAGAAAAGTTATAGAAATGTTTGTGTGCTGTTGAAAACGAAAAAAGGTCAAAATCAGAATCAACAGGTCGGCATCAGTAATGCTGGTGTTACATTTTGAAATGTCAAACTGTCGTTGAACATAATTGGGGCTTTTGCAGAATCGTCCAACATCAGCATTTGTTTGGTGGGTTGAATGAACATATTCTATGACATTAATTACAAGTGGCATTAAATTCATGTTTGTTTTTTTTAATTTAATTTCATTCTACAGAAGGATCTCTCTGAGCCGATGGCAGTGCAGGAGATGGATACAAGTAATGGGGTTCTTTTACCTTTTTATGACCCTGACACGAACATGGTCTACCTGTGTGGAAAGGTATCACCTCAGCATTGCATGCTATTTACTCAAATGTTACATTTTGTGTAAATTCCCATTCATTTTCGGTTCAGCCGTATTAATGAGGTTATCTTTCAGGGGGACTGCACCATCCGGTATTTTGAAGTGACAGACGAATCCCCGTATGTTCACTTCCTCAGCTTATACAGCAGCAAGGAGCCTCAGAGAGGAGCGGGCTTTCTTAGTAAAAGAGGTGTCGATGTCAACAAGTGTGAAATCGCCAGGTAAAGACGCTTCAACATGTCTTCCTTCATACTCTGTGAATTACTTCAAAATATTTTTACAGGGCTGGTGATATAGTCTATATTATTATTATTATTGTCAAACAAATTGGTGTGAGTTGACAGGTGTTGGAGAATTTACTCCAGTTTGAGTAATGTTTGCCAAAAACTAAAGCGCCCAGCTGTTATAGAGAGTTATTGAGCCTTTATTTAGAATTAAAGTATGTGTTGGGAATATATATATATATATAGAGAGAGAGAGAGAGAGAGAGTATATATTTTCTGAAGGCACGATTGGGTTGATTTGCGTCGGGTGCCACAGTTAGGATCGATAACTACTAAAGCATTTAAGGAGATGTCAGCATTGGTCTTTTTGTGTTTTGTTTTTAATTAAGAAGAAAGTAAAATACGCCTGCCTTATCCTTTAATAAGATTACTCATTTCCTGGTCTTCTGTAGATTCTACAAACTGCATGAAAGGAAAGTGGAGCCCATCTCTATGACTGTACCACGAAAGGTAAGCCATGCAAAGCCTTTAAAAAAATGAAAAAAAAATGAAAGTATGAATAGTGGTGTGCTCGAGGAATGCCTTCGTCATATGAAACTTAAGAAAAAAAGCAGGGGCTCCTAAAGAAAAGTGTCAGTAAATGGTAGAAAAATTCATTATACACCCTTTGTTTAAAATTTAAAATATCAGTTTAGACAAAAATGTATGTTTTTGTACAGATACAATGCCCGGGAAGTCTGTCCATAACTATATAATTAAAACACTTTTCCGTCTCCATCTTGCCTCCCCAGTCTGATCTGTTTCAGGGAGACCTTTACCCTGACACAGCTGGCTTGGAGCCGGCTCTCCTGGCTGATGAGTGGATCGCTGGACAGGATGCACCGCCCCTTTTGGTCTCTCTGAGTGGTGGCTACTCAGCTCCTCCATCCAAGCACAGAGACACCCTCAGAAGCAAACCCAAGCTCGTCTCGCAAGACTCTGGGACTGGGGCCGCCTCGCCTTCAGCAGGCAACACAGCAGCTCCCACATCTACATCTAGCTGTTCCACCAGGGAGACAGAGGAAGAGGTGCCTCAGCCACGGGCAGCCACGAAGGAGACAGATGGAAATGCTGAGCGGCCGAAGAGAGAGGTGAGTCAACAGAATGAGACACGTTGACTTTACTGTTGTTAAACAAGGTTCCCACAATCACGGAGAACCTGGAAAAGTCATGGAAATTCACAATTACATTTTCCAGGCCTGAAAAAGTCATGTTTTGTGTGAAATTTGTTGTGTGAATCAATTCAAATTAATGCAATATGACACATTTCTTTCTATAGCTGAAAATGTAATGTAGCTCTAATATATGTTAATATATGTCTAATATATTAAATCTTTTTGGCAATTTTTATTGAAAATGTAACAAAAAAAAAAAAAAAAACAGAAAAACCATGTGGTTTTCTTTTCTTGAAATTTATTTTTGAAAACCACAGTTTTGGAAGTCATGTCTTAATTTTTTTTTCTTTTTTTAATAAATTACTGTTGGATCTTTAACAATTGAATATTGTATATTTGAAAAACGCTGGGCAAGTGGGGTAAAGAAAAAACAATTGGGGTCCTTGAAAAGTCATGAAAAAGTTTTGAAATTTTGTTCATGAAAATGTAAGGGAACCCTGTTCAAATGTTTAAAAGTTCTGACTTGTTTCTTCTCTCTCCCACCTTCTGTCAGGAGGATCTGTTGAACGAGTTGTTAGCAGAAATGAAGGCATTACGTGCGGTCGTCCTTGCTCAGAGCCAGAGAATCGAGTTGCTCGAGAGGCAGCTGGCTCGGATTGAGGATGGGGATGTATGAGCGAGGCAGAGGAACCACTACATTCAGAGGGCATTCCTACTAAATCCATAGACCATAGCCTTACTAGAATCAACAGTACCTTAAGCTGTGTGAGTGGAAGAATGTAGTGTAGTGTAGCGGCCAACTGTGAGTCACAGTTGCTTACAACCAGGTCAACTGTTGTGATGGAAACGAGGCCACAATTTTTTTTTTTTTCTGTGATTGTTTTCTGAGAATGGGGTGTCATCTGCATAGAGTGATTTCTGATGGTGAGATTTTGTTTTTCATATGAAGGAGTATTGTAGCAGCTGTTTAGTGGTGGTGCATATAGTTCAGCTTTGAGCTTTGCAAAATCCTGACGCTAATTTCGAAGGGCTTTGAAGGCGTTACATTGGCACCATTGCCTCAAGTTAATGCACAAAGTAGTGGTAAAAAGCATTATATTTAAGCTAATGAAGGTTGACGCACTATAACAAAGCGATTAAGTACCTCCGATATAATTTTCTTTCTCCAAAGCACTCACAAAGTAACCATTAGGGCTATTTAATCAGGTAGTTAAAGCTGCTAAACTGTGATGTCATATCAAACCCCCAGTTGTTAACTCATTGTGTGACTTGTGCTTTATTTTAACATTTCATTATGTATAAGGTAAACGGTAGGAGAAACTTCTGGTTCACAAATTATGACCTTTGACAGTAAGAATTATGTAATAGCTGATGGGAGCGTAGTTGAATATTTATATGTATCGTAATTCTGTGTAGTCTTTGCAGTCGATGAAAAGGTGACACTTGTGATTTTGTACCTCGTGTTATGAGGAGAGAGCTGCAGCCGTGTGAGGTTTCCTGTCATATTACATGGCAAGACATTTGTCCACATTAAGATATAAACACACAGAAATGCTTGCCTCTTTCCTTATTTTGACATGTGTGGAAAGGCTGCAGTATTTTGTGCCCCCGAAAAAAACGGGTTCTCTGGTTTAGTCGTCGCTTCTTTTCAGAGCTGTTAGCTAAAATCAGAGTTGCCTGGTGGATACAGGGCCTAAGTTGTGCTGTACAGAGTACATGCATATATAAACCGACACTATTTACAGTGCAGTCTCACTGAAGCACATTTTATTTATTCAGATTAGCAGTTTAGGAAATTGTTTGCAGCGACGAGAAAGGTGAGAAAGGTTTGCATTTTCTGCAGTTTTGCTATTACATTTATATTGGTGTTAAAGGAATGCTTCGCCCATAAAATGACCTTTTCTGTGTCAATAACTCAAAAGTGTTGCTTTTCTTGCATGCCACCATGGTGAACAAAAAATCCCAAAACAGAAAAAATCCTTTAAATCCAATTACTCTTGCAGTATCAACCAAGTCTCATTTATAAGATAAGATGAGAGGCAAAGACAAATTGGAAGAGTGCAGATACACAAAGTGCAACATACAGGAAGACAGCATAACAGTAGATGCAAAATATGAAAATTAGGTAGGAGTAAGGTGCAAATGAGTTGTAATCCATTATATGCAAAGCTAAAACCCGGTTAACAGTGTGAATGATAATTATCTAGTCGTATGCTCAGAACTTCCCAAACATTAATTTTCAATAGAAACGTACCATTTAAAACACTTCCACACACAAGACGCACGCTTTGGCAAATGCATGTGTGTGAACTAATTCACAGACGTAATTCACATGAAAGGCACCTTACATCATTTTAGCAAAAAATGTGTTCGGAAAGTACTGAGCATACAGCTGGATACATGAGACATGGATTATATTTAACAAGAAAAAACATAGGTTTTGATACAGTTATGCTGTAGTTAAATGCAGCCCCTTTGTAACGCAAGTCATTAAGAATTTTCTCAGTTTTTGGATTCTTAATTCACTGTGGAAGTGAAACAAAGTTTTTTTCGTGAATTTCACATAACACAGTGTGAGTATTTTGTGGGCGATGTATTCCTTTAAAAGGTGGAAAGATCTTGTTTTTATTTTAGTTTTGTGGGTTTTTTCATTACATTACATTTAGAGGCATTTTTCTGTTACCTCTCCATGAGTAAATGATCGTGTAATAATGGTACATTCCACAAGCTTATCCCTTTATTACTTTATTGATTTATATTCCTTTTATGCACTGACTTCTTAACACTTACTGTAAAACCAGTAGCAGGTTTAAATGAGACTCCATGTGAAACTCAATAAACATTCATTCCTCCTTTGTATTAATGGAATGGCTTTTTATTTACTGAGAAATGTTGTGATCATGATATTATATTTGTATTTGTGATAATGACTTGGCCAAGTTATGTTTGGAT
Source organism: Plectropomus leopardus (assembly GCF_026936395.1). Lineage (NCBI taxonomy): Eukaryota > Metazoa > Chordata > Actinopteri > Perciformes > Serranidae > Plectropomus > Plectropomus leopardus. The sequence continues at coordinate 13,336,500 of NC_142198.1, forward strand.
AGCAAACGTATGTGTGAGTGTGTTGTGCCAAGCAACTGCTGCCTACAATAATTCGACATATGCACACACACAAAACACATTGTCTCCATAAAGGACGCAACACCTTGAAGATTTCTCACATTTTATATCAGCTTTCCTTGGTATTTATTGTTTGGATTTCTCATACTTAAAAAAATTCTTAAGATGTCTCATTAACTGACTTGTGGTCAACAGGTGGACGATTAAATTGACTGAAAAAATGACAAGGAGGTCCCACAGATGACTGTTGATTCTTCTTTAGAAACTGCGGTTCAATACGGTAAGATATGATGCAATGCAATACAATGCATTACAATACTACGAAAATACCTCCATATATTACAAATTCTAGAGGGGAAGTTTTCACAATAAGCTCCTTTCAGGTTTCTTACCTTTCCTGACCAATTAGTGCTATGTTCATTTTTATTTTTTTTATTTATTTTTTTTATTTTATATCACATCGTGCTAATAAAACTCAATTCCCAAGGAAGGAAAAAAAACTAAAAATTATTTTTCTCATTTTATAATTCCAAACAAGGTAAGTAAAGGTGATTTCTGGCATCTTCTGGTCTTGATATTGTATGTATACATACATATATATATATATATATACATATGTGTGTGTGTGTTCTATAGCAGGTTCACAGTCTATCTGTATAATTAAATTTCCCCATGGGAGTACACCAGGAACTCGCTTACATCCTCAACTGAGTGACACAATGTAAAATGACTGTACGGATTTGGTACAGTGGTTTTCGTAGCGTGTGGGGGCTAAAAAAACAGGATGTGGACAACTTGTTTCAAGAAGCTCTGTGCAACATTTAAATTTGATGTGTTCTTCATTTACCTTTGGTTCAACTCAGTAGTGTATAATAATAAGCTTTATTCTTTTTTTTTTTTTTTTTTTTGCATATTGTGGTTTAATTCTCGGGTTAGGCTGATTTAACACTGTTAATCAAACTCAATTCAGTTTTATTATTTGTCCTGGAGGGTGATTTGTGTTGCATCAAGTGTAGAAAAAAAAACATAGAAAACTCGTAAAAACACAAACAATATGACCCAGTAAGATACAATAACAACAGACATTAATCTGTATGCCGAGTGACTTGCAGTTACACATATCCAAGATCCACAGGAGCAGATTAATAAGTGTCCACCATAACTCCATAGAGCCTATGATAATTAAATGAGCATTAAATATGACAATATAACAACCATTTGTGTAGAATACATGTCACAAGCTCCTTCGTTTATCGTGTACTGTCAAACACAGATAACTCCTACTTAAAAAGTTGAGTTTTGATGATGAGACTTTTCAAAAACCCCTGTGTGAAAGCCTCAGCTGCCCTTCGTGGATTTGCTATTGACAACCCACTGACATGGTCTTATACAAGGCTAAAATTAGTGACAGGAAATAAGTATACTGTATCAGTTTTCTTCAGGCGGACTCTAGTCAATCAAGTGTATAAATGTTCTTAAAATTCACCTAATATCGGTAACCTGTACCTGCTCTGCAAACTGAGACTGACATAAGTCAATTGGCAGGGAAAATTCAAATGTATATGTCTTTCTCGTTCCATAAATAACTACACTTTTTCTCATGTGTTCTTTTCGCCACACCCTGCCTCATTTCGTCTTGAATCTGTGTTCTTCCCCCTTTCAGCCTTCACCTACCTCAAAGGGCTGCAGCGAGCTTTCTTTACCACATTTCATGCATCACTCCCTCTCTCTCTCTATCTCTCGTTGTCTCTCTGTCTCCACACACAAACACTCACACACACACACCCATGCTGTCACACGATTCGAAAGCACCCTAAATTAAACAATCTAGTAGCAGGTTTTGTGTCGGGGCACCACAAACATTATCTGCAGGTCACAACTTGGGTAAGTGTTTTAAAGTTTATTTCCTTCCTTTTTTAACATTTGAAATCGCCTCTTAACTCGTTTATTCTTAATTTATCAAAAGCCTCATGTTTTGTGCTTTTCTGTATTTCATTACAACTCCTCATGTACATATTTATTATTTCAGATACTGAAATCTTTCCCTGAATGGACTTTTGTTTTAAGTAGTTGTCTAATTATAGTACTCGAGGCATTCATTTACCTCCTAGGTCAGTTATCTTCATGCATTTCAGCTCTTACTGCATGATAAGTGCACTTATTTCACATTTTATTTGACATTATGTTGCGACACTTTATGTTTGATCAGGTGGAGTCTGATTAATCATGATTAACAAAGGTTTCCCCCCATAGCAGGCTGACTGATGCTGCTCAATTATCATTTTGACAGGAAACCAGCAGCACTGTGAGCGGTCTGCTAGCTTCCTGTCACCACAGACGACGCTAACATTTTACAGTCAAGCAAGATCAAGGCAATACAGACTTCCTGTTACGTCTCCAGTGTACGTCTCTAAACTTACTTTTTATAACTGTGTCAGTTCCAAATGTCAGTACTGAAAATAGCATTTTATGGTGAAATTCAGCCACTACTGTAATATAATACCTTGGAAAAATCAAAATTGAAGTGAATAGATAATCTTTTATGTCAAGCCAAAGGTTTAGCTGGAGGCACCGTGCACTGAGTTTTCTAATTTTCTTCTTTCTAGATCCTGAATATAAATCTACCCATGGATCTTCTTCTGATGGCAACTTCATAACTGCTTTAAAGTACAAGGATTGCAAAATTGTGCCTGCAACTGTGACACCAAGCTAGCGGCATTTTTCTACTTACCAGGAAATTTTCTAAGGAGGTAAAGTACATTTCTAAATCTAATCTGTAAGAGTTTTGTGGGATTTATAGCTTGATAACACTGAGAGGATTCATGGTGCTCTTGACTGTGACATGGTTCAAGCAGCGAGTGAAACCTCTGGTGGAATTTCAATAACTCCAAGGAAAACAGGAAATTAGCTGGCATCATCTAGTCTTCCCCGCATACAAGGATTTTTTTGTTTGTTTTTCTTCAAAACTGCCTGAAACAAGGGGATAGGCTACTAAATTCAAAGCAATATTGCTGCAAAACACTTTTTGTCCTGTTAATTGCAGTAAATTAATCCTGATCAGAGAGTAAAGTCATGCCACCTCTCTCTGTGCTGTAACAGTTATATAAAGTCATATTAGTGCATGTGAGTCATTGTGCCTCTTTTACACTGCCTCTTCAAGACATATGTTACATGTCACACTAGAGGCCGACAGTGCTGTGTTAAACGTCATGCCCATCACGCCTCTCTTGCTTCCGCAATGCCAGCATACTACCTAAAATCCCACACTGGAGTGGGATGATGCCGCTGTTTTTTGGTTCTGTGTAAAAATACAAAGACAGCATAAAGAAGGGACTTTGTATCGACCCTATAGCGGGATATCTGTGTAAAAAGATGTCATCGTTGCAGAAGCAAATCATCCACGTTCCAGTTTTCTTCCCATGTTCAAAATGTTAGTTCTGTCACCATTATTAATACTGTTAACACTGTTTATGGAGTCAGCACTGTTAGTTGCTAGCTGCTGGCTCAGCCACCTCTGTTGAGAACCGTGTGCAGACAGTCAGACTTTGATTCATGAATATACTCTGAATGTCACATAAGACCTTGTCTGTATAGCAAATTTAAAGTTACAGCCAGCTAACTTTGCTTAACATAAAGCGGGAAATGGGAGAACAGCAAGCCTGCACAAAAATTGAAGCCCCTCACACAGCACAAACAAAAACAAAGCTTGGTGGCAAGAGAAAGAGAAGAAACTGTTACAAAATGTGGATGAAAATGACCCTAAATGTCAATATATGGTTACAACATGGGACCTCATTAACCACCTTTGCCAGGGGGCTCTGCCCCTCCTTACTTTTTTTCTTATTTGTTTGTTCGTTTCCTATCTTTTGGGCTGCCCCCTATACTTACACACATGCACGCGTGCACACACACACACACACACACACACACACACACACAACGACAACAACAATAACCAAATGCAACAGCCTGCCTTCGCCATTACACACACCCCATACCAGAAGGCCTTGATTTTCTTTTTCTTTTTTTCTCCTCTTCTATGTTGTTCTTGTTTGTTATTTCGTAAAGGGACAATGAATACAAAGTCATTCAAAAGCATAAATTCCCATGTGTAACCTTGCTAACCCCTTTTCTCTCTCTTCACTTCAGGAATGACTGACGCCGGCTCATCATCCGATCAGACTGTACTCATCCTTTTTTTCTGCCTGATAGGTTTACTTTTGTTGCTGATCTTCTTGTACAAAAAGTTGAACAAGCAGGCCAATGGAGAATACACTGTGCGACGCATGGTGTATAAGGAGGGAGGGCTCAGGGACCAGGTGAGAGGAGCAGCTTTAGCTCTGGGGTCACGCCTCGGAGTCCAGCTGTGGCCTCAGAGCGACACTGAAGAGGATGAGGAGGAAATGCAGGAAATCCGAGATGAGGAGGGACAGGTGGAGGAGGGAGGTTCCCAGGGGAGTGACAGCGAGGGAGATGACCAGGAGGAGGAGGATAGTGAGGAGCAGTGTGACAAGGCAAAGGGAAAAGGAGGTGACACCACAGATGATAACTCAAGTGTGGAGAGTTCAGAGGCAGGGGAGCAAGCCAGGCTCACAGATAAGGCAGACGCGAAGGGAGAGACAGAGGAGAAAGTGGGAGACAAAGGAGAAGCAAGTGGAGGGCCCGGACTGTTGATAGATCTAAAGCAGTTCTCTGGAAGTGCCATCTGGTCTGAGGAAGAGGGAGGTGAGGGCAAGGAAGGTGATACGACTGCACTGTAAGGTCAAAATTAAGAATAACGTGAGACAAGACAACATAACATAACATAAGCCTTTATTTTTTCCACAATTGGATCATTTGAATTGTTACAGAAACAAAGTGTGTACAAGATTAGCAACAAAACAAGAACAACACAAATAAAAAACAAGGTGGCAAACTCAACAGTTAAAAAATATTTACACCAATTACAAGATAATTGCACTTTGTGAAGTAAATCAAAAGGGAAAAAAATAAATTAAATACATGATAATACATTTACAATACATTACATACATTAATAATACATTTGAAAATAAATTAATTAAAGGGAATCTCAGGAAATAGTCTTCATCAGTTTTGTGGTCATTATGAGTCCAAGTCCCCTAATTAGAAATTAAAATGTAATTTGTGTAATTTTTTTTTATTTAAAAATTAATGAAAATTGATAGATATATAAATATAAATTTCCCCTAAAACACACTGAAGACTATATAAAATGTAAAATTACACAAACATTCAAATTGCCATTTACTGTACTCCTGCATATGTATAACAGCTTCATCATCAATGTTTTGTTTTGTTTTGTTTTTTTTATCCAAGTGCCTCAATAGAAGGTGGAATTAAGACCAGAGCTGTAACTAACACTGAGGACAATGTAAAACCTGTCAGTTAAATCAAACTTTGTATTATTTTAAATTTGTGCATGCTGTATATTGTCAGCTGTGGAATACTTTATTTTTTGCTTGAAATGTTTTTTTATCAAAAAAATTAAAAAGTCAAAACAAAAGTATAATTTCCTGTGTTTGTATTGTGTTAATGGCAAATTTAGAGCTGAAACTATAATTCAGTTATTATTCAGTTTATTGATGAATATTGAGCAATCCTAAAATTTCAGTCATTTTTTAAGCAAATAATACAAAATGTAAATGGTTCCAGCTTCTTAAATGTAAAATGATGCAATCATGACAAACTTTATATTTTTTTGGAGTTTTGATTGATTAACTGAGAAGGCAGAATTTGAAAAATATTTAATTTCAGCTCCAGTCATATTATTGTAGGTAGGAGCCAAATTTTACATCAAGTGACATTTCATACTGTATGTTAAAAACATTGTGGGCTTATTTGTAGTATAACTTAGGCTCTATATGTCTTTGCTGTCAAAGTATATAATTATGATAACATGCCAAACTACAATAAAGTTACTATAAACTAACATGTGCATGTAAATCTCTGGCTTACCTGTGCTGAAACAAGGTGATGTGATGTCCTGGTCACTTGGTCACCGCCCTAACAGGCCCGCGTCCCGTGCTATGTCCAAAGTAAGAAGTAGGCATGCGAAATGCTCTGTTTTTAACTGTAAAGATGAGCATAAGTCTCTACATCTCCAAGGTCAAAAGAGCAGAGTGGCTGAATTTTATTTTTGATAACATTTTCCACTCGACTGTTTCTCCAACCTGGGACAATATGCGTCAGAATTTGCTCAGCAACTGTTTCTGAAAGATACATGCCAACTATCCAAAGAGAGACAGCCGCTGTGGGAGCTGTAAGTATTTTTTTTTAAGTAATTAACTATGAAAGGTGTTTTTCTTGTGACACTTGCCAGCCAACGCTAACAGCTAATTAGCCAGTAGCTAACGCTAACGGCTAATTAGCCGGAAGCTAATGCTAACAGCTAATTAGCCAGTAGCTAACGCTATCAGCTAATCAGCTTGTAGCTAACACTAATTGCTGATTAGCCAGTAGCTAACGCTAACTGCTAATTTACCCGTAGCTCATGCTAACTGTTACATACAATTAAGCTGCATTGTTTAGGCATTGTATGTCAGTGTGGTGTGTGGTGGAGCTAGTGAAAGGATTTGTGTAACATTTGTGTTTTGGTTAAAGTGGTTGCAGCAATTTTTCGCGATTTTTTACAACAGCAGGCATAAAGAGCTCACGCCATGCTGCTCTAAACACAACCAACCATGCAGAAAGCGAACTTGTGGCAAACTCCATAGTTTTATACCATACCTACCATTACTGTTCATTTTGAGACATTGTACACAGAAACAAAACAGTTTGTTAGTTTTAGTAATGTGCCTGTTCATAACATTGTGGTTTATATTGGATATTGTAATATTTGTGGTATTTTAGGTTACACCATCAGTGAGTTGGCAGAGTGCAGCTGTATTTCTATCTTCATATTGATCCTTTAAGACACTATTATGAAATGTTTAGCAAAATGTAAACTGATCTTTCACACTGCTGATATTGAGATATTGACAACATATGAAATCTTTATTGAAAGTGAGGTCCACCTTGGCAAAAATACTAGTAATCTCCCAACACTGGATACACCACAGCAAAAATATATCAATGAAGCAACTTCAGTAAGGATGAAAACAAGATATATTTTTTACACGAAAAGAACCAATGGGGATGTAGCTCAGTGGTAGAGCGCATGCTTCGCATGTATGAGGTCCCGGGTTCAATCCCCGGCATCTCCACTCTTTTACTTACATTTGGGCATGTTGGTATGGAGTATTTCGTAGAAAGAGGCAGCAGCGTGAGAGCTGCGTGATAAATAACACGAAACAAACACAAAATTACTTCCTACTAGAGATTATAAGAGGACAATGAGCGTGTGAGAGGAGAAAGCTTCGTGATTGGCCAGACGGAGCACCTGCTCAAATCTGATTGGATGTCGGAGCTCTTCGAGAAGCGTGAGTGTGGGAGTGTTCACGCACGCGAGTCTCAAACATTTCTTTTTCACCGGCAAAATTATCTTCAGTGGTGGGTGAGAGCCACCCGATTGAGACATTTTTATACTCGAGCCAGTAAGTGAGCCGGAGTTAAAGTCAACATAAGCGTAGTGACACATTTTCAAAGTAATCACCAGAAATCCGGGATTTTACCTCAAGACTGAAGACACTCTCACAGTGACAAATGGATCATTACTAAAGCAAACTGTTCTACAAATCTGTGATTGGACTGGAGACACTATAGCCGATCTAAGCTGGTAAATATTTCTCGTTTTTGCTTTCATGAGTCTGATTAGACAGCACCAAGAGCACAGATTTGGTTAAAAAATACAAGCTTGCAGTGCACGATGAGTCTGTCACAGTAACCTACTTCAGTGTGCCGCACCACCGTAAGCATCCAAGTTGCATTTTCTCCTCTCACCCTAACTTGATTGTACCGGAGAAATGATTTCAGTAGACGTCACTCATCTGCATAGGGAGTAAAATGCAACCATCCTGCAAGGCTTTTTGCACCCTGAAACGCTCTGTTCCCTCGCCTTGTGACAAAAGGACCTGCTAATTGCTGCATAACCGAAACTACAAACATGGAAGGTACGGTTTGCATGTACTGTCATGCCAGAATATATATTTATATCCACAGATAGGAGACACATCTGGGTTTGCAAACTGTCCAAGATGGATGCAGCGCCGCTGTGCGCAGGGAGGCACGGCGGAGCGGCAGCGGGGTGTCTTTAAATGCCCACCGTCCCCGCAGTTTCATTTATGCCACCGTGTTGTCAGTTTGATTCTTTTCACCTTTGCAGGAGGAGGATGTTACTAGCATCCGCCGTAGTGGTATGGGAATGGCTGAACGAGCACGGACGCTGGCGGCCCTACAGCCCGGCTGTCTGTCATCACATCGAGGCAGTCATCCGGAGCGACCCGCGGTGTGGTAGTGTTGTCCTCGGCCAGGTGGACTCTCGCCTCTCGCCCTACATCATCGATTTGCATTCCATGCACCAGTTCCGACAAGACACAGGTGAGGAGGAAGAGGAGGGAGACACAGGGGCGGAGGGGATAACGGTGGAGCCAGGCCTGAGGTGGAGGAGGCCTTTTTATTGCTTATGTGTGTCTTTGCGAGTCCATATGTTGATTCCGCTTCAGAAGTTAATGTAAAGTGGCTTTTTATTTCTGCAGCATGTCATAATTGCCATTATTTTTCATTTTCGATCCCCAAATCCAGGTGTGTTTCTAGGATTTGAGGACATTGGGGGCTTAGCTCGGACCTCTATAGGAAACAAATTGGCAACATATTTAAAGAAAACAGGCCTTCAAAACCTGCAGGTCTGCCAGTTTTGAAGGTATGTTTTCTTTAAGAAATGTTTGGCGATATTTGTTTTCTTTTAAAATATTTTGGTTATTTTTTTCTTCTTTAACATTTTTGGTGATTTTTTTAAAAATATTTTTTAAATTAATGCTTTGGCGTTTTATTCTTTAAAAACTTTTTGGTGTTTTTTTTTTCTTTAAATAATTATGGTGATTTTAAAAAAGCATGCCTTCTAAACCCATGGGCCCACCAAAATGAAAATCACCAAAATGACACCATTTATCACAGCCAGAAACTGAAAAAATAAAAATAACTTACAGTTGGATTTTCACATTTTAGATGGTCCTTGAAGACATCATGAATTTTACCTGAGTCACTCAGGGAGTCTGTAACACCTAGGCCACAGTAGCAGCTGAAGTGTCCAGTCATAGCCACACACACAGATCAGTGACACTGTCCTCTATAGCCGAATATTGGCATCAGAAATCATCTTCCACAGCTTCAGAAAAGACAGGCGAGCAGAGCAGTAAAACAAAGCAGGGAATTGTCAGTTGTCAGATGTCTAACTTTGGCAGAGAACCCAACATTTCCCCCTCTCTCACTCTCTCTCTCAACATTGGCTGACAAAAGCCTTTGTGAAGTTTGTTTTCCAAACCCAGCAGAAGCTGAACTGGAAGAGGCGGGCAGGGTGCCCCAGTCTAAATGGGAGACAGGGAGGAGGCGGAGGAGGAGGAGGAGGAGGAGGAGGGTGGGGAAGAATTTCAGGAGGTCATTGATGAAACGAGGTCGATGGGAGCGGATCTCATGAATGAACTCCCTTGACGTATTGTTAAATGTCTTGGCATACTGTATGGTTATAATTCTCACGAAGTTTTATATGTAATTGTTTCTACATGATTTTTTGCAGAGATGTTTTGCTTTTTTTCACAGCATACTACTGTAAACTATAAAATGTATGCAGGGTTCCTGTGGATCCTTAAAAAATCATAAGAGGCACTGAATTCATTCATCTGAAAATAACCTCGTAATAGTCATTAAAATGTCTTAAATCAATCTTTTACAACTCTTAAAAAATATGAGAAGTAGGATTTTAAAAAAATCATGTTTTTCTGATGTTGCATTGTAAAATCTTAAAATAGTCACTAACATCCATTTTTGTCAAATCATTTACCAAATTTCTCTTCTTAATCTCATTATGAGGGGAATCCAGGCAGCGCAAGCTCACATGTAAAGTGAAAAACACAAAATCACAGAGAAAACCGGCCAGCAAATGCCGTACATTTACCAAACAGAACATTTTCACAGGACAAAATAGTGCCACGTCTTATGTCACAGTAATTATTTTGGCGAAATTGTCCTTCAGTTTTGGTTATTGTGAAATTGGTCATAAATGTAATTCCTTGTGGCAATAAAATAAGCCTTAAGCTGTAGGAACCCTGTGTACATGTTAGGTGCATTTTACAGTTCTCCCCTGTGATCCCGAAAACATCTCACTTTGAGATCAATGCTCACTCATCTTGGAGAAAATCTCTGCACCCCTTTGTGTTTCAGACATGTGAAGGCTTTACAGTAAGAAGACTCTGTAGAGTTTCTCTGGACACCCTGGGAAAGCAAACACAGCCAGCTCTGGGTCGGATCAAGGCTGCCAGCCAATCAGAATTCAGAACACCGTGTGCTGTTACCAGGGGCAACCTGTTTGCCCAAATTCTTAGCAAGCAAACACAGACATGTTGAATTTGTTAGGGTTGCAATCTACTTGTCCACAGTAAATAGTACCACAGTGAGACACTTACCTCCTTTTGCAGCTACCGCTAATCACGGGCATCATGATGGTCGTTCATGTCCAGAGAGAAAATGGTCAAACTCAAAGTCTTACATAGAGCTGCGTGATGTGAAGACAATCAAATATCATTATATCTTTTTAACAAATACCTTGACAACAATATTGCGACAATATTGTAGGTTGACTATTGGTTCTCTAACAAAATATTTACTCAATTTTTGATAAATAATCATCAGTAATATGGATTTAATGACTAAGTGAGTAATGACAAGGGTTGCAACTTTAATCTGTGTATAATCTTCTATTATTAAATATTTTTGTTAACATTTTTTTGTTCATTTAATCAATTAGTTGTTTGGTCAAGTCAGAAAATTGTGTAAAATTGCTGATTGGTGTCCCCCGAAGCCCAAGATGATGTCCTCAAATGTCTTGTTTTGTCCAGACACAAAGATAAATCAGTCTGCTGCAATGAAAAAAAGAAAGAAAACAAAAAATGTTCACATTTAAGAAACTGGAATCGGAACGTTTTCATCTTTTTCTCAATACACGTCAGAAAGCGATCAATCCATCATCAAATTAGTTTGCAATTAATGTTGATAGTTGAAAACGAGTTGATTAATTGTTGCAGCCTCAGTAAAAGTTAATAATAGAACAGCTGGAAGAATCTCGTAAATTCAGAAAATTACATCACTGTCCTGTAATTGAGCCTTTAAAACCAGAAAAAGACAATACGGGTATCTAAAATTTAAGACGGTATTTAGTCTCATGTCATGATATCGATGTAATGTTGATATATTTGCCAGCTCTAGTCTTGTTCCTGTAGGAAGCGCTCTCTCATGCAGTATGACTGGATTATTTCTTCTGCGTTGTTCATTGTTCTGACCTCCTGATCTCCACCTCAGGTACCCTTCGACCGGTACGACGTAGCTTCTACGACCCCACCTCAGCGCCGGGCCAGGGCTGGTTGTGGGAGTGGGAGAACGACGCTGGCAGTTGGACGGCGTACGACACGGAGGTGGGCATCGCCATCCAGGCGGCACGAGATCGTCAGCAGCCCTGGCTGGACCTGGCGCCGCTGGGTTTCTGCTACCTCATTGACTTCGAAAGCATGACCCAAATCAACGGGCAGACGCAACGCTGCCGACGCATCCAACGCCGCTCCGACCTAGCTTACCCGCTGGTCTCCGGGCCCCTGCCCAAATCACACCACGCCTGGGGGCCCATGTCCATGCCAAGCCACGGAGGACTGCTCGGTGTGGATGTGTCCGGAGTGGGCATGGGGATCCGGATGAGCAGCAGTGGGACTGGAAACGGGAGCGCGTACCCCAGTGGGGCGCTTCCTGCCTCGGCCATCACCTCGTTGGGACAGCCGTGCGCCTGTCAGCAGTGCATGTTGGTGCTAAGTGTCAAAGCGGGCGCCATGTCTGCTCACACTCTGGGTCGCAGACCGCCACAGACCAAACCCCCCAGTCCCAAAATCAGCAGTTACCCCATCTCAGGAGGGTCGTACTCACTAACGCTCCCTCGACCGCCGTCCCTGTCACGGTCCTTTTCCCCCCACAGGACGTCCATAGTTGGGGCAACAGGTGGCTACAGTTTGGGTGGCGCAGGAGGTATGGGTATCGTTGGTGGTGGCGGTGTCGGCAGTGTTGGCAGTGCCAGCCTCGGCTACGGAGGAGGCTTCCCCCACTCTCTGTCCCTCCTTGGCTCAGCCACCGCCGCCCTCTCAATCTCCTCCACCCGCCCCCACCCTCCTCTCCCTCCTCCTCCACCACCTCCTCCTCCGCCCTCCACCACCCTCTCATCTGCTGCCACCTCTCCCCCTCACCCTTCCACCTCGTCCTCCCTCTCAGCTTCCTGTTCTGCCCCCACGGCGCCCGCTCCAGGCCCACCTCTCATCTCCACAGCTGCCTCCACCTGCACGCCCTCGCCTTCCGCCCGTGTCCTGGGTCCAGTGTCTTCGTCCGGTGCTGCTGCTTGCGCGGCCCCCCTGCCGCCGCGATCCAGCCTAGCAGGGCTAAGCCGACCTGCACTGCAGCGTATCGCCATGGCTCAGTCTCGTGCCCTTATCGCCTCTGGGTGAGTACACAACAACTGCAGGTCGCTCAAAATATTCTTTTAGAGTCAAAAAGGTTCTGAAATCCAAGAAACAGTGAGAAAACCTCTGGAAATCATGTATATTAAGGGTGTGCAATGTCATACCGTTCATGATAACACCATAATAATTTTTTCATATGATGAAAAAATTCATATATATATAATAGCGCTGAATAACACACATTACAGCAAGAAGCGTAGAGGAGAAATGATGGAGCGTGCAGGTCCAGGTAGACCTCAACAACAAAATCTTAAAGGATTTTTCAAAAGGGGACTGAAATCGCCTGTTGATTTATTTTATATATACATACACTAGTTATAGATTCAGGCGTACATTTTTTCATTTGGCATCTGTTTAGATCTTATTTTTTTCTTATTTTTAAATTTTTTTTAGGAATATTTGAAAGCAAACTGTTATGTTTCCGCTGACATATAAAATTATAACACTTATTTTGTCGCAACTCTACTTTCTAGAAATTTATGACAAAATATTTTTCAGTATTTTGTCATATCATCAAGAATATCGTTAGCACAGAAATATCCTGAAATATCGTGATATTTTAGGGTCAAGTTCAACTTGCAACAACACCTGCGGGTATAGATGAACCCACAGAGAATTGTCACACACCAGCAGCAGCAGGAAGTTTTTGTAATGCACAAGCTCCAAAAAATCAAGTGTAAACTACCTGCCCAATACCTAACAGTTGGTGACAAGCTGATGAGTATCTGTGGCTAAAAAGACAACACAGACAAAACATATCAGAGGAGAAGAAAATGTGTAAGAAATCAAAAAATGTACACAATGCCAGCTAGTTAAGGACATTTTGTGCTTATTGTTCAATGTTTGATGTGACACTGAAACTGCATTCCTTATCACTATACTGTATGTGAAACTAAACGAACAAAAAAATGTACGACAATCAATTTAGACGGGGCATTGTAATTTGTTTGAAGCCCTCATTACACAGTGTCTGACATCAGCGCTCATTAGCATTCATGAGCCTTTAATCTCGGTGACAAAGTCCACCAGGCTCCTTCATTTCCATGGCAAAACAATGAGGAGCATTCACACTGAACAAGCCGCACTCTCGCGAGTGTTTCACATTCCAGACATTTGTCATGCAACCGCTTAATGATGGATTTACTTCACAGACACACACACACTCATGCACATGAATATGCAGAGTTTGTAAACAATTTTTGTGCAAAAAAAATTGTAGCTCTGGGCCTCAGAAATCAGAAAAGTCTGGAAATACTTTGTGGTTATGTGTGTGTAAGCACTTTTGTTGGTAACCAGCATGGACTTGGGGCTTGTTTCACAGAGCAGGTTTACTGAGTTATCTGGATAACTTTGTTGTTTAAAACCTCAGATTTGGAACATTATAAAAAGACATGCTGTGGGTTTCACTCAGCCAACCACATCTGGAACAGGTCTGTAACATCTGGGATGTCCCCATCGTTATGGAGTGCTTAGTATTTTCATTAGTGGTCGTCTTGTGCTGGAGACTTCTCCTCGTATTTGAGCACGATCTCAGTTTTCAGAAGTCGTCTTTTAGGCTTTTAGTCTTAGTTTGTGCAGGAGTGTATCTTCAGTCTGTACACAGCTCTGCTTGCTGTGTCACTAGTTATACTGGCTGATGTTATTCACTGGAAATGAGGTTGAATTTTCGGTGACAGAGGCAACATATTGTTGGGGTTTTGTGTTGCTTGTCCTTTCTACACAGAGATCATGCTATAGAGCTGCTATTATGTCCCTTCGTTATGTTTGCTTTGGGTTTGCACACAGAACCAAACAGTAGAGTGCCCCAGAGATGACATTTTTCTGTCAATTAACCCAGAAGCGAATGTCACCCTGGTTCCCTTGTCAAAAAGCCTATGGGATTTTTCCTTTGGATTTTAGATCTTTGCAGATAATACGTGTTCCTATACTTAAATGTTTTGTTCAGCAAGATAATCTTTACAAATGAGAACTGCTCTCCAAAGAGGCGTGATGGGCGTGACATTTAACACAAGTGTACATATAACATACATAGCAGTCCTTTCTAAACAATAACAATGGCATAACGTGACAATAACAATAATATGCCTTCTCTGTTTTATGGAAGTTGATCTCGTCCTCTGCTCGGAGGGTAAGGAGCTTCCAAATCTGTTTTTTTTTGCAAATTTGCGGACATTTACAGCTGGTGCTTTTCTTTAACTTAGATGTTACTGCAGCTTTTTAAATCTGTCAGGGTGGATCTCACACATAATACGTCATCAAAACGTCACAACTGTCCTGCCCATGGTCCTGTCCTGCCGGCTGTCCTTTGTCCTTTCTCTGCAGAAACAGTTTCAGTGATGTTGATACCTCCCATGCAACCTAAAAGCGAGACAACCCTGTCCATTCAACGTACCTTTTTACCTCATACCCTTTATAGAGAACAGAAAGGCCACTGCTGTTTTACTACTCTTTCTTAAATATTCAGTTTATCCGAGAGGTCAGCAGACAAATCTGTTTCAGTACATTTAAAAATGGTGTCAACCGGGCGCCAAGAAGCTCAGTTAGTAGGGCGGGCGCCCCATGTACAGAGGCTGTGTCCTCGCCGGAGTGGGTTCGATTCTGGCCTCGCCCCTTTGCTGCATGTCATCCCTTCTCTCTCTCCCCCTTTTCACACTGTATCTGTCCTGTCTTACATAAAGGCCCCTTCCTCTTAGAAGTGTGTTGCGTTATTTGAGACGTGTCTGAGCGACCAGGACTTTGTGACTTCAAAACTAGTTTAGAATCCAGTTTATTTATTTATTTATTGAATTCATTTATTTATTCACAGTTATGGATAAATTGAGGTTTCCCTGTTGACAGTTTCAGGCCAGTAAAAAAAGCATTGCCATAATCTAATTATTTGGAGTAAAAGCCTAGAAAAGTTATTCAGCATCTTTATAGAATAAAAACGGCAGTACCTTTGCAATGTTTCTTTAAAAAAAAAAAAGCTGTTTGTTAATAAATGAAGGAGGCCACAGTATCCAGGTGTCATAGCCAGAGGGCGCTGGTTAGCAATAAATCTATGGTCAGCGTTGGAAAGAGGTCCAGAGAAGGCTTTTAGACCAGGAGCTGTGTTGTTCCTACGTTGTATTGTTGTTACTTTCTGTTTTGGCACCTTGTTGTGAGCGTGCTACACATTTTCTCATGAAGATTTCCATCAGATTCCAATTATAGAGTTTGTTTTTCTAACGTTTCCCTCACAATCATGAAGTCTCACTGAAAGGGATATTTCTCAGGTGCTCTAGATTTCACTTGTTATGCAGTTGCCTCAAACGCAAGAAATTCCCTCATTAGTCAAACACATCCAGTCACTGTATCTGTGTTTGTGTGCGTGGAGCTGCTTGTACTGTGATTCGCTCTTTGAAACCTGAGCAAAATGGCATGATTTCTTTTAAAACATGGAGGGAAAGCAAAGAGCAGTTTAACAAGAAATGGCCCAAAAATAAGCAAGAAATTTCTTGAAAGTTAAGAGAAAATTACTTGAAAGGAAAAACAAAAAATTACAATAATTATGTGACATAATTATCAACATGGTAATTAATAATTATGAATACTGTTTTTCCCTAGGTTTTTTCTTGTTTCATAAGAAATTTTTCCTAGTCATTTGTACCTGGGTTTTTAAAAAAAAAACCAAAAAAAAACCCCATTTTTTAAAATCTATTAATTTATTGCAATTTGAGGAACATTTCTTACCAAGTTGCTCATTGCCTTCTTCCCAATGTTTTTTTAATACATTTTTAAATAAATTTTAACAATTTGCACATGGGTTCAAAGGTTAAAATATTTGTTAGAGGTCTCTGATAGCAGCACAAAAACGTGATGTTTCTCCAGGTTTCGAAGGGTTAAAGATGAAAAAAAAACAACCACTTGCTGAGGAGTATTTCCATGTGAGCAAATCAAACATTACTCAAGCCGAGAACCCCGACTTTCTGAATCCTCAGCTAAGCCTCAGATTAATACCAAATACCACAGGCTTAATATTCCTGCGTCAGTAATCTGTGTGTTTTGTGTCAGGTGAGCCGTGTGACTGACCCATTCTTTCAGCCTATCGGGCGAGAGCACCTGCTGCTGCGGTAAAACGGCCAACATGACAGATCGAGAGTCTCTGATCCCATCAGCCTGGGATTCTCTGCTCACCCTTCTGCTGCTGCTCGCTCTTCTTCTCTATTTTTTATTAACTTCATTACTGCTCCTCCTGTCATCGTCTTATTGCTTTATCCTCAAATTCATAGCTGAAACGGCACGAGCAGTGGAGGGAAACACCTTGTTAAGCCGGTGAAGACAGTGGTTTAGTCATTTAAGTACATTTAGGTAATTAGACTCTCATTTATTTATTGAATATTTAAAATATTATTGACCTTTTAAAACGTTTCCTTTGTCAGTTAGCATAATGATGTAGCCGTGCGCTTATTCTGCTGGTTCCATGCGTCTCATTTGGTCTGACTGATGTATGTGATCATTTGCATACTCAGCATTATGGTTTATGGGATTTTTCCTTTGGATTTAAAATTATTGCAGAAAATAAGGTCATTGGCAAACACACATTTGCAATACTTAGATGTTAGATGTCAATGCCGGTTGATCCCTAATTCTCACTAACATACTTTATGTTGTAGAACCAAATGTAAACGTCTCTTAAGCTTGTTAACCATAACAAATATTCAAGACTAGTGAACCAGAAGTCCTGAGATGCGAACTCATTTCTGTGTTTTAGGACAGATTCCTGGGGTTCTCTGTACCTCTAACAAGTATCACCATCCTATAAGGTTCTTATGCAATGGAAATATTGTCCACTGCTCCAGTGAATAGAAAACATACAGATATTTACAGTCTGCTCACAGAACCTATTGGCTTGGCTATTAGCCAGAGAGCTAATGTCATGCTATAATGTTACAGTATTTTTAACAAGACCAGCTAGCTATCCAGCCACGTCATCATCATCAAATTAATATTAGCTTGTCAGTGAGTTGAAATAAATTGTAAACAGATGCTTTGACTGCATTCCTGTCGCTATGCTTGTTCATTTAGTGAAAAAGACAGTTTCACTGGAACTACTTAGTAAGTGTCCATTATCAGAAATTAATGGACACCCTGCAGCCAATCAGATTTAAGTTTCCAATCAGACCATGGTATAATGTATTTTTAGCTGTAGTTTTTAACAACATATAGTTTTAAAAGAAAAATATTAGTTATTGTTGTGTTGTCAAGACTTTAATCTGCAGTGAAACGGAGCAGATGGTCCCTAAGCGAAGTCTTAAACTCTGAGGGGTCGCCACCGTCACAGATTATCACAGTGACGAGGGTCGCCTTTGGCCCACACACCTGGTGTGACCCTTTCTCCTCTCATTGCTCCAGCTTTGATTTCTGCAAGTGTGTCACCGCAGCAAAACCTACATTGCGAGGTGTGTATAAATGCATGTGAGTTGCCATATGCTGCAGCCTGTTTGTTTCCGACATCCAGTGGTCCAGATGGAGGCGGTTCTAATGCCACTAGATTAGCCAGGATCAAAGAAACGTGACCGACCGACACTCATCCTTTCTCTGCTTTTCCTTCACCTCCCTTTAATCTGTTTTTATCATCATTCACATCATCCTGCCTGACACACACACACGGACGTTGATCAGGTTTGACCCAGTCAGCCGGCGTGTTTTTGTGAATCATGCACACAGGGAGCTAATACTACGGCTCGGACACTTTGTTGGCACAAACAAACAAAACAAACAAAGATAGTGACAGAGTACAGCGTAAGCAGATTGTCAGGTACAGGAACAGTACAGTTCAGTAACTCCTGACTGTAGGTTTTTCCATGTCATGGTTGCATCATTTTCAAGGACACACAGTATCTTTCAGCAAGTGAAAACATTGTGTAAACAATGTTGTTACTGTCTTTGTTTACACCAAAAGTTTTTAACTTAAAACCTACATTTCAACCTACAAACCTTTATTACCTCATTGTTATCCTGATAGCAGGCCAGTAAGATGAAGTTTTCTATATAAATTAGGAAATTTTTAATCATTTTCAGTCATTTCTCTAAAAAAAGACTTAACTATTTATTTATTTATTTATTTTTGTCAACATGAGAATTATTTTAGCAGTAGTTTTAGCAGTATTAAGTCAGTAAATTGTTTCACCGCTAACAGGTACGCACCCATTTCATTTAATGTAATTTAATTGATAATTAATTAAAATTGATTAAATTTATTTGATAGAAAAAAAGAGCACTCTGCTAGTCATTATATGAATGTTATCTTTGACATGATACATGGTTAAGTGTAAAACATTTATATAAAAGCAGTACAAAGTGCTTTATTAAACATGAAAAATACTCACAGAAAGAGCAGATGCATGAAGTAGAGATCCTAAAAAAACAAAGCATTACATGGCTAAAAACAAAATGAAATGCATCTCTAAATAAACTGTCGTTAAAAAATACAATAGTTAGAGAGAGAGAGACGCAGTAAGCGGGGGGTTTTTTTAGGAGAAAGTAGCTTAAAAAATACATATTTGTAGCTATATATCTATGTATTGCTAAAAGACCAAATCCTGAGAATAAAGTGACATTAAGACAAAAATGAAAACATGAAAATTAAAAAATAAAACAAACAAGAATGACAAGAAAGAATAGAATAAAGGGCACCAGAGGTAGCTATAGAATAGAATAGTAATACTTAATGCTACATTGTTTTGTTATAGCAACCAATAATAGAGCAGCAACTGAATGAAACATTCATTAAAAAGGGCAAAATAATGCAAATATATATATATATATATATATATATATATATATATATAAATATATACACACACACAAAGGAAGGTACTTAACATAGAATAAAAAAAAATAACAATAATAATAATAAAGATATGTACAGAGAACAAACAAACAAAAAACAAAAAGTTTATAAAATACTCATAAAAATAAAAGAATGAGCTCAATAGATAAAAGATAAAGTGCCGTATCAAAGGCCCCCAAATACCCAAAACACAGGCGAGTAGTTGTTCCATTTGAATGTTAAAAAAAATCACACTTTTAGATGTCTTTGCCCCCCATGTTTTAAACCTGCTCTGTTGTGCACATAGTTAAATACAAATATATAGTGACGGTGGGTCGTAATGCGAACACTACAGTGAAGTCACAGTGAGTTCAGGACAATATTAATGAATTGCTTTGACTGACGTCAGATCCAAATCATCCTACTTATATCTGTGGTTAT
This sequence comes from Plectropomus leopardus, assembly GCF_026936395.1. Classification (NCBI taxonomy): domain Eukaryota; kingdom Metazoa; phylum Chordata; class Actinopteri; order Perciformes; family Serranidae; genus Plectropomus; species Plectropomus leopardus. The sequence continues at coordinate 13,356,417 of NC_142198.1, forward strand.
GGTTTTAATGACAGCAGGTGTGGTACCTATGCAGTGGCAGCGTGTTCGTGCATCACGAGTCGTGTGTGCTTGTGTCTGTCAGCCTTATGGCAGCCTGGCAGTGTGACACGGTAACTCACAGGTAATCCCTCCTGTGACGGAGCCAGAGTTTAGTCAACAGATGGAAACAGGTGGATTAGCCCTATAAAAGGGAGGCAGGACACCTGTCAGCGACACACAAACAGAGGAGGAAAAGGCGAAAAGACATACTGTTTATCTCAAGGACTCCAGTCAAATACTGCGACAAGCGGGAATTACTGTTGGAGTATCTCAAGTTGTCGCTGCGGTGCTTTCAAGCAGGAAAAATGACTATTATCAAAGTTGGCAGACCGTAAGTACACACCTCTGACGAGTGACTTTTATGTGTTTTACATGTTAATTTTGAGAAATGCGGTACAGCAGTGGTAAACGCAGTTTCACATTTGGTTAAAAATAATGGCATGTTTACTGACTTCTAAACGTTTTTTTCATTCTGTAGATTTAAAGGAATACTTAACCAACAAAGTAATCACTTGTATTTTAATTTCTCCCTCTGTGTTACTTTGAATTTGTGAAGAAAAAGGTTTTCTCTTGCATGACTCGTCAGTGAACGAAGAATTCAGAAATTGAGAAAATTGCTGATGAATTTCAATTAATAGGGGCCGCATGTAACGACAGCAAAACTATATAAAAACTAGAGTGTCATCTCTTCTCTCTCCCCCTTTATGCTGAAGCTATCCGTTTAAAATGAAGGCATAAAAAGCCACAAAAAAAAAAACATCGTTAAAAAAAATAGAGATGTTATGGTACAGTTTTTTCCTTCCTGACACATATGTGGATGCCTGAACTTGCATATCGCCCATTTCTGAGCACCGGTCTGATACCATTGCAATTTTTTTGTTGTTTTTTTTTGCTGTTTTTTTAATTTAATGACTGTATACTACTAACCCTGTATGGACGCACAGTGATTGCTTTCATTGTTGTGTGGCACGGCTCAAGTTAAACCAAGCTTCAAGCTCAACTCAAGCTAAACTGGTGGGACTTTCAGTATAAAGCATTGCCTCATTACTGTTATTTGTTGTAGGTAAATTAGTTAAATTATTTACTGGAAATCAATTCTTCATCGCTCCAAAACCGTGGCTGCACAGGCTACTATTTTAGATCAGCAAAAAATAATTTATTTCCAGTAAACTGGAAATAAGAGTGAAGCAACTTTAACATTTGTTAAGAAATTACGTGGTATTGTTTCGGTGCACAGACTTGTGTAGTCTTTTATACCCAATCCTACATTTTAGGCTATTGATATCGGTATTGGAACAACTCAATCAAAAAATCAAACTCACACAACCCTTGTAGTATAATCCAAGTCTCATTTCTCCAATCGTATGCTCAGTAGTTCCCAGACATGCATTTTATCCAAAACCAAGACAGTTGCTGCTTTCTTTACTAACATTTTTCCTCCTGGGTTTTTAAACTATGTTATATCAAATACAAAGTAACTCATCTGTTTAGTGACGGTGTCTGATCCTGCCATATGCATCCTAATCTTAAGCCTCACACAGCAGGAAGTCCAACCTGGCAATTATAGGACAGTATGTCAAGTCTCGATGAGCAGCGTCTGTTTGTTTCTCTGCATGACTCGGCAAAAGCTCCTTAGCCTGCTGTCATGGGGTGAACTAGAAAGCAGCATCTGCTGTGTGTCAGTCCACCTGTTTACATGTGACTCATCAGATTTTGACGCCTTGAGCCTGTGCTTAGGTGACCGGGCCAGTCTGCTTTTCGTGTGACAGCAATCTGTAGATTAATGTGTGTTTCTTTTCATGTGTTTCAGAGTGCCAACTGTTCCAGTGAAGAACCTGAATGGATCAAGCCCTGTACACCCTGCTCTGGCAGGTAAATATATTGACACAGACAATTTTATTTTTCCTCAGATTCAAATCAATCTGAATTCTTTAACTCTTTGAAACTTTAGCAAATTGTTTTGATTTCTTTTATAAAAAGCATGGGAAGAGGACAACAAGCAACTTAATACAAAATGGCCAAAAAAATAGCAAGAAAAAAGTTACAAGAAAATTACCTGAAAATAAGAAAAAAAGTTTAAAAAAGAGAAGAAAGAAAATGTTTTGAAGAAAAAAATTATGTTTTGTCCCATGTTTTTGAAAGAAATCAAACCAATTTTCTCAGGCTTTAGAGGTTTAATTAAATGCTATTAAAAAGCATCTAAATGCGGCACATGAAAACTGTTGCCGATCCAGGTGTTAAAGAGTTAAAAAGGTCTAAAATTCAGCTTTTACGACTTTTACTACCTTTAACAGGCGTCTTACCTGTTAAAGGTAGTTTGACTTTCCAGCTAAATAAGTAAATAATTATAAATAAATAGGTCATTATGCACTGAGTAATCCCCTTCCTGTCTAACACCCCCCCTCTGCTGGCTGTATCCAGGCATTACAGGCATCCTGATGAGTGCAGCAGGGCTTCCTGTCTGTCTGACCCGCCCTCCTAAGCTGGTGCTTCATCCTCCACCCGTCAGCAAGAGCGACATCAAGCCCGTCCCCGGCCTGGGCCACTGCTGTCGCAAGACCACAAAGAAACAGGCTCGCAAAGGTGGGTTTGATGATAAAGTCCGCTCGTGCTGTTTGATCATGTGCATTTTTCTCATAAACAAATGGTCATACTTTGTGTTTGTGTCTTATAGGGAAGACCCCCGAAGAGGTGGTGAAGAGATACCTTCAAAAAGTCCGTAATCCCCCAGAGGAGGTGAGTTATTTTATATTATGTCACAAAAAACTGCCTTCGTTGGCTAAACATAAACCGTCAACATTAGGAACGCACTAATCATTAGGGAAGTTTTTTTCCACCTAAAGTGGTGTAGCAGCTTAAGTTGAATATGAAAAAAAAATCCTACTTATTGGAGTGGCAGCATTACAATAAAACCTGAATATCTGCTGCAGATCATGCTCTTCGTTAATGACACCTGTGTGACAGTGGACGTAAACAAAGGTTCAGCTGGGGGGCGTACTTAAAATAACCAATCCCGATCAATTCAAAAATGCATTGATTATTCGAGATCCCCAGTAATCATATTTGTCTTCCCATCTCAGGACTGCACCATCTGCATGGAGGCCCTGGCCGGACCGTCGGGCTACAAAGGCCCCGGTGTCGGTGGCATCTCCCGGGCGGAGTCGGTGGGCCGCCTGGCACAGTGTGGTCACCAGTACCACCTCCAATGCCTCGTTGCTATGTACAACAACGGCAACAAGGACGGCAGCCTGCAGTGTCCCACCTGCAAGACCATCTATGGAGTCAAGACCGGCAACCAGCCCCCAGGCAAGATGGAGTACCACGTCATCCCCCACTCTCTCCCCGGCCACCCGGACTGCAAAACCATCCGTATCATTTATAACATCCCTCCTGGCATCCAGGTAAAATTTTATCCAATTACATGGCGCTTCTCAAAGATTGATACTGAATTAATTAGTGGTTTTCGGATAACGTGACGAACTTTGCTCTTGCTGTTTAGGGCCCAGAGCACCCAAATCCAGGCAAACCTTTCACTGCCCGCGGGTTCCCCAGACACTGCTACCTCCCTGACAGCGAGAAGGGACGCAAGGTAAATGAGAAGTGTCTGACCTCCTGCGTGGTTACAAGTGAAAAGGTGTATAATCACCCGAAAATAAGATCTGGTTTGTTTCAGTTACCTGAGAATGAGCTGTTTATATCTACACAGAGAGCAGGTCCTTGTTTATGGTGTCCACCATGTTGCACCTCTGTTTTTCTGCAGTAGCCAAGAACGGACAAACAAAACACTTGCTCCAGAGAGGGCTATAAGCATTTTAGCATTTTTGCATCAGCCACCATAGTTCGCAGCCCCTCCACGATAGGCCAAACAGCATCTGAAAAACATGACTTTTTAACATTGAAGTGCTTTATCCAGTGTTTTTATCCATCCTAATCACCTTGTCTGTTAGTTTTAGAAAGCAGGTAATTTAGCTTCCACTCAAAGCCTCTTAGATCTTAAGTTATCAGAGGAAAAAAAGGTTAGCACACATCAGCAGGTGCTTGACTAACTACCTGCGACGAGCCGAACAGTGTTGGAGAAACACTAATTTGTTACATGAAACTGATTTAATCAGTGTTTTTACATTTTTTAATCACTTGATCTATTTGTTTGTCAGAGGAAGAGAGCTGATAATTTGGCTTCCGTTTAAAATTTACTGAACAATGAACACTGAAGGAATCGTAAGCAGGAGTTCACACTTGGGACATCCCAGCTGGCCACCAAACGTGTGACGTCCAGCAACCAAACTTTCAGGGTTTCGTGCACATTTGTTTATTTGTGGCAGCCTGCCACGATTAAAACATCTGCTGCCACAAATAGATCAGGCACAGAACATACTCTAAGCACAGACTGACCCCTGTTATCAACCACTGACACACACACACTCCGATTCTGTGGGAAACACTGAAGTCAGTGTCAGGACAATGTCAAATGCCAATACTGTGACAGATGACACTGATATTTTTTGGTTTGAAGTTGTGTTAAGGTACCAAAATCCAACATCTAAACCTCTCATACTAACGTCATCTTGACATAGAATAACATTTAGTGTTTTTTGTGTTGTCCACACAATGAGAAATTCTAACAGCATTAAACATTCAAAAAACTGTCTACACGACTTTCAGTTCAACCAAAATTTAACGTCTGTCCCACACAAGAGTCCAATGTCTTTCTGACTTAATATTTACATCAGGAGTTTGCTGGGATGTGTGACGTTTCAGCTGGTTCCAGTCTGCAGTCCTCACTGCTAGACGTCACTGAACACTCTTCTCCTCTCCTCTTCGTCCAGGTTCTGAGGCTTCTTCTGGTGGCGTGGGACCGCCGGCTCATTTTCTCCGTGGGCACATCCAGCACCACCGGCGAGTCAGACACAGTCATCTGGAACGAGGTGCACCACAAGACGGAGTTCGGCTCCAACCTGACGGGCCACGGCTACCCCGACCCGGGCCACTTGGACAACGTTCTGGAGGAGCTCAAGGCTCAGGGCATCACTGAGGAGGAGTGCCTACCGAGAGACTGAACAGAGACATTCAAGACGCCGAAGACACGAGATTAAAAACACGACCCTGGGACGCAATCCACAGATGAGACGAATTATTTTCAGAATCTGATAAGAACGACAGAACTTTAACCGCCAGAGATGGACTTTAAAACTCTTTGCAGGAACGTTACAGAAATTGTTTCGGCAGTATTTGCTGAGAATAACATGTCTCATATGACTGCATGAGTTTCGATGCGTGGGGAATCTTTTTTTTCTCCCGATGCAGTAACAGCGTCAAGATCGCAGATGTTATTTCAGTGAGACATTTGAGACCACTGTGCACATACAAGTCAGTGTTAGATTAAAAAAAAAACTGTCATTTATACTGTGAGACTTCATATCAAGAATGTAACTAAGTGAATTTTGCTGAATTGATGAAGTGTTTACCACAACTACTGCTGCTGCTATGTGGAACTGAATGGAGGTTAAAGTGGAAAATGAAGAAGTGTGTTTTTTTCAAGTGTTAGTTGGTCCACAAGCAGAAGAAACTTGTCACTAAAGATAAATATTTCAAGTGTATAACTGGATATCTGAGCATGAATATTTGCTGACCTCTAGTGGTACTTTTCCAGAACTACATTCCTTTTTAGGTTTAATTTTTATTCAATTGTATTGTTGTATATTATGACTACTTGATATATTATATGATATCATTTTCATTTTGTCATGTTTTTATATTTTAATTTGACATTTTGTTTTATATGGTGTGTTTCTTTGCATTGTTTTTGGGTGTGGCGTGACAGAGATGAGGGGTGAAGTTAAGATAAGCTGCTGGTGTACTGGAGTATGCCTGACACTTTATATGCCGTATACCAGCCCCCTTTCTTTAAAAAAAACAATCATTTTCAGTATTTTGTATTTGATAGGTTCGCAAACTGACATTCCTTAATTGTTCTACCCTCAGAGCATGGGTGCATTTAATAGCTTTCTATGTCTTCTTGTATCTGCGTTAATGTCAATGACTGATAGAGGAGAAGCTACTATGGATTACACCACCACCCCCCCAGGAGGAGTAAATTCCCAAAAAGCTAGGATTGGACCTCCTGCCTGAGCTCAGACTTGCACAGAGCTTTCTACTTAGTATCAAAATGACCCGGACAGCTTGTATCTACTGTATTGTTGTGTAGGACACACACACACCAGCCTCAAATGCTCTAACCACACAAAATGTGTTCATCAGTTTGTATCATTTTTGGTTTTTGCCATGAGCAGGTGCAGAAGACTATCTCTTGTTGTGGATCCAGCTTTGGCCAAAGTGGTCCAGTTAGTGTGCGTTCGGTCCATTGTGGACCGGTTTATTATGAGGTACGATAGATGAGATGTACAACGGTATGTGTTGACATACTAATGTAGGCCAACATTAAAAGCATTTATACTTTATGATACTTTATGTATGCACTGTACTGTATGTATGTGTTTTATGTGCACAAATTTGCATTAAACGTTTTTCTAAGGTTCAAAGAGAAAACAGAACTTTACTCGTTCATTTTAGTGGTGGAATATAACTAAGTACATTTACTCAAGTATTGTACTTAAGTGTGAATTTGGTACCTGTACTTTACTTTATTATTTTCTTTTCATGCAGCTTTATACTTTTACTCCACTACATTGCACATTGGAGAGGGAAATATTGTAATTTTTACTTAACATTTATCTGCCGGCTTTAGTTATTTCACAAATTAAGATTTTTGCATAAAATTTGATGTTTTGTTATGAATTAAATTAGTTTACACAAGTGAAGCTGCAACAAGTAGTTGATTAACCAATCAATCGATTTATAGAAAATTAAATGCAAAGTATTTTGGTAAACATTGAAGTTTTTGTCTGTCTTTTTTTTTTTTATATAACTTTGAGTTTTGTGGGTGTTATTTTCTTTCTTTGATATTTTTTGGGGGGGGATAACTGACTGTATATATGATAATAATCATCAAATCATGATATAACGCTGCAGCTTTCCCGTGCCATTTCCTTAAAGAATTACATAATAATGAAAACCAAAAGTACTACGTTTTTTTTACCATACTCACTTGTTTTAAATGTTACTGTTTTATGTTAATAAGTTAATTTTCAATTTTTTTTGAGACATTTTCTTCCATTACAAGCAAGAAATTAGAACTCTATAAAAGGCAGTACTGACTTCTACTATAAGAAAAGAGGGGCGCATGACTAGTTTATCTGTAGATTAGTCTGGCTCTTGGATTAGTAGTCTGGATTACTTCCACTTTAGTGAATGAAAAATATACAGAGATAATTAAACACAATTATAGTGGACCCCAGCAAGCGGATTCAGTCATGAAATAGACCAGGGTTAGTATGTTAGTGAGTATGCATTTAAACATAAGCATTTAATACGTACTGTATGTCTTGTATAAGACAATTTAAAGATTTTTTTTCAATTAAAAAAACACCTACCCTGCTTAATTAGGAGTGAAAACTATCAAGACACAACTCACAACCCTGCAAAAACAATATATTATCTTCAGGGGTCAGTGAAGTGATGAATATGAACCCATACAACCTAAAAAAAATCCCAACATTTTTTTTCACTCTTTTTCAGACTTTTTCAAGTCTTTAACTGCATACTGGAGGAAAAAGTTTAAAAGCAAACGCAACAAAAAAAAACCCTTTCACACCAACTTTCATTTGGTCTTCCATTTCTTTAACGGCGAAGCTTAACATTTGTCTTAAGTGACAGATGTGATGGATCGGGCCAGGCTGCCCATTTGTCGTATGAAAATGCACCGGTCGCCTGTCAGGTTAGCGAGGAGCAGATGGGTTAAGGGTCTAATCAGGCCAGAACTGAGTTAAGCCGCACTGACAGCAACTAGTGTCACTAATAAAGATGACGTGAGGCTGGGCTTGTGTTGGTGCATTGCCATGTCTTCCCTTTCAGAGGTAAATATGGAGAGGCAAAGCAGCATGCAAAAATGCTGCAGGGAAAATAGTGGTTTGGGGTTTTTACTGTCTGTGTGGCTTTGATGCATATTTTTGTGATAGAACGATGGGAACAGAGAGGGAAGTAGAGAGAAAGGGAGCAGGAGACATGAGGGAATGAATGCACATAATTATGCTAGATTAGGGTGCTTGAGATGGGGGTAGACAGAGATCCGCCCCTTGCTGAGATGCGAATGGGGGAGGGGTCTCCAACTGGTCAGAGAAGAGACCCTTGCTGCAGAGGTCCATTGTCTACAACACACGGCAATGAATAGAAAGCTGATTACAGATTACAGAGCAGTCAGCATTTTGTATCCCATTGCAGGGGTGCCTATAGTTGATCACATGTTGCCATTGTGTCTGATATTTTCCCCTAAAGCATTTCACAGTTTTTCAGTGAAAAGCTTTTGCTCGCCTTTTAGGTCCAAACTGCAGACTGGAAGTGTTTTCCTCTCCTCTACATCATGCCACATAAAGCAAATCCTCCCTCTCCCCGTCTCAAAACGACTTGTCTATTATTAAAAGCTTTTAAATGGAGCAGTGTGTTGGCTGACGACCAAATCCAGTGCCGTGTTGCCAGGGAAACGCATACCCTCCTGTTCTCCTTTTTTTCCCCCCTCCCTCCCTAGAGGCTCATATTTCAAAACTGTCAGCAATCTCATGTGCTCACACTGCTGCCTTTCAGCTAAAAGCTTTTTGTGCTGCCAGTGGAGCAGAGTGGAGGGGAAAGGAGAGCACATGGGAGTGGTTAGAGGAGAGGGAGGGAAAATGAAGTGCCTCCCCGGCTGTTGCCAAGGCAACTTGATGTCATGGTGACATCATGCACCACTAAAAGCTTTTAACCGGATTCCTCTCCCGCCTTAGGCCCCATTTTGAGTCCTCTTTCAGCAAGGCTAGGGGGAAGGGCACAGGCAGGACGGTGTGTGTGCCTGCTTGCATGTTTCACTCCCTCACTGCAGATTTAACACTTAGCACAGTAAAAAGACTTTCAAATCCAGCCACTAAAGATCCTGCAAGCACAGCCAGCACAGGCCAAGAGAAACCATTTCAAACATGGCAGCAGAGGACGGTTTCAGCTACCTCATTGCAGGTCACAGTGAGAAACACAGACGGGCCCCGAACTGGACCGATGGGGAAATGAAAGCTCTCCTGTACGTGTGGGAGGAACACCACAACGAACTGAAAATGAGCAAGAGGAACGCCAAGGTTTACGAGAAGATGTCCCAGAGGTTTTTCCAGCTGACCGGGGAGCAGCGTTTCAAAGAGGAGATCAAGATGAAAATCACCAACATGTCATTTCAGTACAGGCAAGTGCACCAAATCCAAATCAGAGGTATAACTTGACTCCAGCTGTTGCATGACTTTAAACATCTATTTTTGATCCAACAGGCGACTGAAAACCATAGCAGGTGAAAGCGGGGAAACACCAGAATGGCCGTATTACAAGGCCATCGAGAAGATCCTCTCCAAGCCGCTGGAGAACGGACGAGTCAACACTTTGGAGTATCAGGCCTCTGCTGCAGGTCCCTCCACCTCCTCCCAGTCCACAGACAACCTGGTGCCCCAGCCAGAGGAGGGGATCATGGGTTTCCTGCCAGAGTACACAGGCTCCTCAGATGAGATGGAGATAAAACAAGAGCTGGACTCTTTGAGCTCTGACAGTGAGCACACACAGGGCTCCAGGTAACAGGAACTACACGAGACATATGTTGTGTGGGTGTGTTTACATGTCACTGATAAAGGTAATAACAGGTGGATCGACTGACCTTTGCATTTCATTGTTTCAGGGAGGCAATCCACCAGAGTTTCAGTTTCAAGTAAGCTTCCACAATGGTCCTACGGGGCTCTAGAATACCTTTATTTAAGATATGCATTCAAATTAACAGTAGATTGGCTTTGTGTCTATATTAAATATATATATTTTTGAAGAGTCAAGCTGAGATGGATGGATAGATTGATAGATAACCTGGGTTCTCTTGTCAAAAAACCTGGGATTTTTACATCCGATTTTGGATTACTGCAGAAAATAAGCTCTGTGGCAAACAAATATTTATGATACTTGCTTAATTTGTGCAGCAAGATCATTTTCACAAACACCACTTTCAAAACTTTTGAAACCTAAATGCAATCACCAGAAGTTAAATCTAATCTTTGACTGTAAACAAATTACACAATGCTCTCATTTCTACCACAATTAGGCTGTGAAACAGTGGTTGACGCAGCTTGGCCTAATGGCGTTGTCACATTTAGGTACTTGTGAGCAACTGCCTATTAAGACACATAAAAGGTTCAAAATTCATGACCGCGGTATTTACTGACGTATTTAATGTTTCAGAACAAAAACTGAAAGTCTCTAAAGCTTGTGTGAACCACAGACCTTATTTCAGACATCTAACTAAAAACTCAATCAAAAATCCCTGTAATTCATTTTCTTTTTCTTTTTTTAAAAGGTCACAGGGAACCACTGGACATATTAAGTAAATGTAGAGTAGCAAAGACTAGCTTAAACTGGATTTAGCTGTTTTGCTTTAGTGTCTGCTATATAGTATTGGTGTTACTCATAGTATACTTTGATATACATTTATGACATAACGGGGGTGGGGGGGGGGTAAGTAAGTAAATTTATCTTTATCTCTTTTTATCTCTGTTGCCTTAGTATCAGCTGTATAGTGTACGGTTTGGTTTGGTGTTACACGAAGTACATTTAGTCGAGGCTAAGACATGGCTATTTTCAGCTAGCTTTAGTTTTGGCAGTCTTGGTTTCACCATGTAAATACATGATTGTTTGGTTTGGTGTTGAGCTGTGTTTTTAGTAGCTGAGTGCTTTAAATCCCAATTTTTCTTTGGCTTTAAACATATATGGCATAGCATTAAAAACATATACGCAATAGATGACTACTTTAAGCCCATCTGGTTTATCTGGTCCAAACTAAATTTGTCATAAAGGTTCAGTGTGTTGGATTTAGTGGCATCGGCAGAGATGTGTTTTCATTTGTTTTCAATTACCTGAAAACAAGAATTGTGGTTTTGTTACCGTAGAATGAGCCGTTTATTTACATATAGAGTGCGACCTCTTCCACAGAGTCTGCCATGTTGCTTCTACAGTAGCCCAGAACGGACAAATCAAACTCTGGCTCTCGACAGGGATATTTTTATTTTTTTGCATCAGCCACCTTAATTATCCTACGTGCTTGGCAAAAGGAGGACGTTTAGTTCTGCAGTCCTACCATTAGATGCTACCAAATGCTACACACGATACCTTTAAAGTGCAGACTAAAAGGAGCTCTTACACCCAGAGGTTATCTGCTCTAAAAGCTCCACTCTCTGTTCTCCAGCTCTCACCCTACTTCAGCCAGGAAAAGACATGCCAACAAGCAGCTCTCCATCAAGAGAAAGAAACTGCGATTGATGCAGGCCATGTTGCACCAACAAAAGAGGTCGAGCCGGGCCATAGAAGAGACGTGCAGGGAGGTCCGTCGAGCATTGCACCAACAGAACGTCCTCCAGGTCCAGTGTCTGCAGCTGCAGGAGCGTATGATGAACCTTCTGGAGAAGATGATCCAGCCTCCCACCACCACGCCAGCATCATGGGGTCAGAGTGGGGCCAAAGACATAATGAATCCATGAAGTGTAGAAGTTATCTGGAAGAGATCATGGTCTTGCCTCACCTATAGCCCCTTTGAAGCAAGAATACAATACATTATTTTGGATTTCCGTTCGACATGAACATTTTGTAATCCTTAAAGTGCAGAGATGACATAGAGAGGTGCAAAAAATGCTGTAACAGTCTTAGAAGGTGTCATCAGTCTAAATGTCATTAATGGAAGACAACCATGTTAATAACAATAACAACGTATGTGGGCACTTAAGCATCATCCGTCAGTGGGCTCCAATGTGAGCTTTCATTGTTGAGATAGCTGTTACAGATCGTGTGTTTTGCTAGTTTGTCAAGTACCCTATTAAAATCACTGTGGGAACAACAGCCTTGCAAAAAAAAAAAACAACTTATCCTGTCACTTAATTTCTTCAACGCTAAAGGATAATTACAAGTTGGGGACGTTTGATGCCAAAACAGGACAATTTGTAGCATTATGAGCCAGAAGCTAAGGCAATAATCTCCGCTGTTATTGAAGTGATTGGAGGGAATCTGTCAGCAAATTGCAGCGTAGCCAATAAAAAATGCAGCGCTTAACAGCTCAATAGCAGCAGTATGGAAAAAAACATGCTCGTCTACCATCTCCTGCATATGAGACAAATTGCTTCTTACCTTGATTTTTTAATACTGATGTATCTGTATAAGATGTATCTGAAGGTACATTTCTTGCTTTCAACTGGTGAATCTTATTAAGATGCAATAAATAAAATCAGACAAATCTTGAATCCACTGGGGCACATACAGTCCATGCACCCCACTGACTCATTGTTCTATTCATATCCTGCAACTTCATATAGTGCGTCACTGTGATCACACAGATAGACTCTCTGCCTGCCTTGCACATAAATTGGACTGACAAAAGACAAACAAATTGCATATTTAATCATAGGTGGTTTTATGCTTTTAGGATTAGATATGACAGAAATAGAAAAACTTCTTTTCCTGAAATTTCAATACTTTAATATGCAATGGTGTCCTGTTCCTATTTGCATTTCTGCTGAATAAAACATCACACAGTCTCCTGTTATTTATTGTCTTTCATTGTTACTGCAGAGTAATTATTGAAATGCAAAATACACAGAAGGTAAAGCCTGATAGAGCCAAAATGTTAAGGTCTTTGCCTTTCAGCCTCTTTTAAGAGGATTTGGAGAAACTGGGGATTAAGCTAGTTCCATCACACACACCACTCCAGCTCCGTGGAAGTCACTACTTCATGAAGATGAAAATGCAAAACTGTTGGTTCAAGATTAAACTAAATATCTGTTACTGCTGTTATCAAAAAATACATAAAAAAATAAACAATTGCTTCATGGCATATATTATTTGGCTGTTTATCAGTAATTGTGACACTTTTCCTTAAATGACAGCCAGTTGGTTAGTCAGACAAATATGCAGGCTGCTGCACATGTGTGATAAAACCATGTGACAGTGTGTGCTGCAACCGTTGCAGCCCTTTGACCAAAGAGGTATTGTTTACAGTCTGCAGTCAAGTGCTGCTGCTCCAGTGTGGAAAAGGCAGGGGGCGACCCACATGCAACTGCAGTGACGGCAAAATCACATGGGTAAGACTTATTATCAACTTATTATCATCTTTTTTATCAACATAGGATATGTGTGTGGAATCGAAATGTAACTTGCTCCTTCGTGTCATGTTTCCGGGATGATTACAGAGAGTACAGTGCGGTTTAAACCCCAGTATTTCTGTGTTTAAGTGGCATTATTTATTTAAAAAGACTGCGGGCTTTTAGATTAATTTAATTTAATTTAATTTTATTTTATTTTATTTTATTTTATTTTATTTTATTTTATTTTATTTTATTTTATTTTATTTATTTATTTTTTAAATTTTGATTTTGATTTACTTCAGCGCAAGATAAAGACTGTCTGCTGTCAACACTGTCAGCCAATAGCGTCACTCAAGCCGTTTGAATATTGAACAAGACGTGCGCTGTCATTGGCCAGAAAGGGACGTCACGTGTTCCAGAGACGTTACGCTGTCATGGTTACATTGAAAGACGCTTTGTGATCTGTGCCGCGAGGTGAGTGAATGGAGGGAGGTGGTGCTCGCGCGCGACTCAATCACGGCAGGAAAATATTGATTTGAATTGTTTAAAAATGGACGTGTAATGTGAAAAATGGAAACGTTTGGAGGTTTAGCAGCGTGAACGTAAACCCGTGGGAGTTTTTGTGGAACTTTTCACCGCTGAAAAAGGTAATTTAAAAAGTTTGTCGTGTCACAGCCTCGTTGTAGTGATAGTTTCGGCTTAAGCGTCTAAGTAACATCGGTTCAAGCTAACTTTTTATACGTTAGCTGATAAGAATAAACACGCCACAAGGCTTCGCCAGGTGTTTCCACTGTTAAAATGTTTAACTTGTGTGGTTAGCAGAGTACTGGGACGTTTAAAAATTGTGGTTGACCGAAACCGAAGAGTCTGGTTGTCATTTAAGTGTTGTTGGTGAGAAGGGAGCCAGCTGGCACTTTGTTTTGGGGGAGTGGGAGGAGGGTGGATGGGAGTACTTTGAAAGCTGGGCCATAAAAGCTGTGTCCTGTCTTTGACAGATAATTGCTTAAATAAGATTGATATCCGTGTTTTGTGTTTGGTTTATAAATTACTTTGGTGAGGATAAAAAAGAGCAAGAGAAACACCCTGCCTCTTATCAATTTTTGTGTAGGCTATATATTGTAAGGTTCAAGGTTAGTTATTGCCAAATGAACAATAACAAAAGCAGTCATTGCCATTGAAACTTGTGTCAGAGACAAATTGTATTTGTGTTTGTTTCTCACAAATGGTCTAAACAAAATTTAGGCTATTTACAACTTTACTGTGCATTGTAAAGCTGAAACAGTTTGTCCATTATTTGGTTAGTGATCACCTGGAAATTATTCAGCTGCACTTTTTAAGGATTAATAAATTGTTTAGTTTAATTTTTGAGCCAAAAAGCCTTAAAAAATTGTGATGAATATTTCCTACTTTATTTAGTCTGAGATGGCTGTAAACTAACATTTGGAGGTTCCATTTAGGGCTGCAACTATCGCTTATTGTAAATTGATTATTTTTCCCATACACGATAAGTTGTTTCATCTATACTGTCAACAAATGGTGAAAAGTGTTCCCTGAAGCCCAGAATGACATCCTGAAATGTCTTGTTTTGTCCACAATCCAAAGATATTCAGTTTTTGGTCATGGAGGAGTACAGAATCCATTAATATTCACATTTTATGAAACTAGAATCAGAGAATTTTGACTTTATTTTGTTTCAAAAATTACTTAAACCAATAAAGACATTTTCACCGAGTTGTCAGTTAATTTAAAATTTGAGACTAATTGTTAAATTGATTTATTGTTTGGGTCACTATTTTGACAAGATCAAACTCAATTGACAAAGATATTTAAATAGGTGTTTCATGCTTCAAATTAGTATTTCACTCCAACATGTCTTTGTTGAAAGCCGATGAGCAACTGAACTATTATGCAATTCTGTTTGATAAGTTTCTTTTAAAGATGTTTTGTATAATTATGTGTATTGCAAACATGCTTCTCAACTTTGTGTCTTCCTGTTTTTGCCCACTTTGTGCAACTGTAGGATGACAACAACACAATAGTGTTGGCAACCTGCATGTGTTTCAGTTCCCACACACTGGATCTCGCAGCATCCTACAACAAAGATGAGGATACAGGGACAGCCTGAGGGCGCAAGGAGGCGTCTGGATTTGAATGCAGTTGGAGATCTAAGGGCTGTGGAAGTCATCCGTGGTCGGGCCGGATATGGCTTTACTATATCAGGACAGAGGCCATGTCTGTTGAGTGGCATCCTAGAGGGAAGCCCTGCTGACCTGGTGGGACTCAAACAGGGGGATCACATCATGGCCATCAATGGAACTGACGTGTCCACTGCTTTGCATGAGACTGTGGTGCAGCTGATCGGCAGCTGCAAAGGACCGTTGCAGTTGGTGGTGCATGCTGCAAGCCGAATCATGGGGAACCCCATTCTTAACGATGCAAAGTTTGGAAATGGCCAGAAAAATGGTGTTTTCCAAAAGGCGAGTGTCCTCCGCACAATCTCTTATGAATCAAGCAATAACTCAGGTCATGCTATCAGCACCAAACAGAGGCCGGTGTCAGAGCCTGATATGTCGCAGTGGTCACAACAGTGGAACAATTTAGCTGTGCAGCCAAAAGAGGAAACATCCAGAGTGGGGGACACAGACTCTGTGTTTACGGACACAGAAGAATCTAATCCAGACTGGAGTATGTTAAACATGACCTTGGTGGTGGGCTACCTGAGCTCCACAGAGCTAATTTTAAACACTGCAGAATCAGAGGATGACTGTCTAAAAGCTATTCGTGAGCGAATACGACTTCTGGGAACAGAGCAGAGTACCCATACTCTGGTGATGATGAAGATCATGTTTGATTGTATCCGACTTTGTGACGACGCAGGAGCCGTTCTGGCAGCTTTTCCTGCTGAGAACCTGGTTTTAGGGGCTGTTTGTGCTGAAGACCCACGTTTTTTATGCCTGGTCACTACAGCGCATATCATCAACGGCCGAGTGCCTGAGGATGGGCCTCTGCGAGCCTCCTGCCATGTTTTCTTCATTGACCCTGAGCTGGGAAACCATGAGGACCATATAGGCATTGCTGGACGGTTTGGCTTCGACTGCACTCCGGATCCAGATGCCTTGGGCTGCTTGGAGTTCCCTCAGACTCCCTCAGATGTTCTTCACTTTGTCACAGTCCTGTACAGTGACATGGGGGAGGCTGTGGAGAAGCTTAGAGTCAAACTGGACATGGAGGCTCAGGAGCAAACCAAAGAGAATGGCAGCACAGGCAAGCAAGGCAGTGCCAGCAGCAATGGGGACAGTGGAATTGGAAATGCGTCACCCCCTGAGGAGAGAGCGGACAGGGATTTCCCTTCTGCAATCCAAAACCACCCTGGGGCCCACCTCCCCAGCTGTCCATGGGATAATCCTCTTCCTCAAGACCTCACCCCAATAAATCTCTTCAAGAATGGCCAAAAACTGAATCTAGTGAATAGTGCCAGCACACATTCCCTTTCAGAGTCACTACCTGGCCCTGATTCTCTTCATAGCTTTTATGGAGGTCCTCCACCCAGGCTCGAGTTCCAGTTCAAGCCCCCACCTCCTCCTCTGCCTTTGGGTAAAAAAACAAACTTCTTTGGAGACCCTCTCAGAAGTAGCCAAAGGTGGTTCTCAAAGTCAAAGTGGCCTAAAGTCCGAAGCGGGGACCCTGAGCCTCAGGTAACCAACAACTGGCCCTCCAGTGTAAGCCTTGGCACCGACACCAATAATCTGCCTCCCCCCATGAGCCAGATCCCCTCAGACAGATACTGCTCGGCAGAGGTCATGATGCTCCCCCCCAGAGAGGAGTGGACCAAAAGGTTTCTTGAACAGAGAGAGAAACAGCGGAAAGATGTTAGCACCAGAAATGTAAGTAGGATTGCATTTTATAACTGAAATATAAAAACTGATACTAGATGCTCCATATCAGTAGTGGAATGTAACTAAATACATGAAAAAATACAGATTGCTATATGAATGTTTTGACAATATGGGAAAAAATTTTTACCCATGGCTATTTACCTTAAAACTTGAGTATGTGTATTTTCTAGTTCCTATAGGATTTTGAATACTGTTGGATCTTGTTTTTGCTCACACACACTGTATCCTTGTAGATCATTTCTTTGCCTAGTGTTGATGAGAAATCCTTACACACAGTGACATTAAATAGTTCCATTGTAAGCACAGTACTGCTAACTTGACATCTGTTTCTGCACTTCATTCATGTTTAACACAGCGACACAGGAAGTATTAAATGGTCACACGGAGTTGAGTTTCCAGACACTGAGGGGGTGTTAGAGTAAGCCTGTTTTTGGTGGCACCTAAATGAAATACAATGCCACTTTTTTTCAATGGTCAATTGGTGTTGAGTGTGAATTGCACTCACAAAGCACCTGTTATAAGTCAATGATGTCATTGTCATAAACATGCAGAGAGAGGGGAACAGATTTCCTTTTTAATGTTATTGTCCTCTCTGCCCACAAGATGGCCCTGTGTATCCATGCAGACTTAAAATTGAGACCCCTTAGGAAATCAGGGATGTGTATGCAGTGTCTCCAATTTTTTTTTAATCTTTTCCTCAGCCAAGGGGATGACAGCAATTAGTTGACATGTATGCAAACATGTTTTGAAAAAAAGTGGCATTGGTGGCTAAAAATCTGAAATCAGGACATTTTAATTCATGTCCAGGTCAGCCACAAAATCTGTACTTTTTAAACTTCCATTTATGTTTTTTATTGGCGTTTCATAACCAGTAAGTAAAAAGAATAAATGCAGTATTAATTGGTATTTATAAAACAGAAGCAGACTGTGTCCTTGTCCCCCCAGCCTGCATTAGATCAACCGAGAGAAGACAATCTTGCACAGGAAGCAAAACAAATTAGAGGGTAGAGCCCATGTCATGCAGCGGTAATTATCTCCAATTCTTCAACTCTCGTTCAAACATAGGACACACACACACACACACACACACACACACACACACACACACACACACACACACACACACACAACTTCTCCAATCATAAGAATAGGGGTGGCTGGAGACACTACTTCATGTTTTCCAAAGTAAAAGGCAGGGAAAAAAACATGATGGTTCTGTCTGATCTCTTAGTTTTTGACAGTTAGACTGTGAAATCACCAGTGCATCTGTATCAGTTACTTTGTAAACAGGGTTGTTGTAGTTCCGGTGAGCTTATGTGTAACCAATCTGTATGTTTTTAGAGAATACTGTGTGTCATGACCCACTTTTTATGTGAACGTAGAAGCTAGTAGGGAAATCTGTCAAATGTAGTTCAGAATCAGAGATTTGTAGAACATCTACTTGAACTGACTAACCTCAAAGTCACCTGTCACTTGAAGTCTTTGGTGATACATTTTCATTTTTTCTTACAGTTCACGAACAACTCTCTCATTTTTTAGTCTTCAGACTTAAGTCAAAAAGTGCACACAAAGATTTTCTCTCTTGGAATATTATTTCATTTTCTCTGAGCCAGTCATAACGCATTTTTGAGAGTTTTAAATTTGACTTTTTAAAAAAGTAAGTCAATGAAAATAACGCCATACACTAGTAGTAGCAGTATTACATAGTTATTTAAAATGATTCCTTTTGTTTTAAATGAATTATTTATTACAACTTTTCCAGTCCCAGAACGCACCAGCTATTGGTCTGATGACAATTTCCTGCCTTTTGGGCAGAACAGCCAATATCATGTCATATCAGATGTCATGGCCAAGGCTTCCTTTTCTGAGCACCGGCCAGTGTCTACTGTCCTATCAACAACATGAAACACGAGAATGGAGTTGTAATTCAGCGACGACATCTATGACCGGAAACAACCTGCATATGAGGGCAGATTATTTAAAAAAGGGCAATAGAGGATGGCTTTTAACATGGCTTTTTGACCAACGAGTACCACCTCTTTTACTAATGTAAATGACTAGTCAGTCAGTCATTTTCTGTAACCACTTGTCCTCGTAAGGGTCGCAGGGCGGCTGGAGCCAATCCCAGCTGTCATCGGGCGGAAGGTGGGGTACACCCTGGACAGGTCACCAGACTATCGCAGGGCCGACACATATAGACAGACAACAATACACGCTCACAGTCACACGTAAATAACTAAATAACATAAATAGTACTGGTCTTTGCTCATCTGTCTCTACTTTCTTTTCACAGGGCTCCAGGTTTTGGGGCGTTGCCCGGGCTTCTAAACGCCGCTCTTCCAAACGCCTCAGCCTGGCAAGATCACTGGATGACCTTGAGGTAGGCTTCAAGTTCCTATTTTTCCTTTGCTTTTACGAGAGGTTTGATTTCTGTTATTTTTCTCCTTTGATATGAACCAGAAGATTAATTTATGTTTTAAAAGAATGCTTCACACACAAAATGCCCATTTGTTTAACAGTTACTCAGCGCATGTAACCTTGAATTTGTGACGTAAGCTGTATTTTTCTCGTACGCCTCCATGGTAAATGAAGAATCCGAAAAAGGCCAAGATTCTTTGTGAATTGAAGTGAAAGGGGACCATGTTTGAAAAAAGAAAAATTATATTGAAACGTCAGTTCACTAACACTCACACAATTTGTGCAGCTTATGGTAATTTGACTATAGCAGTCCTATCCTCGGTACTTCCCAAACAAATGCATTACGTTTACCAAAACTTTACACTATAAAACACCTCCGCATACGAGTAGTGTGTTCAGACGCAAGCTGCTCAGGCATGCTACTTGACAGCGCATGAGACTGTTTGTACTGTCATGTTTTAAATTGTAATATTTTAGTGAAAATGGATGTGTTTGTGAAGTACTGAGCATACAACTGGATAAAAGAGACTTGGACCATACTGCATGAGTTGTTTGAGGGTTTGTAAATGGATGTTTTAATGTAGTTTTGCTGTTGTTAAATGCTGTCCCTGTCCCCTTTAATTCAAGAATGTTTACTTTTTTTGGAATCTCCTTTTACTGTGAAGGCATGCGGGAAAACAAACACAAATTCAAGGTAATGCTCTGTGATGAATTGATTTTCATATGGGTATTTTTCAGGTGAAGTGTTAGTTTAAGCTTTTAATGAGATTTCTTTTGCCACTGTTTATCTGTTACAGGAGTTGTTTGAAAATGTAAAATCATCAGTGGTCTGCTACACTAATGTGGACATTTAGTTGAACCATCCCCCTTACTCATTCTGCTCCACTCTCAGGTCTTTTTTAACCTTTCATTTCCGTTGCCTTGAACTCTGCCTTTGCTGCTACACTTGTGGCACGGGGTGCTTCACAAAGTGGTCTTTGTGTGTGCCAGAGGCGTGGTTCTGTTTGTTTGGCCTCGCTAATGAGCACTGCTGCACGACTGAATATCGTGCTCACATTTTCTCATATTAATGTTGCTGGGGAAGTTGCTATTTTTCTCACGGCCTCTGCATGCATGCACGCATGCATGCATCACTCATGCACACTGATTCATATTCACCAAAACACATGCACACTGGTCCTATAATTCGGAATTGCTTTGAAAGTACACGAACAGACACAAAAACAAAGCAGAAAGTGGCACACTGTATAGTGTATTCACGCATTAGTCACAGGCGCACACAGACACACCCGCAGACCACACATTGTACACAAAGAGGCACACCACAGATCTCCTCAGGATTGTCCCGACACACACTAAACAGCATTGTTGTTCTGAGTAGGTCTGCCTCGACTTACAGCCACAGGAATAAAGATGGCTTTAAAAGGTTACATCAACAGCATCGCATAACTTTTATGCATTCTTTAATGGGTGATTTACATAACGGTTCTCCGTCTTAACCTCACTGTATGTTCAAACTGCAAGAAACTTGTTTGGGTTAGTTTGTTCTGACATATTTGGGGCAGTCTGTCTTGTGAAGCTATAAACTTTGAAAAACAAGTTGTAAATCGTGTGTTTTTGTTAGTTTCTGTGCGCCAAGTTGTCTAACATGCAAAAATGCCCTCATCAAGTTTTGTGTTGCTGATGTGGTTCATTATATTTAGTTGCTATGGTTATGGTTTCCCAGCAGTTGCAAATTAGGTGCATCTATCAAGAATAAAATAACTTTTGAGTTAACCATCATCCCTCGCAACAGATGCAGCTGTTTTCCAAGCATTGTTATACTTTTTTTTTTTTAAAGTTTGAAATGTAAAGAACTGAGAAGCTTCAGGCAGCTGTCATCAGTTTTCTAATTTACACTTATCATGTGAAAACATTTTTTACTTAACTTTGGCTACATAGAAAGCCAGGTGCTTTCACACTTAAGTATTGTGTTGAGTTCTCTGTCTTACATCTTGAGGTTGCTTGTTTGCGTAATTGTTTTGTGCACATGTAGTAATACCTTGACTTTACACACAACGAGAGATTCAGGCTGGTCTAATATGTTTCAGTGCCAGCAATATCAATGGCCTCCCACGTGTGAGCATCATGGGTAACATAATTTTTGAACAGTATTAAGCTCTGAAATATTTGCTGTTAAATAAATGACTAAAAGACTGACTTAATAGCTTAAGTGAGCTGGGTTTTGTGTGTTGTGAAAATTAGGATGCGGTTGTCTGTATAATGACAGTTTTTGTTCGATTAAACAAGACTTGGGTAGGGGTGCTTGAATAATTTAGTTATGAGTGAATCTCATTGATAGGTGTCAAGCAGCAGCCTCCAGGGCTGAAAAATGAAGCCGGCCTAGAAGTGCCAAAAACTGCAGTTCTCTAATGGCCACAACCGCAGTTCTCTAATGGCCACTTGAGGTTGGCTCAAAATGTGAGTCAATCCCCATGGACACCCATGTTAAAATGCCCAACTTTATAGCAGGAATAAACATGTTTACAGCCTGATACAGGAATCAGTTTTGGTCTCTTTAGCTAATTTCAACATTCTTGACAACTGTACACGGATGAATTTTTATATAACTCCCCCATGTACATTTTATTAAGGGTTAAAGTTGCACATATTTAAGGGTGCAGCTACTTGATGCTAACTACAAAGTCATATTCATCCCTTGTTCCTCCACACCTCCACCCTCTCGTCCAAAATTGGTCAAGTCTGTCTACAAAAACCAAGATATCGGTGGCCACAAAGCCAAACTTGAGGCGCCTGAATGGGAATCCACAAACCAATGAGTTTCAATGAGCGACAGCTGTGGCTTGAGGCATTACGTTTTTTAGGTTGTCCGTCCCATTCTTGTGAATGCGATATTTCAAGAAATCCATGTGGGAATTTATTCAAATTTTGAACAAACGTTCACTTGGACTCAACAATGAACTTTGACCTTGCATCTGTTGCATTCGCGTAAACGCGATATCTCAAGATTGGCTTGAAGAAGTTTCTTCAAATTTTGCAGAAGTGTGTGGAATTCTTTAAAACACTACTAGGAATCTAGTTGTATTCAAACAGTTGAACATATTCACTGCTGTGCAAACAGAAGTGTCTGCTGTTTGTTTTGCACAGAGCCATATCGATTGCAGTTGTTGAAGGAGTTAAGAGAGGTAGACGTTTAATTTCCCCATAAGGAAAACAGTTTTGATAACAATCCCTTCAAATATAATCTGTGAATGTCCTGCTTATTTTATCATTGAAACATAAACTTTTCTGTGCTTTCTGGTCGACACTATGTAACTATATTATGGCAGCAGTGTTTCTAAATTGCCCCAGATGTATGTTAAAGACAAACAAACTGATATATCTCTCTGATAAGCTAATTTCTGCAGATAATATCACTCTACATCCTGTGAGATAACATGCAAGAAATCAGACAATCAGTAAGGTGCGTCCAACTCATAGGTATTCAGACCGCATCTAATCAAGAGCAATAATTTACTCCGTGCAGTTTGAAGTCATGGTCGGCCCACACATTCCAGGTAATAACACCACAGGGAATGTTTTATGGTTATCAAAGGCAATTACATCCCCACATAGCACTTGCCCCTGGGCTCTTGTTTCAAGGGCTGAGCTTCACCCCGGGTTCATGGTCAGTGATCAGATGGTGCAGTTCTAAGAGCAAACCAAAGCCCTTCCAATGGCATTACCAAGTGTGTCCTTTAGGGTTGGGCTGGTGTGAAAATTTTCAAACCAGTTTGATATGAAGCCAAACACTGGATGGGACCAGCTTACCAAATTTTACCAGCTGTCCCACATGACCCAGCATTCTATCCTCAGTAGAAAATAATGTCATTGTCCCAACAGAAAGTGATTGTCTAACTATCACGAAGCACCGCTTAACACCAGAGCTCTCTCTCCACACTGAATCCATTAAATGTGCACTTCTGATACTTAACGTAAACAAATCACATAATGTTAGCTATCAGCTGTGCATTCGAGATCAGACTGGAAACATAAACACTTAACACTTTACTATATGCATGAGTAGCCTACTTGCTATCTTCCTACATTTCTAACATTACTTTTTAAATTAGAGAATACACGTTTAATATTCTGATAATAAGTGGAAAGTGGAAGTGGACTAGCTTGTTTTGGTCATGTACCTTAGCAGAAACATTTCGCTTCCTGGTGATCTCCCTCCAGTCAGCTGACAATTTGTTTAGGTTTTTAAGTGAAAAAAAGTAGGTTTTGTAGAAATACTTACAATATCTAAATTTATATACAATTAATTCCTCATTTCAACTTCATGAATCAGCCGGTCCTCTTTCACCGCTGCACTTTCAAAGCGAGCATAGGATATAAACAGAAACAGCGCTGGATGAAACTTCTTCTCACACACCTGCAGCCACTAAGGAAAATGTTGCCTTAGTGGCGCAGTTTTAGTCTTTTTAAGAGAATAACTCCATGTTGCCATGTCTCTCATCACCCCGAAACGTAAACAAATGGCGTGCTGCTGTTACCCCTCCCCTCTCTGCTGAAATTTGATCAGTAAGTTACACCCAACCTGTACGACAATAGCTGCTCCATTAGAAAATTCACAAACATGGTATTATATTAATCACGCTGTCATTTTGCATATCATTAATGCAATTCGAGTTGGATTTGGCCCTGTGACTTAGGCTTCTTTTCATATTGCCAGATCGTGACATAATGACAAATGCTGATTCAGCTGGCCTGCATAAATTAACACGGTTTAAGCTCCTACACTGGACCAAAACCAGAAATCGACCCAATTCTAGGGTCCTTATAAACACATTATACAAAAGTTGTTTTTGAGAACTTCTCTGTGATGTGCCTATATATCAGACACGAGCGACAAGCTTTTCTCTTCTGAAGGCCGTGCTCTACTTCAGAGGGAACACAGTAAACCATCAAGCTATCAAGCATATGAACTACACTTTGTGTTGACCTCAAATGACTCTTTACTTTCTATTCAGCGACAGTAGTGCATTTCGGGTTCATTTCGAGTAGTTTGAAGTGTTTGGTTTCTGCGGCACTCTCCAACTTGTGTATTGTTGTGGAGGATGTTCTGAGGGACTGTTCTCATGGCAAGTTAAGCAAAAATATGTGATAAGTTCTCAGTCAGTGCATGCATCTGGACTCACAAGGACACCGTGAGACTATTTTGGAGTTCACCATCAGTGCTCGGGGCAGACCCCTGTGGATAACCCTTGTGTGTAGCCTCACTGCATGTTGTGGACGAGCCTAGGATAGTTTGGACGCGTGTGGCCGTGTTGCTTTTTCCATGGCCGGCGCTGTGCGTCACAGTGGCTAGCACAGGAATGAGCTTGTTATTTAAAAATTTTTCTCACATTACAAAGGCTCTGACATGTAGCGTTTGCAATCCCACGCGCAGCGGCAGAGCAGCACATATGTAATCTTCTTTGATGCATTTCTGGTTCAGTAGAGGGGGAAACTGCCTCACGCATCTGTGTTAATGCTGATTCGTTTTCCCCGCATCTCGTGATGAAGGCTGTTATGATGCATGCTGAGCTTTTGTTGTCACATCCCCTTATGTTTGGGAATGTCGAAGAATATGCTGCTTTGTACCTTCTTGTCTTATATCCACGCAGAGCTTGTCAGAGCCCAAATGCTCCCACATCCCACCGCACCACTCCACCACTACATTTCTTACTCATCACAAGCTTCTTATTTTTGCAGCTCTGAACAGATGCTTTGTGCCTGCGGCACTTTGCAGATGACAGTATGTTCAACTTTGCAGAGGTGACACAATTAGCGAGCTGCTGCGGGCACGTGTTCACGCTGGCTCTCCTCTGAAGTGATGCTGCGTGTGAAAACATCTGTTAATTTGAGTTAGTTGAAGCACATTGTTTTATTGAGGCATACTTTCGGCGCCTGCTGGGAAATTCGGGGCACCTCTTCTGCTCCATGAAGTTTCTCCTCTCATTTTAGGTGTGGAGACATTAGCAGCTCTTGTTTACACGCCTGCGGGTAATAGATCTATCTTGTGGGCGTAGCAGAAACCAAGAGAAGGCATGAAGACACAGAGAGGGAAAGAGGAGGAATGTACAGCAGAGAGAGAGAGGGAGGGAGGGAGAGGCAGGGAGAGAGAGGAACCGGCAGCAGAGGGAGAGAGAGGGAGCTTTTGAACTCCCAGTAGCTGTCAGGATTTTCGGCTCTCCTGCACGCTCTCTCCTCCCCCGTTGAGCTCTATCTCTCTGCACTGCAAACACCAGAAACGCACAAGCGCCGCGGAGCCCCGGCGGATGGACTGGTTTAAACACACCAGGCGTGTGGAGTAGTGCTGAGGACGAGCCAAACGCACGCACACAGTGCCATACATGGATCAAACTTTGACTCTCAACTCTGTAAGTCTCGTCATTATTTTCTCTGTCTCTCCCGTTTAGTCGGTGCCATCCTCATCTTTCCTGTGGCCGTTACTTCTCCATCTTTGGGCTCTTTGTAGCTCCTGTTGTAGCTTTTGAGCGGCATACAGTGGTTAGTTTGTGTGGTCTGTCAGAGGAATGTTTTGACCAGTGCCAGCTGAACTCTCATGTGCTGTATGACACACACTGCGCTGCTCTATACAGCAAAATGTGGTCTCGCATCTATATCAGGACGCACACTGACTTTAAATTAGATGTTATACTAAAAAGGGTTTTGTGAAGTCCCCCGAAATTATTCTTGTAGACTGCACTTTAGGGGTCACTTATGGGCCTTTGAATGAAGTATTGCGCTCACACTGTGAAGTGACCCTTTTTACAATCAATTGGTGGCAATGGAAGAAGTTAGATTCATTGTTTAGGGAAATCAAAGACCGTTGTGAGTAAATGCTAAGTGAATGTCCTCTCGCATTTTGTGATCATGTAATAGCCGCAGTTAAGTTTGAACTTGAAATGGTTGCCTGTGGTTTTGCCTTGCCCTTATTGCCTTTGTGCAGACACGTCCCCGCTCTGATTCACCAGCCCTCTTATTCACTTATCTTTTAAAAACACATGCTTTTTTGTGCTGCATGTCTACTACATTATCCTTTCTGCTCATAGTGTGTTTTAAAGAAACAGCTGTACAGTAGGTCCAAGCAATCAACCTAGAAGTTGAGTTATGATTATTGTCAATATTATAAGAGCTGCTACACGTCATTATATTCATTCTTTCCTCCTTTTTTTGATGTGAGTGGTGTAATTTGAGAAGATGAGCAGGAATAGTGCGTTCCTGGGGATTAGCTGTAGAGGCAGGAGAACACGACGCACTTTTATCTGGCTGACATCACATGGCCAGCTCTGGAGTGTGGGTGGACAGTTGCGCTCACGAAATGTGTCCTTAGGCTAGCATTATAGGATGTAAAGACTAAACAGCCTGACATTTTCCAAATGTCTCCACTATGATCCCCTCTCTTACTCTCCTCTCCAGCAAGAGGGTTTTATTGCAATCACAAAGACTCCTTGCTCCAAACCCACTGACTGGAAAAACAGTATATTAACACAACAAAACTTGAGTAGAAGTTGTTTAACTGTCCAGCTGCTCTGAGTATGAATATGCAACAGCCAATAACCAGATGACCAGATGTGGCTGTGGTTGCTGAGTTCGCTGTTTGACCAAACCGTGACCACGGAAAATACCCGCTGCCTCGCCGTCACTGGATGGAGACACGCTGCAGCTCCGCTCTTGGCTGTTGTCGCACCAACGCTATGACATCATCTATTGACATTCAGGATTATGATGTATTTTTTTCAGTTAACCACACAGCTTTTCATCATCCTGTGTTGATTGCCTATAGGAAAGTGTGTCTGTAGCAGGATGTCTGTGGATGTGAAACACAACTTCTGGAGGTGATTCATTCCCCACACACTGTTTACCTTCCTCAGTCGTACTATTATTACATTTCTCTGCTTCACTGAAAGGGAATCGACTTGCCAAGGGTGTGGAGGTTACTCAACAAGGAACAGCTTTAAAAGTGCCAAAGTCTTTTATCACCTCCTTGGTAACAGTTTAGACATGCCCTGGATACAGTGGGCTGCTCATTGTGCTCAAATCTTTACCTCACACCTGTGGCTCAGACAGGCGCGTTTGCTTCGTGTCTTTGAGACATTGAGCAAGACAGCTTGTCTTGTTTAAACTGGAGAGGATTGCAGGGAGGCTGGGAAAGTGAATGCAGTAGTTGGTATCTTTTTGACCTTGTGTTGGCGCAAGATGCTGCAGAACCAGGCCAAAGCCTTGACTACTTTGCTCTGTGGAAGTCATAAACATGGATTGTTGGGGCGGCCAAGTTACTCTCGCTGTGATATTGTGAGGGATTGGCTTGGCGCTCGCTTTGGCAGCCTAAACACTAACTTTCCCTCGTGAACTATTTCTATAACGTCTTCATTCTGTGGTCAGCATCACAAAATATGATACGTCTGTTTATATAGCTTGGTTATTGCATGACCTCATTGCTTTAGGGTGACTAAAATGCTACACATTGTTCATGTTTTGACCTTCACCATGTGGCATGGTATTTATATCTGCAAATGCAAATGATACAGTTATGGATGCACCAATTGTGAAATTCTGGCCTGATATGACAATGATGTTTAAAATAAGAATTCGGCTGATAGCGGATACAGGTGTTTTTTGTTCTTTATTTAGTTTTTGTTATGTCTTTCCCCTTTTGTGCCAGGGAAAACAAGAAACATTATTTAAATGACTAACTGAATTCAGCCTTCCTTTACATTATCTTTGAAAAGTCCAAATTTAATCGTACAAAATATTAAATATGGGGCGCCCAGTGGCCCAGTTGGTAGAGCAGGCGCCCCATGCACAGAGGATGTGTCCTTGCTGCAGCAGCTGCAAGTTCGAGTCCAATCCCGGCCCTTTGTTGCATGTCATCCCCTCTCTTTCTCTCTCTCCCCCTTTCACGCTACATCTCTCCTATCTAATAAAGGCAATAATATATATATGTATATATATATATATATATATATATATGTATATATGTGTGTATATATATATATATATATATATATATATATATATATATATATATATATATATGTGTGTATATATATATATATATATATATATATATGTGTGTATATATATATATATATATATGTGTGTAAATAAATGATAAATGAAGATGATGAATTAATATATATATGATATAGACAGTAAGTGGCTTTAAGGTAAGATGCACATATGTGTTGTTTGTGTGAACTTGTCTCCATGTCGAATATCATAAAGGCAAAATGCCATCCTGCCATAGCCCCTAGCCTAAAGGGATCAACTTAAGCCAAAGTTGCCTTCCCTTCTCTCCCAGTCTCACTCAACCAGCTCAGGTTCCTTGCATGACCAAAAAGATTAAGAGTGGGGTGTAAGGTCATTAGGATTTACACAGGAAGTAAACAGTTATTGCAGTTTCTTGTCATGGGCAACATGCAGCCTTGTACACTTCCAGAAGGCAGATATTTATTCATATCATGGCCTTATCATCACACAGTAAATGCATCCAAGCAGCCAGACTTCTCAAAACACTAAGTTTCGTGTGAGTTACTTTGGCGTAAAAACCTCACAGGGATAATTATAAGTGTCTGGTTTCAGGTTGGAAAGTCCATTTCTGGTGTTTTTTTTATGGAAGAGAAAGAGAGCAGTAATAGGGTGTGGTGGTATCTTATGTGGTTTAGCCACCTCAAGCCCTCCAGGCTCATGTGAGCGCAGCCCTTTCTCTGTGATAATAAATTGAGATGGGAGGGGTCGTGGTCACTGGGTCTAGTTTCCCTCTCTGAAGTCATTCTATTTTTGTTTAGCTTTGCCTTTTAAATGAAATGCAATTTATTTGTTACTTATTATAGCATTTCCTCCAATCTAGCATTCCTTTTTGGTGCTGCACAGTTGAGGTTCAGGTAGTGAGTGTGTTGCCATCAGCCATACAGGTTCAGGCAGAGTTAATGTTGATTAAGATCAGAATTTACATTGTCGTTGTATGTTGGGAAAGACAAATTCTGATATCGGTGAAAGCACCATGTTCCTGACCCTACGAGAAGTAGGGCAGCAGAGGAAAAAAGATAAACACATCCATCTAGAGGAATGCTAGTACTCCCTGTCAGGCTTTTTATCAGCAACAAGTGGCCAGCACACACACAAACACCGGCAGCACTGCACAAATCATAGTAATGCTACTTTAATCCAGGCTGGAGCAGAGCTGTACCCATCTGCTGTGGCTAACCAGTGCGAGTTTGGGAACAGGCAGTAGATTACTGCCGATCAGGGGGATTAAGAGATGAAACGCATTGTGGCGATGGCCTCTGTTTGCATGCAAATCACTCGTGTCTTTAAAGACATTGAGAACAGCCCACTTGTTATCTGAGGAGATTACCCTTAAGAGACCCCTCAGCATAAGTCTGAACTCTGGTGGCTCAGGGCCGGGGTCTAGCATCATTGTAATGTCTGATTAAAGATCTTCGTTTATTTGTTTAATAGAAACCCCCTGTTTTATTAGATTAGTGATTAGATTAAACTCATCAGGCATCAACATGATTGAATCACAAGTGTTGGCTTCTCACTCAAGGCCTGGAAGATCATCTGTTTGCAGATAACATGACCAGATACAAGGTTTTCGTGTAAATCTGAGCAGTAAATTTGTTACATTTTCTAAACATCTGCAGCTGTTGAAAATGCTAGCTGGGTGAGAAAATGACCTTCATCAAGAGATCTGAAGGATGTTTCTTTTCACCCCTGTCTCTTTGTCTGTTTGTTTGTAAAATTCAGAAAACAGAGGGGCGCCCAGTACAGTGTCCAAAATTAACTTTTTACTCACTGTTCCAGGTGGCCAGTAGATGAAAAACAAATAATAAAATGCCTTTTTTGTTTTACTTTTTTTCAGTAGGTCTACATCTAATCAAAATAATAATGCATTATGTTGAATGCAGCTTTACAGAAGAGGCCAGAGCAAAATTATTTAAATATATTGAACAGATTTTCACCACAGCTTTAGCATGTGGATAAGTTCCCTTTGGTAAGCAGTGATGCAGCGTACATGTCTAGTGCTTTTATTGTGAAAGGTGAGAACAGAAGAAGTGGCACTAGGGAGCTGTTGTTGACAAAGTAGAAGGGGAAAATGAAGTTTGCTTGGTTAAAACTGTAGCGCCCTCTGTGTTAATATTTTATAATCGTCATAAGTATGCACATGATGCTAGCTATCAGCAGAATGGCTTGTGGATCAGCTGTCTGTATGAGAAAAGTGGTTTGAGGTTTTGCTGCACCAACACGTGTATATGTTTGTGTATGTGAGCAGCAGAGCAGTGCACCCCTAAATGACATCAAAATGCGGCATAGACTCGCAGCATACGTGACTATTTTGGTACAAACATTCACCCGCCCGCCAATGTTGCTAGATTTACTTGCCAAATAAAAAATCTATCCACATTTGGTGCTTCTTGAGTGTTAATTTCGACCCTTGTCCAGTAGCTCACCTGGTGGAGCAGGTGCCTATGTACAAAGTCTATGTCCTTGCCACAGCAGCTGCGGGTTCGATTTCAACCTCGGCCCTTTGCTGCATGTCATCCCCTTTCGCTCTCCCCCTTTCACACTACAACTGTCTTGTCAAATATAGGCAACAAAAAAAAGAAAATAGCCAGATTGAGCTTAAATTTGGTGGAAATAAATCACTTGGAAGAAGCTTTGTTGGGTAAATATAGTATCTGAATCTGAATTTGGCATCAGATAAACTTCTGTTTTTTTTTTTTTGTCTAAAAATGAAACCCCCAAATGCCTGAATCACTGTCGCTCCAGTAAAAATAAAAAATCAATTTATTTCCCAAGACATATGAAACTAAATTAGATCATGAGTGATGTTGAATTACCCCACTGGCATCATTTCTAATGCTCCCATAACAAAAATAGTATTTCTCACCGGAGCATGGCCATAACTCACATATGATGCTATGCTATGAAAATATGTTGTTGTCTGAAGGGACTTGGATATAGAGTGTCACAGCCCTTGATCTATAGATATAATGCAGACTGGAATTCCAAGTGTATGCTAATTGTTTTCACAATGTTTACCATTCCTGTCCCTGTAGAGTCACATAAGCATGCTGACCTCATCACATCCTTGCTAATGGGATAGTATCTGGCAGATTTGTTGTGACAAACTGAAGTAAAAACACTGGATCCTCCTTAACCTCCTAAACTCAAACACCCGCTTGTCTGTCTGTGCTATCTTCACTCAGATATTGTCAGAGGAGTTTCATAATTCTGTAAGTCAGTCTCTCTCCTCTCACACGGCCTTGCTTGGTTGGGAAAGAAATGCCTCTTTCCTCTTATCAGTCACCGCACCCTCGCCCCACTCTCCCTCAAAAGGAAGTTGCCTCCATGTGAGGCTCTTTCTTGATGTTATTGTCAGGGAATAGTTTGTCGTCTGCTCCAGATAGCAGGCCCAGATTATTTTCCGTTTTCGCTAAAGATTGCCTGGTGGACTTGACATGCAATTAGTTAGGTCCTGTGACAAGCAGCGCTCATTGTCGCTGTAAAGCCTGTCTAGCATAGTTTCGCAAATTGATTAATTCAAGTGGAGGCTCATGAGAACTGATTTTCTTTGTGGCTTCAGTTAGCAACATGGAAACAAGAAACAGAAGCATGCTTCTCCTGCAGGCACTGAAGAGTTCCAACATGCTTTACTGTTGTGTGCTTATAGATGCTCACCTGGCTGCACTGAAAGCTCTGCCTCAGGGAGGTCAAGGGGCAAAAACAGAGCTGGAGCAGACTGTTCTGTGTCCTGTGATTTTGGGACCACAGTTACGGATGACTCAGCTTAGCACCGAGAATAGCTTCTAATTACTGCATGACTGATTTTATCTGCACGCGAAAGCATACAAATTTCTGTGTTGCAATTAGTATACATTATGTAGTTATCTGAATAGTACAGTGTTTGAAACCAATGTGCAATTTTGCACTAACAGGAAATGAAAACCAACTGCTTTGGAGAGCTCCTGCAAATTTGGAAAGAAAAAATAAGATGTTCCTCTGGAGATATATATATATATATATTAATATAGTAATATTTCTGAGATGTTCCTGGAGCTGTATCACCACTGCTACCAATTAGTTTTCAATTTTTCCAGCTGTAACTTACTTGTTTATTTCTTTTGTGCTTTGCGTTGTAGGATATTAGTGGCCATCAAAAGCACAATAAAAAAAGTACATTGAATTTTACCTTTTTTTTGTGAGTGCAGTATACAGTATACTCCAAATCTAGTTTAAAGTAGTATATAAAATAAAACTGGAACACAGTGTCTTTCTCTTTCTTAGGCCTTAGTATGCATGAAATGAAGTGCACAACAGATCTAAGCCCAAGTTTAGACCATAGACTTAGACTGTAAAAAAATAATGGACATAGCCAATACGTTTTGAAGCCTTGAGTTTGGCATTTTGACGTCACCATCGTGGATTTCTGTAGTGACCATAACTGCTAGTTTGGTTAGCGTGATGCATTCACACCTCTAATTAATTCTGATAATGCTAATGTTCACTAGCAAAAAACAGGCTTAGAACAATTGAAACAAAATGTACTTCCAGAAAAACTGATCCAACTCCAGAGGGTCTTTTAGTAACACTGAACAAGACTTTTTTTCTGGTCAATCAAAACATTACCATAAACTTTCATGACCTGAAAACACAAAAATAGCCACAGCTATGCTTATAATAGGTGAATCTGGGGCCACGTCATGGTTACGCTGCCTAACCAACGTTGTCGTGGTAGCAACTTATCAACAACCAGCACTCACCTGCCACTCAAGGCTGCCAGACCGACTTAAGCTCTGTGCGAAATATTGTCAATCCCTCATTGATATAATTAGGACTGACGAACTGCAGATTTAGGAAAGTTGTGTCTGACAATTTTTCTAACTTTTCTACTGTCTACAATTTCACCACTATGCTCACTTAACGCATCACAAGGCCAGGTGTGCAGGGGTGGGAAAGTATTCAGAATTTGAACTCTCAGTCTCAGATTTCCATTTTCTTAGTTTTTGTGTGTACATCTGGCTGCAACATATAAAAACATTTGAGGCTTGTCCAGATTTGTATGTTGTTTTATCACCGAGTGTGTTTGAAGCATATCAGAGCCTTTTCTGTGTCTCTTTTGTTTGTTTACATACATGAACACACACCCCTCCTGAGTGGCATCTGTGATTGCCCCCTGCGAACCATCAACGAAGCCATGCACATGTGACAAACATCCAATTTCCGAAGTGACAGACCATGTGAAAATCCAATTAAACAGGAGAAATCTACCATGAAACCTACGCTGTTAATAAACACTGTGTCTCATCCATTATTTACGGCAAAATTAAGTCCAAAGAATGCCAGCTCATGTGCCACGGGAAAACCTCAGAATGAGCCACCGCCGATGCTTCAAGAATAATAGTTGGTCCGAAAAACTGTCGGCAGTGCTGATTGTAGAGATTCGCCAGAAATGTGGAGGCACAGTGCTGCAGTGGAGAGACGAGGAGTGATGCCAAAATAAAACCCAATTTTCTTCTGCCGGTACATGAGCTAAATTGCTCGCAGAAAACACCAATTGACATGATTAACGTTGGGCTAGGAAGAATGGCGCTCTGTGACGGTGGATAATGAAGCTCAAAGTTCAACTGGTGGGCTACCAAACTTTTATTTTGATTAAACAAAATTCATCTGGTTTCAATTTAAACTGACTGGGTATTTTTTTGCTCTTTTAAGTAAAGAGCGAGTGCCCCAGCTGGAGACAAAAGCGGGGGGAAGGCCGATGTGGTTTTGACATGGCCAGTGTGTGTGTGTGCTTTTGTGAGGGGAATAAAGGGAGGGGGTTAATTCATCTGATTCCTTCATGCCACTGTGGCAGAGGCTGTATGTATTGTCGGGCGGGTTGCCATGGCAACAGCTGCGGAGTAAGGAAATCTTTCTTTCCTCTTTCTCACCCCACCTCCTCCTCCTCCTCCTCCTCCTCCTCCTCTTCTTCTCTCTTTCTGTCCAGTACCTTGTCAAATTTCTGCCTCTCTCTCCCTCCCTCTCTCGCTGACTTGTACAGACATGGTTTGCAGAGTTTTTGGGTGGGGAATGTTCAGGTATGCGTTTGCACACACACACACATACACACACATAATCTGTCTGTGTGCTGCTGGTGTAGCAGACTAGGGAACAATGAGTCTCAAAAAGAGACTTTCCTTCAAGAGGACCTGGAACTTCAACACTGTAAGTAAACTGTGGTTTGCCGAGTGAGCCTCCTCTTCCTCCTCTGTGTAAAGCCGGGAGACTCCTTTTGTTCAGTCAGCTGCTTTTCTCATTAATCTCCCTCTTTGTCGCTCGTCTCTTTCCCACTCAGAACAGCTGTTTGAAGCGGCAGGGACTCGTGGTTATTTGTTTGTGGGGTGCTAGAATCAGCCTTGACTTGTGTAAAAGTTTAGAAGAGGCTTTTTTTTCTCTAACTGTGTTGTACAGAGGACATTTCAACCTAGTTTTGAAGGAAGGAACATGCCTAAACAAGTCCAAAAGTTACAAGAAATCACTTTTTAAAAGATGAGAATACGCTTTGTGAGAGGTGTTAATGGGTGGCATTAACATTTGTGTGAATGTGGCTTATCCTTCAAGTGTTCAACACCTGTGAAATTGTGTTTGTGTCGCGGTGGCTCACGTCAGATCACACACATAAATTTGTCTTGGTGGGATCATCTACGTTCCTTCAGCATGTGGTGTCTCGGGATGCCAGACTGTACGGCGTGGGGGCTGTACCACACTAAAGCTGGGAGAGTTCGTTTTCCAACTTAAGAGCCAAATCCTGCACAGTTTCAGAGCCAGGGTACTCGCTGTGACTTGAATTGTGATTTTGTCCATTTGGTTGATAACAGCCTCCCTTCCAGCTGGGAAATGGGATCTCTGCAATTCAGCCTAATATGAAAAGGATCAAAGAGGGTCTGTAGTGCTGCAAAGCCACCCATGGTGCACCGGCTCGTCACAAGAGGTGTCAACAGAGGAAGAGAGTGTGTGGACAAGAGGTGATGGTGTGCCTGGGTCATCACTTCTGTCTCGTTTTTGCAGGGGGACTTGTGGGCGAGGAAGTAATGTGTGTGGTCTCACCCCTGCAGCCTCATACATACAAACATACGCACACCGCTCTCTGTATATTTACCAACCCTACCTGGTCAACTTTTCCAAGTGTGATCATGGTGTCATTTTATTTGAAAGGACTTGATCAGCCGACAGTATTGATAATGCATTTATCATTTAGGTCGTTGGTTGTCATTTGTTGTTTACAGCTTCTCTGATGTGAGGATTTGCTACATTTCTAAGTTTTATATGATTGTAAACTGAATGTTTTCAAGTTTTCGGACTATTGGGTTGGACAAAACAAGACGTGAACAGGCTGCGCTCAGAAAAATTGTGAAAAATGAATGTCACAATTTTCCTGTCATTTTTTTTTTAACTCAAACAATTCATCAGTTTTTTGAAATAGGGCTGGGCCATACATCCATATTTTAAGGATTCTTGCATATCCTTAAAAAGTCTTAAACAGCCAATAAATAAGGTCTCAATTGGTTTTTGTTTTGTTTTTTTCAGATTATTTTTTTTACTTTTGCCTTGATTGGAGATAGGACAGCTTAAATGTGAAATGGGTCAGAGAGAGGGGATGACATACAGCGAAGGTCTGAGGCCGGAGTCGAACTCCTGGACGTTGCGGCAAGGACACAGCCTCTGTAAGCGGTGCGCCGCTCTATCAGTCTGAGCAACTGGGTGCCCCGTGAGGTCATAATTGTTAATAAAATGTTTTAAATAAATCTTTCAAAAGTCTGAAAATGTATTTTTTAAATTAATTTATGGATCTTTTTTCCTGATGTTGCATGTTAAAACAATTAAAATATCAATATTGGAAATATTAATTTTTTTAGATGATTTATTAACTTCCTCTGACATTAAAATCATGTAGATTTGGATAGAGGAACCAACAGCGACCATATGCATTTATCACATCCATTGTTCTGAGAGGCATTTAAGAGGTCTAAAATCTAACTTGCCTTAAGTTGTAGGAAACTTGATTACATTGTGAAATGAGACTACATATTATTGTTTTATCATTAGTATTGTCTTTTGCTGGTTTAAAATGCTTTATTACAGTAAAGTGATTTTTTAACTAATCAGATTGTTCTAGCTGCTCTGTTATTTATCCAAGTTAGTTATGATTATTTTGTTTTGTAAAACCATCAATAGTCAACCCTACAACCCCACTGATTTGAGATACTTCTCCAAATTGCTCAGCCCTTATTTGAAATAAATAAATAAACAAATAAAACAAAAGTGAAAATAGGTATTAGTCGCCCCATTTGAGAGTGTAAGTCAAATTCAGTAGAAAAGCAGTTGGTCTGACCAGTAGCAGGATTTTGCAACGTTTATGTTTCATTCAGGTGCTTCAGCCTTATTACGCAACCTATGATGTATTTGTCATCGACATAATTCTCCTCTGACAGGAGCATGCTTTAAGGATAAGCATTCATTACGATTTATTGTAACTCGCCCACACGTATCACATGTCTGTGAAAAAGAGGAAGTTCTGAAGAAATGGATGTCTATCATATTTGTCACCTTAGAAGTTACATTTCTTCATTGATTTAAAAGAAGTGTTGACTCCCAGGGAACGAATAATGTTAAATACACCCATTCACTATTTTAAAGTAAGTCTGGAGGCCTTTTGTTTGTCCAAAACAGACGTTTACGTCACATTGTGTGATGTCTGTTGCGTCCTTTAAAGTGCACCACACTCTATATATTTAAGGTTTGAGGTTTTGCTGTTTTTAGACCCTAAAGGACAGACAGATGGCGTGGGTGTTCTCTCTCTTCTCTTTTGGCTTCATGTTGGTCCTTGTGCTACCCGCCCATGATTACTGTACACATGCTAGCCACCACAGAAGGGGAGGCTTTTGGGTGTTGACTACACAGGGTTAGACTCAGCAGCAGCAGAGTTGTAAAGAGGCTGTGACAGACAATTAGTGGTTTAGTGGTCGGTGTCTGATAGAGCTTTTACATGTGGTCACTCCCAAAATGGAACAAAGCATCACGTCAGGACACATGACCGCGGTTATATCCTCTGCCTTCAGACGACCAGTGGCAGCAACGAAAACTATAAAGAATGAGCTGGTTCATAATATGTCTGAGCTGAAAAAACTACTGTGAATCAGACAGGAAAATTAAAGGTCCCGTGTGTAAGATTTTGGGGGATTTAGTGGCATATAACGGTTAGGACTGCACATTGCAACCAGCTAAAACTTTTCCCTGTTAGGATTCTCTCTGTGTTCATTGTTCAGGAGGTTTTTCACAGGGAGCCAAATTATCCACAGAGGTCTTTTTCTCTTCAAAACATCAGACCAGTTTCATGTTATAAATCAGTGTTTTTCGGGTGCTGTTTAGCATGCCAGATACAGGAGGCTCGTCCATCACCTGCCAATGTGTCCCCACCCCTTTCTCGTATAACTTAAGACCCAGACATCCATGATTTTTACCTTGAGCAGAGCATCTGCAGACCCTCCCCCCAGAACCCGATGATAATAACTGGTAAAAACACTTGATAAAGCAATTTTACATTATAAATTAATGATTTTCAGATACTGCTTTTTACAAATGCTTCTAACTATGGATGCCTATGCAAAACCGCAAATGGCCATATCTAGAGTCAGTGACCCTTTTTATGCAGATCACACTGTATGGCCACAACGGAGTCCTTTCATTTTGTGATTTAAGACAGCATACCGGCACTGTGGAAGCAAAAGAGACACGATGGGCCTGATGTTGGGCCTAACTGCTAACAGCTAACAGCTAAATTTTAAATATCTAGCGGTGGTGGCACGCATTATGAATGTCAAAACATCACACCTGTCCTGCCCAAGGTCCTGTCGTGCCGCTGTGGTGACATTCAGAAGGTTTTTACAGGAGCTGAGTTATCCACAAATGTCTCCTCTTTAAAACAAACAGACTTGTTAATTTAAACTGGAAAAAACACTGAATAAAGCAGTTTCACAAAACAAATCAGTGTTTATTAGACGCTGCTTGTTACAAGGGGGTTTCTAATTACAATGGCTGACATGAAAATGTCAGTTTCCCTATCTGGAGCCAGTGTTGGTTCAGTTCTAGTGTAGAAAAATGGTAGAGCTCACGAACGACGACCTGCTCCCTATGTAGATATAAACGGCTCATTCTAAGGTAACAAAAACACAACGATTCATATTCTCAGTTGATTACACATGAGAGAAAACATACTTATCGTATTATGTTTAATTTCTGCCAATATATGCCCCCTAAGTCCTACACAGTGGACCTTTAAATTGTATCTTTGTTTTACACTCATAAGCAGTCTCATCAGGGTGCATCATTTGTGTTAATTTTTTATTGTTTTGTAATAGTGCAGCTTTCAGTCCAGTGTTATGCAATTCCACTAAAGTACAAACTGTATGTACTGCTCACACCAAGGCTCCATCCTGGCAGTACGAGCCTTGTTTAGAGGTATTATCAGCCTTGGATATTCACACTTTGAAGTGGCAGCTCAGAAAACACTCTTCTGGAAATAGTCTCCCCTTTTCAGATGAATCCTCCAACGCACCGATTTTTCAAGTGTTCTTGGACCGAACCCTAAGATGCGCCTCTCATCTCCTCCCCTGCATTTAAATATATTTGCAGCCTCACAATTTAGGCTTTAAATCTCTCCCTATTAGCCGAAGTAAAATTACGCTAACCGGTTTTAGAGGAGCCCGATGCCGAGGCAGTCATTTCAAACTGAAGTTTTGCCAAGTAAATATTTGTTGATCCATCATGAGATCACACACGGTGCTGTTTTATTTATTCCTTGGCTGTAATTGCACTCAATTATGGAAAGTTGTCACCGGGAAATTTTCATGCTCACCAGGGTTGCTTGCCTTTTACTCAGGGGCGTCTGCGCATACATGAACCACTCGTTCCCTGAATTAGCAAGTGAAAAGACGACCATTATGACCAGTGATGGCCTCTTAACTTGCCCTGCCTTGATGAGCTCAGATCTTTGTGACTGCCGTTTGCAGGAATGCACACACTCAGAGGCTGTGTGTGTGTGTGTGTGTGTGAGAGGATAATATAAAATAAAGGGTGGGTCCTGGTGTGGAGGTGTGAACAGCTGTGTGTGGTAAAGGCCTGGGGTCCACCCACTTACAAATTAATGGCCTTGTGTGAGGACCCGAGATCCAACCCTTTCCCAGTAGCACACACACACTCTCACTGACAAACCACACAGACACACACACCTCAGAGCGACTGGTGGGATGCCTGAGGAGACGCTGCTATCTTCAGTCTCTCTGCTCAGCACAGGAGGTCATGAGGGCAACCTCTCACTCATGTCTCTCTTTGTTTTCTTTCAGTCTGCTGCTTCCTCAGATGGTGGTGAGTACAATTCCTTTTTTTGCCACTTTTAAACACTTGAAGCCTGGATTGACTTTTGTGCTGTGTTGAGGTGCCTGTCACAAGTTATTTAACCCTTAAAACCTAAGCTGCTGGTTTGATTTCTTACAGAAACATGAGGAAAAGGCAATGAGCAACTTGTAAAGAAATGTGGGACAAGAAAATGAAAAAAAAAAAGTCCTGTGTGTCTGTCTATCTATCTACTGTATAAACATACACACGCACTTTTTTCATTTTTAAAGAATTTTGATTAAATATTAAATTATTGGTATTTTTCTTATCTTAAGATCACTTTTTGGCTGTTTCTTTGTTGCTCATTGCTTTCTACCCATGTTTTAGAAAAAATTCAAACCCATTTTCTCAGGTTTTAAAGGGTAAAACACTGAGAATAATATAATAGCAACACATGATCATTTTGATGTGAAATGTCAAAAACTATGCCAGCTATGTGAGGGAAACAAGATCTGATGGCTTTTCCTGAATCATCCTTTTTTACTAACACTAAAACTTTTCCACTGTCTTGCATTTTCTTAGTTTCCTCTAAAAACTCCACGTTGTAGTTGCTTAATAAAATGTTCTAACAAAAAGGAGTTGCAAGGATGATGTATTCACTGTAGGCAGCATGCCTCATTAACAAAGGATGTTTGCAGAGCGTGTTTTGGGTTACAGTCGATGGCTAGTGTGCATGCTGTCTGGTCCTCCCTTTTCATGGCAGTTTTTTTAATAACATTTGCTAACAGTCTGACTGAGGCTGCGGTGCGGTGAGGGCTGCAGCTCCGCTCCTTTTCACTGTGGATGCTCATCAGACATGCACTGTTGTTTGCTTTCTAAAGCCCATCTCATTAACTGAGCCGCACACAATATGGTAAACATGTCTCCCACAGCCTCAGTCCTAATACATTAAACCATGTCCAAACAAATGGCTTGTCAGCAAACTTTAGACAGGGACTTTGAGTGGTACAGGGAAAACCAGCCATTTTCCCATGTTTTTGAAAGAAATCACTTCAGTTTGCTCAAGTTTCAAGGGGTTAATTTAAAGGCACTGCATTTTTAATGAGACATCAACTCGTTCAGTTGGTATAATTGCTTAGAGGCAAGTAAATACTGTAAAAGGTCATGTAGAGACCACTTTAGTAATAACCCTAAAAAACTGACCTCGTTGTAAGGTTGCTTTTGGTGCCATGCACTATTTGCAGTGCTTTTATTTTGCCACTCTTGAACTACACCTATTTGTAAATCCACCCTGCTTCCTGTGCAGGCGTGTTGGCAACTTGTAGTACTGTACCTTACTTGACCTAGCCAGAATCAACACTCCGCGCCAGCCAGTCGACTCTCAGCAGAATGACAACAGCTATGTAACAAATCTCACTGTGATCCTTTTGTGTTTTTTTTTTGTTTTTACTCCCTGCCTGCTCGGCCCACAGCTCTAAAGTGGCCATCTGCTGCCATGATAGCAGGTACTATGTGGGCCAAAGCCCCCACTTTAGTTGACCACCAGCTCCCAGATCCTCACCCTCTCTTTTTGTGTCCCTTTAATCATCCGTGTCTCCTCTCTTTCTTCTTCCTTTTATTCTGCTCCCTCTCCTCACTGCCCCCCACTCTTTGCACCTCTCTTACCAACTGAGTGACATCTGCTGTTTCTCAAGATGCAATCAGATCTGTTAGCCTTGCACTCCACACTTCCCACACAACATATTTTGAACTTTGACATTCACTTTAATATGTAGCATTCAGCGGTGAGGTGTGTTGCAAAGGGTACAGTAAAGAGCCATTAGCTGTCCTGTCAAATCCCCCGACCTTTACCTTACAATCCAATCCTGTTTCTGTTTGTAATTATGTTTGGTGCCATTATAGGAGACCTTTTAGCTCCACGTTGTGTTTTGATCATTTTACAGCAAGTTTTTCCCTCTCTTCAACGGGATCAAGACTTTTATTAAATTGCTGACAACTTATTTGTCTTTCCCTTTTCCTGCAGTTTCCCTAAGCTAAATGTGTATTGCCTGGTATCAGACATAAATGTCAACTTCAGTCTGACGTTTGCCCTTTTTACACAGAGATCGTGTTATAGGGTTGCTACTAAGCCCCTTCTTTTAGACTCCTTTGCATTTTTACACAGAACCAAACGATGGCGGCATCATCCCATTTCAGTAAGATTTTAAGTAGCATGCTGGCATCATGGGGGTCAAAAGAGGCGTGATGGGGTAACATTTAACACAACAGTGTTAGCCTCTCGTGGTAATGCTAAACAGTATCAGTGGCACAGCATGGTTATAACAATCATTTACCTTCTCTGTTATATGGCTGCTAATTTTTTCCTCTGCTCAGAGGGTAAGGAGTAGGGCTGTACCCGACTCAGAATCATATCAGTCCAACCAGATTTGGCTGAATATATATTTGATGATTCATTTTGCTTTCCATACAAAGTGTTAAAGTCTGAATGGGCTCCTTGGGGCGGTCAGTGTGACAGTAGCATCCGTGTCAGAGAGTAAACAAGGAGTAATGTTAGATCGCAAATGCGTAACAACATTTTTTGCAGACAGGCCCTAGTAAGGAGCTCCCAGGCCTCATTTAATTTTCCCTAACTAATCACTAGAGTCCAAAGCATCTGCCTGAATCTTATGTATTTTCAAGTCAACACTCATACATAACTATGCCAGCATACCCGACTTGGTGGTGTTTTAAGAGTGAAGCTGTGCAAAATAACAACAAATTACAAGGCTGAGCAATATTGAGAAGACCTTTCAATTTAGAACAGCCTCGATAACAGCGTTTATCTTATCTTAAGTGTTTGCCATTATCATTATTAGCACTCCTCATTGGTTCTGACGCTTCACTTGAAAATGTAGAACAACAGCACTAGTCCCACCCAAGGTGCTGACTGGCTAATCAAGTCCCCCCACAGTGCTCATTAGTCGGTCTTTTCTTTTTAACCAAGAAACCTCAGTTTCATGATCAATGGCAGACAAAACAGTCAACTCGAATTTGGTGGAGTCTGGAGATTCTGTACTAAGACAAAAGCATTTACTCTTAAGGAAATTGTAGTGAGAGTTTAAGGTGTATTCTAGTAGTATTTGTTGCTATTATTTAAATAAGCATTGGGGCTGCAGAAAATATTGCTTTATTGTAATCGTAATGTCAAGTTTGAGCCATTTGAAAAAAATAGTATCAGTAGAAAACTGCACTTTAGAATGTAAATATTCGTTTTTATTAGTCTTTTGTGCCTACCAAAAAAAATTGAAATAACTTTACCTTTTTTTATTCAACAAGCAATTTGTTTTGTTATAGCAGTATCCCGAAAGCAGACGAAAGGCAGAACTGAATACACTTTGATATGGTTATTTTTTGCAAGTAATATCAAAATCACCTGTTTTTCTCATACTGTGCAGCTCTAATTAGCACTAGAGCCTGAATCTGACAATGTTCCAGTTTTAAAAATGTGCTTTTTATTGTTCATTTTTGCTCACACATTCACCAAAATCAAAGACATGTCTCCCTTTGTGAGGGCTTTTTGAAGCTGTGTACCCATACAAGATGTCTTTTGTTTATGGTGTCTTAGAAGATGCCTTGGAAAGGCTTTACAAAAGCTCTGTTCTTCTTCATGGACTAAATTAACTTTCTCAAAAAAGGTAAAACAGTCAAAAAAAAAAAAAAAAGAAAAGCAACCAAGAATGCTAAAAAATCCACAGGAATATTTAGAAGGTTGAAAGGGCACACAGGAGAACAGTACCCCGGGCTGGAATTAGCCTTTAACAGAGAGCCCTCTAACCTTTGCATGTTGTTCTCTCCATCTTGTAGACTATAGCGGAGTCCAGTTGCAGGGATGCTGCAGCCAGAGCAGCCTGAACAGCAATGGCAGTCTTCCAGGAGCCGGCAATTTCCGAGGGGTTCCGGAGCAGCGAGTGGCCAGCTGGGCCGGCTGCTTCGAGCGTCTCCTCCAAGACCCAGTGGGTGTGCGCTACTTCTCGGTAAGACAAGAAAAAGTTTTCAAAGTTGATTAAATTTCAGTTTAACTAAAAGTGTCTCTTGGTGTTTCAGATTTAAGATTTGCAGCAGGGTTGTGTTTTTTCTTGTTATTGATTCAGCTTATTAATTCCGTTTCCCACTGAAGCCTTGGCAAGTGAGAAGGCAAGCGATTTGAGAAGGAAAGGAAAACAAAATATATTGGAAGCTATGAAGAAAAATATTCTCTGCAGTTTTACAGTTGTTTTTGCTTGTGCTTGGTGCTCTTCTCCTACAATAATATTTTTCTGCAGATGGTACAAATTTATTTTGTTGGTGTATGAACTTGGAACAACTTTTGATACAGTGGGAAATAAATTGAGAATGCTCAGAGTTGGTTTGATTCTAACAAACTAACACTGAATTTGAATAACACTGAATTGTTTGACAAACAAGAAACTCATGATAAATGAAGTAGAAACTGAAAGAGTGTCTGAAATTAATTTTCTTGGTGTAACAATGGACAATAAACTATGCTGGAAACAATATATAAATTATATCAAGGCTTAAATTTAAACATGAATCGCAATATTATATAAAGTTCAAAAGATCTTCTGAATCGGAATCTGTTATACACCCTGTACTGTTCCTTTATACTCCCATATATAACTTACTGTGTGGCAGTGTGAGGAAATAGACACAACACACAAATCCAGTCTTCATCCCTCAGAAAAGAGCCACACGAGTTGTTAACAAAACTACTTGTAGAGAACCAACAACAAACCCACTGTTTATCAAATTAAAAGCACCCAAATTCAAAGATCTGGTTGATTTCAAATCAGGTACAGAGCTAAAAATCAACCACTACACAGTAGTTTCCATAAGTTGTTTCAAATAAAAGAAAGTTGACATGATTTGAAAA
This sequence comes from Plectropomus leopardus, assembly GCF_026936395.1. Lineage (NCBI taxonomy): Eukaryota > Metazoa > Chordata > Actinopteri > Perciformes > Serranidae > Plectropomus > Plectropomus leopardus. The sequence continues at coordinate 13,401,323 of NC_142198.1, forward strand.
GAATTTGTATGTTCCATAAACAATTAGTGAGGACTAACAGTCAAAAAATAAAGAGGTTTGGATTTAAAGTATTCACTTCCTTCTACTCCTTTTTGGATATAAAATACTGTTGTTTACTGAATGTGTTCGATGGGCATTCTGGTGTTTTTTTCTTACTTATATTTTATTTATATTCTACCACTTTATTTGGCATGTTGAAAAGAAAGATCTAAACTAACTCTTTCATTAGCAGATCAGTGTTGATTATGACTGCGATTACAGGCATTTGCCACCTTCCTTCATGCATTAAATTAATATCTTGCAGTCATTTTTTTTTGTCGTATCATCATTTTTTGTGAACCTTTGTCAAACTTTGGAGAGTTTGTGTAGCCACTATATGGAGCCCACAAAGTCCATATTTTCAGACATAATTGAAAACACTTAATAACTAATCCTTTGTTTATATAGATCTGGAGTAGGTTCAAGTTCAGAACCAGTTCTCCAACCTTTCTGAGTACAGTTCCCTCATTTATGTTACCTCCCACATAAAAGATGTGCCTTTGAATTTAGCCCACAACACCTTCAGAAGGCTCAACATTAAGTTCTGGCGTCCCAGAACCACCTCGCTCCTCACCTTCCCTCAGCACTGATCAGAGCCGCACTGTGCGCCTACACTATCCTACGCCTACACTTACACCAGTCTTGTTCACAACATTACACCCAATAATTTCGTTCTTCACTACTGATCTCAAAAACAACAGCGCTGGAGAGATGAGAAAGAGAATGATCACCAGTTTGAGATCATCTCGAAACTCTGGTACTGTGTGTCTCCACAGGAATTTCTCAAGAAAGAATTCAGTGAGGAGAATATCTTGTTCTGGCAGGCCTGTGAATACTTCAGTCATGTCCCTGCAACTGATAAAAAGCAGGTAAGTCCACAGTGTGACGCAAATCCTATTTCTAAAAACATATACACTGATTGGAATGGTTGGCAACTTTATTTGTCTCATATCTGCTCAAAGGGGACCTATTATGCTTTTCTCCATTTTCTTCATAATATACAATGTTTCAGTGACAGATGTTCATATTAAAATGTGGACAAAGCTTCAAAAAATGAGATAAATGTACATATGAGTTATGCCTGTGAGCAAAACCTTATGGCTTCAGACTGTTCTGAATACTCCATTTTTAGCTGTTTCTTCTACTTCAGCAACAAGTTGACTTCACACAGATTTCTTTATGGTTATCTGCTTCAGGCAGATTACTGCAAGTGTTTACATGACATAACCTACACTGCTACATGTAGCTACACGGTAACATCAACTAAACATTTGATTTTAGTATTGGATTGGATTTCGTTTGTTGTGAATATTTTTATTTAGGAGCTTTTACGGGTCATACTTTACGATAGAAAGTGCTGCTTTATTATGTTACAGTCATTCTTCTGCTGCAATGACAGTGGAGACATGCACACATCGCAGATACGAAAGACCCATAAAAACTGACGAACCAGATCAGACTAAGCTTTTTGCAGAGGGAGGATTAAAGAGACAGGCGCTAAACAAAACTTACTTTAACAGTTAATGATGAATCAAAATAGTTGGCTATTATTTTTCTGTTGGCTAATCATTGCAGCTCTAGTGATCATAATTTTGTTTAGAAAAAGTTTTTGATTCTGTGTTGATCAGTTCTGGCCCCTCAAATTAATCTTGAGACCCCTTTGTGGGTCCCCTACATCCAGGTTTAGAAGGAATTGCGGGGACATATTTTTTTGTGGTTCTTGAAATTCTGCATCATTAAACCTCTGTCCTGCAGCTGTCCCAGAGAGCTGGAGAGATCTACAACAGCTTCCTGTCCAGCAAGGCCACCATGCCGGTCAACATCGACAGCCAAGCTCAGCTGGCCGACGACGTCCTCACCTCACCACGGCCCGACATGTTCAAGACGCAGCAGCTACAGGTACAAGACAGCAGTATTAGTGAGCTCATCTCTTTAGACACCACAGTACATTGCTCTGTAAGTAATCTGCTGGTTACATACTTATTTAAATAATCCCCATCTTTGATTAATTTAGACTTCCTCTTATTTAAATAATTTAGTTGCTCCATGTCAACACTGAAGATCAAGACGTTTTTCTTGACAGTGGGGGGGTTTTGTTCTCATCTAGCCTTTAGTCACTTTGCCCAAGCATATTGAGTTTTTTCAGTGGCCATCTGGGTTTGTTTACGAAAAGGCTCTGAGCCTTTACCAGAGAGATAAACACAAACTGGCACACACCCACAGAGAATCTAGCGCATACTGTACACACAGACACATAGACATGAAGTCAGAGATCTGTATATTTCCAGCCTGCGCACAAGCAGGATAAATTGTTAACTGTGGAGACACCTGTCATAACATCAACTGTAACCATATGTTAACACTAGTAGTTTCTCCTCTCTTGTTGCTGTCTGTGTCTCATTTTCTCGTCCCTACGTGCCTCTTTGTGCGTCTCAAACATCACTATTTGTCTCTGCGTCTACAGATCTTCAACCTGATGAAGTTTGACAGTTATTCACGATTCCTCAAGTCCTCCCTTTACCAAGAGTGCATGCGTGCAGAGGTAGATGGCCGACCTCTGCCGGACCCCTACCAAATCCCCTGCAGTCCTGCACCGTCGAAACACAGTGCAAGCTCTGACCGCTCCACCCTTTCCACTCCGAAAAAGGTATTGCTTTTTGTTTGTACCACAGTAATGTGACGTTGTTGACATTGCTCATCTTTTGATTTTATCTATTTTTTCATACCTTCATACCCTTTCGGAATTTCACCGGGGTGTACGGCATATGACCGTATCAGTGTGCGGCACTACCCCCCTTTTTAGGCATCGGTATTGCCAAATTAAAGCAGCCACACTGCCTGTATGAGCAGCACTGCTTATGCACATCTAGAATAAAAGAGTCTTGCCGGGCTTTTTTTCGCATTATGCTCGCGGTTTCTAGCTAAAATAGTGAAAATGGTCTTTTTGGTTATTATATTGACTCTATACAATTTTCACTACAGTTTCAATGTCTTTTTCAGTTACAGAGGTGAGGAAATACAAAAGTCTGTGGTTTACTCAACCTTTCCTTTTTCTGTTTAAAAAAAAAAGCCTTCTGACAAAGTATCTGTCGACAGAATTCCTTCAGTTGTTGGCACAAGGCTTTATATTGTGCAAAATTTACAGGACCATGTCACTGACAATGGAGTAACTTTCATGGCTTCATAAATGATTCCAGTATGTGCTTTCAATTGTGGAAATACAGTGTAATAACAGTATGCAGCTCTGCAGCAGCACCGCAACAACAAACGCTGCCGTTATGAACACATACTGCTCATGCATGCAGAGTAGCCCAGGTGTAACCTCCAGGGCACATGATGAGCACTGCATGCAAAACATCCTCAATACATCCTCTCCAGTATGATGTTCAGAAAGATGAGGGTCCCTACTGTAGGGATTTCTAAATACCCTGGTATACTGTAATACCATGATACCGCCCATGCCTACTAATCAGTCCAGTACAGCAGATAAAAACTTGTTTTTATTCTCTGACCTACAGGATGCCAGGAAGCAGAGGTCAGGGAGGTCACTGAATGAAGACAGCAGGGATGAGAGCGCTGACAAGAAACGCGGCATCTTCTTCTCATGGTCCCGTAACAGGAGCTTTGGGAAGGGCCCAAAGAAGAAGGAAATAGGGGACATAAATCTTGGTGAGAAACTGATTAACAACCTCAGTGGCCTGCTGGTTACGGAGTTTCCCGCAGTTTTAAGCTTTTGCAATGCAAAATCTTCCAAAGTACTGATGTGTCCTTGAACGAGACACCAAATCGCTGCCAGCTTCAGGGTTGCCATGAGCTACAGGCGGGGGAGGCATGTAGAAACACAGCTGCCCTGCAGTCATCAAAGTATTACACACACAGTACTGGCACACAAGCAAAAACATACTTGTTGCAACTCTGGGATTTTGGCACACCAAAGTGTGTGTTATCCACTACAGGCCAATGTTTTAAAGGTGGCAAAATATCCAAATGGGATTAATGTGATGGTGATGTAAAACTTTTGATTTGGATGTTTTTTCAACTTAGATTATGAATTTCAGTTTCCTGCAGAACCTTAAAAAGTTTTAAAAGACATTGACTTCATTACTTAACAAAATAAGGCCTCAACTGACTTAAAATGTTTAAATCAATCTTTAAAACTCTTAAAAATGTGAACACATGGTAACTATTTCTGACATTGCATTATAAAATCTCAAAATAATTGGAAACATCTGTTTTTAAAAAAACAATTTACTGAATGTCTCCTGCCGAGCAAAGAATCCTTTTTCTTTTTTTTACCCTGGAGAACGTGAGGAAGTGCAAAATAAACAAAAACCGACAATTTAAGCATAATTTTGTGGCCAACTGGTAAAAGGCAATGCATTCAAGGCATTGTGTATTTTATGTATTTTTTATAAAAGTTTTTCAAACTTGGCATGATGGCAATCAAGGCAGTTAAATTCCACATGCAAAGTGAGAAAAACAAGATCGCCAAAAAAAAACGTCCAACAAAAACATGGTGTGTCCCGATTCTGTTGGTAAACCAAATAGAAAATATCATGATGAGATAATATGATTTTGCTTTCTATGTATTCCACTCTAGAAATAGTTTTTTTCAGCATTTGAAGTGGATCACCTAACTTTTTTACTGGACCAAAAAAAGTCATTTTTCAATGTTACAATAAGCATGTCAGCACATTGTAAAAGTGCTGTCAAATTAAAAACATCTGAAATCTAACTTGCCCTAAGATGTAGGAACCCAGATCTTTATTTCAGTCTTCCTTTCTTGCAAAATTGAACCAGTGTTCATTTCATAGCCATGCTTTAATGTAAATGTCTCTTACTGAATATTGCTGCACTTAGATTTAACAGAACAGCTACTGTTTATTCACAAATATCCTCTTTAAGGTACAATTTTTGCCTGCCAAGACTTTTAGTCACATTACGATCATAAATCAGAAAAAAATGTTATCAGTCATGCTATAGTTCGTCGCTGTCTTTGTGTTTGCCATTTAATGTCAGTACTGTCCGAGTGTCGCTTATCTGCACAAATTCATCATCCTCTGTGCTGTTCTCTGCAGACTACTGGGGCAGTAATGGGCGGAGGGAGTCCCAGGGCTCCTTGTCGTCCGGTACCAGTCTGGAGATGGCGACTTCCTGCTCTGCTGGCAAGATTGAGGTAAGATTCCTCTGGACAGATCACCATGGCAACACAGAGCCCAGTGTCTAGTGAAGCCATCATAATAGGCCATAGTTGGTGCATTTTTATTTATTTTTTTACTTGTCCGCCCACTCAATGTTTGTTTGTGGATGGAATAAATTAGAGAGTAGATAAAAAGTAGCTACAAGTACAACTGAATCTATGTTTAGTTAAAGGTTTTGAATGTAACTTTTAGAAGATCCTTGTTTTTAGTGACACCGCTGTGTGCGGCTGTTACGTGAACTGCAGTCAACATCCTCTGTGGCTGCCAGTGAGTGTCAGGGCATCAGCCAAAACGGTGACAAATTACAAACTGAGTATGACTGACAGGCATGATTTTAATAGGATGCTGGAAAATTACTTATTATGATATTTTAAATAACAGTACCATCCACAGAATCCTTATATTTGATTCTGACTGTTGGCTCCATGATACTAAATAGCTTGTAGTTTTCAAATTACTTTATCAGCTAAAAATACAGAACAACCAACTGCAGATCCATGCTGCTTAGCAAATTTACAGCTAGTCAGTAAACTTTAGGTTACCTCATCAAAAAGTCTATGTGATTCTTCTATTGGATTGTGGCTTTTTGCAAAAAATAAGCTCTGTGGCAAATAAAAGTGTGTAATACTTAAGGGTTTTGTTAAGTGAAATAATCTTGACAAATGAACACCACTTTCATTTTTTTGAAGCATGAATGCAATCTCCAGAAGTAAAACCTTAGTGTTAGGTTATAAATGAACTACACCAGGGTCGCATGACCTCAAGTTGCTACCACAAGGAGACTGTAAAGCTGCGTTCAGCAGCTCCGGAGACAGACCCTTGCTTTAGCAGCTCAAATAAAAAAAAAAATCCCAACGCTAATGGTGCATATCCACTATACGCAACCAATTTCCATTAACTCACGTCCATCCTCCCCAGCTTGTTGCTTGTGGCTGCAACTTGGTTGGCTGTTTTGGTGTGAACACAGTTTAAATGTTTTAAATTTGCAGGCCACTTATCAGGCTGGCAGCGTTGTATCATTGTATCACAAGTATCCCAGCATGCTTTGTGCAGCAAATCAGTCATTTCCCGTTCACAATGAATGGGTGCTAATTTTCGTATAGTCACATGTCTACTGTCTACAACCGGCTACTAATAGCAGACACTCAGCATGCGTGGGCCATGAATCTAATGTATATTGACATAAGTAGCAGCATTTGTTCAGAGGCTGTCATATAGAAATCAGTCCACAAGCTTTGAAGTTTTTAAGTTACGTCACAATCCGTTCACCCCTTGGCAATAAATAATAATTATGATACTTATACTACTAATATTACTACCACTAATAATAATAATAATAATAATAATAGTAATAGTAACTTTCTTAATACAGCATATTCATGCAAAAAAATGCAACACAAAGCGCAGAACATAAAACATCATAAAATATATGTGAAAACAAAAGAAAATAAAAATGAGATGATATGAAATACATAAAATGAAAAAAATCAGCTAAAACTGCAGGCTTCAAAAAGAACAGCTTTTAGTTAAAAACACATTTCAGGAGAAAGCAATGATAAAAGGATGTGCCATTAGATTTTTAAATTAAATTAAATTTAAAAAGTTACATAGAGAACCTTTAACAGTTGAAAGTCACAACCAATTTTTGTTTAATTACGACATCATTACGACTTTATTTTATTTTATTTTTTATTAATTAATTATTATTTTAAAATCTTATGTCCTCAGGCTGATAATCGCCACTCAGTGTGGGAGCGTTCCCCCAAACACTGCAGCGTGATGCTGCCCGACGGCTCCTGCTCCTCTATCAGTCTTCGGCCTGGTGCCTCCATAAGGGAAGTCCTCCAAGATCTCTGTCAAAGCATTAGCGTCAACATTGCTGCTGTTGACCTCTTCCTGGTGGGAGGGGAAAAGGTGAGGGAGGCAGAAGCCGTTGCCAACAAATTATGGACAAATGCAAAAAAAAAATTGCAGCTGCTAATAGATCAGAGAGCAGAACACTGCTGCAAACACCTGTTGAATGAACTGATTCAACACTCTGTTTGTTACAAATCAAACATTGGTAAACACAGTAGGACTACACTTTCCATTTAAACATGCCCTGTTTTGTCATTGTTAGAACTTGTGTGAAAAAAGCGGAGGATTAGAGAGGATTAACTTTTTGAAACCTGAGCAAATTGGTGTGATGTCTTACAAAAGCACATAAAAACATGGGAAGAAGGCAATGATCTTATTGTTTTATTTATTGTTTTTATTTATACATGTAATCTCATTGAGACACGGGCTCTCATTCTCAAGAGAGACCTGTTTTAAACAACAACATACAATATAACAATAATTAGTTAAAGACAGACAGATCAATCAAAAAAGTTCATACAATATTCAGTGCCAAGTGGGAGCAGATCAAATACTAAAAACAGGAACAAGTCTCCAAAGATGCTTTTTCCAGTGCCTTGAAACTTAAAAAGAAATGGCCCAAAAATTAGCAACAAATGAGTAGAATTAACAAGAAAATTACCTTAAACTAAGAAAAATGACAATAAAAGAAAAAGGAAAGGAAACAAATAAATAAAATAAGTAAAAATAGATTTAAAAAATAAAATATATTTCCCTGTAAAATAATTTAAATATATAATTATAAAAGTTACAAATATCATTTTCTTCCTTTTTTGATCATATCTAATAATCTCCCCACAGTTTATTGTCAATTAATTTTCTTAATTTGTTTTTACTTGTTTTTTTGGGGTTTTTTTGCAATTTGCCAGTCTGCCTGCCTTTTCCCATGTTTTAAAAAACACAAAATCAGACCATTATTTCAGGTTCGGGATGTTTAAATGCTTTTGAAAGGTGTCTGAATGCAGCACAACAAAACTGATGCTGATCCAGGTTCTAAAGGGTTAAAGTGGACGATGTGCTTTCTTAGTTACTGCAGGAAGAGTTTACAGTATGATGTGTTTATTACATATTTTTTTGTTGCTAATGTTTTGTTTCGTACTTTTTCCTCTCAGCCTTTGGTGTTGGATCAAGACTGCCTGACCCTCAGCTCACGGGACTTGAGGTTGGAGAAGCGGACCTTGTTTAGGTATGAATGATTCATAAAGTTTGCTCGGATATGATGACACTTCCTGTCTATGCTTTTATGTCTGCTGACATTTACTTGTGCTCTTTCCCTGCTCCTAGACTGGACCTGGTGCCCATCAACCGCTCCGTGGGCCTGAAGGCCAAACCTACCAAACCAGTCACTGAGGTCCTGCGTCCCGTGGTGGCCAAATACGGCCTCCACCTCAGCGATCTTGTGGCCAAAATAGTAAGTCATCCCCGGTGCCTAAATCTTTTTGAAGCTCCTGTGTGTCCGGGGAGCAGCCTGTGTGCAGTGTGTGACAGTGCCACAGGGTGGAGTATCATGGTCAGGGGAGGGAAGCGACCGCATCCTTTTCCATCTCTACACGGTGGTTAGCTCTCTGACTCAGCCCAGCCTCCGAAGATGGAGCACCAGGGCTATAATTAAGAATGACGACACTTCTCAAACATGCCAACTCTTTACTCCTCCCCTAAACCCCTGCCAGATGATTTATTTCAGTCCTGTGGGTTTTCAGGCATTATAACTGTATTATACCGTAGACCAGAGCTGAAAGATGGTTTACAAATTAAGACGAGGCTCGTGAACTCAAATATCAGTGATGTGCTCAGTACGCTAAGAGCAACTGTAACATGTTTAGACTTCAGGTGAAGAGAATTACATGTTGACCAACAAACTGGGTCTCATTTTAGAGTGGAGAAACTGAGCCTTTGGACCTGGGTGCCCCTATATCCAGTTTGGATGGCCTGCGAGTTGTATTGGAACGAATTGACCCAGCTTCAGGGAAAGGTAAGGCCATCAAACACACTGTTTTACAATATTTAATGCTAAAATAAAAAAAAAATGAAAATTACACTTGAGTTTTCTTGCTGACAGGTTCTGTGTGTGAAATATAGCATTAGATAGGCCACAGTTTAATGAGGATAAATGTATCTTTAATAAATGAAACAAAACCACAATTCTTTGATTCATGTCATTCATAACGCCACTTTTTTAAAAATATATTTTTATTGTCGTCATATCTCGTCACACATAAGCAATATTATATAACTTGTGTAGTGATGACAATATTTTTTTATTTTAGAAAGCTAAGACAGAACAAACAATCAAATTATTAAATATAACTGGATTTTCAATGTTATAACTTTGTCTGTACGCTACAGGACAACTAAGTAGGAAATAACCACAATTAACCCTTTGAAACCAGGAGAGACATCACTTTTTTATCGAGGGTAAAAAAGGAAAAAAGCTTGGGAAAAATATATGTTTAATTATCAGGTCAAACGCTTTGCTTCTGAAACACTCTCGGTGAGGTGGGATACCGTCAGCGGACGGAACAAAACTCGGTGCAGCCGTGGTGGCCAGGGCAGATGATGGCAAAGATAACAAAAATGGAGATTTATTGATCTCATATTGGGCATAACATATCGGCTACGAAATCAATCTGCAAAAAAAAAAAAAAAAAGAAAAGGAGTCTTTCTGACTGAGAATGATAATTTTGTAAAACAGTGAAACTGGAATATTTCCTGAGATGGTTATCATACTGTGAAAATCTCATACCGTTGCAACCCAAAACATGCCTGTTAAGTGTATAGTATCCTCTTCTCATCAATTTCTCATCCCAGTGAACTTTTCATGTCTCCTTGTCTCTCTTTCAAATAGACAAACCCAAGTCGTCCCTAAAAAACCACCCTCCAACCAGGAGTTTCTCTGCTGCAGTAAGTACTAAAGACAGCTTTATTCTCGTATAACACGCTGCTTCAAAAGTCCAGATGTGGTGTCCTTCTCTGTTGCTGCACTGCTTCTGCAACATTCAGTGTCATTTGCATCAGCCCACATGAATCTTTATTAACATTTACAGCCTTTTAAAGCTTTACATTGGTGCGTGTTTCCTGATTTTGTTTGTATCCTTCGCCCTAACACTGCCTGTGGCTGACTCACTTGCTCGTGTTTTCTATGCTTAAGTTATTAGCGTATGTAGGCAGATAGTGCTCGGTCTGGATGCTAGCAAGGTCAGTGAAGACGCAGAGCCGGCAGATGGACGAGGCTCATCTTTACATGAGGGTCTCAGTAAATCTGGACACTTGGCTCAGTAGGGTGCTCGGCAGCTCATGCTTAGCCTCCCCCCCTCCTCCCCCTCCCCGTCCCTCCATCCCCTAACAGAGTGCATTGTTATTGTTGCATCTGCAGGGAGATGAGAGGTCAACACCAAAGGACTTTTCTGTGAGAGCAAGTGGACCAGACTCAGCACTCCCAGGGGAAAAGAGAAAACAGAAAAAGATTAATATAGATGAAGCTGAAGGTAAATTCCTCTTTTCCTTCTTTCTCTCTTTTTTTTTTGACTTATTGGTGGATTTCTTAGCTTCGCTTTGCCTCAGGACTAACCGATATCTCTGGCAGCTCTCAGGGGTTATTTTCTCTGTAAGGTGCTACGCTGCATGTTAAACCTCCACTAATCCTTTTCTTCCAGGTGCTCACCTGTTTGGAAAGTCTAACGCTGGATTGCACCAACAAGGATTTACTTTCAAACCTGATTAAATCATGGTTTAAGTTTAAATTCTATTGCACCAAACTTTAAGACTAGCTTGACATTAAGAATGTTTAAATTTGAAACCTCTCACTAAATGTTAATTTAGTGAGAGGGCTGATCTGTGGGTTGCTGCTGGGACGCAAGTCAGGGCCTGATCAACCTGGCTGGGTTACCCGGGCGAGGGTGTATGATGTTGTGAGACCCCAGGATACATCAATGAGGAGGCGTCCCAGTGCATCCAGGAGATGTTTCTCGCAAAGAACCAAAAAATTAACAGAGGAAAGAAATTTGCAATTGCACTTGTGGAAAAGATAGAGCGAGGGTGAAATCTATAAATGGGGACCAGGTGATTAAACTGTCTAAACTTCTGACTGGACTTACTTCTGCTGTATATGACTTTTTTTTAAACAGTATTAAAGATAACACTTTTTCGATCCATTTTATGAATGATGGGGCCTTTCCGAGATACATTTTTAATGGTGCAACAGAGCCCTGCTTAATTTTAAATAATTTTAAACCTAGTTTTACTGAACTCTGATTAGAGCTAATCTGGGGTTAAATGTATTCTTGATGTTGAGGGACCTTGTTTGATGTATTTGCAGAATTCTTTGAGCTGCTAAGCCGGGCACAGAGCACCCGAGCCAACGACCAGCGCGGACTCCTGAGGAAAGAAGACCTGGTGCTTCCCGACTTCCTGCGCCTAACCCCACCCTCCTCCTCCTGCTCCGTCTCCTCTGACCTGGCCTGCTCCACTCCTGACCGCCGAGAGAACGGCGTCCCCTCACGAGGGGCCCTCAGCCTTCGCTCGGAGAGTCTGGACTCCTCCCTCAGCTCCAGTGCCAATGGACACTCCGGGACCAGGCGGTGTCTTATGCCCCCTCCGCGCCACCCAACATTTGGCACTCACCTGTCCCCCATCCCCCGGCCTTTAGACACCAGGCCAAGCCTCCGCACGGTGGAGGAGGACACCCACAACGACCTGACCCTGGTGGGGGAGGGCGACATCAGCAGCCCCAACAGCACCCTGCTGCCTCCATCGCCGTCCCTCATGCCGTCCTTCGACAGCAGCCTTCCTGAAGCGAACTTCACCCCGCCACCACCCTGCTCCCAGTCTCAAGACGCAGGCGAAGAGGGAAAGCCCGCTTCAGGTATTTCTACAGTGTAACAAACCAGTGCTCTGTGTGACTGCGTGTGTGACGTTTGTGTCGCGTGTGCATGTGTGCGCGCTCTCTCCCCGGCGGTCTGACCCGACCGCCTCCATGATAAAACTCCCTCTACACTGACTCTGATGCACTTTAATGACAAATTGACTCTTTCTCAGTTTCATTTAAACTGATTTGTTTGATTAAGCAAAGCATGTGTGTGACTGATCATAATTACACTCGGATCACCTTGTAAATAGTGATGTGTATATTTTGTTCAGTGATTAACGTTTACTTGGATGTCACTTCCCGTGGCACAAATTGTTGGGTGCGCCACATGACTGGGATCAGTTTACTCCAGATAAATATTTAGTTTATTTAGTAGTTTTGGGTGCTGATGTAAGTGATTGCAGAGCTTATGAATGAATCATATATGCATATGAGTGCATAGAGATTAATGATCAATATTTGACGGTACTGTAGTCAGTGAGCTGAAGATGCAGAAAGTGATGACATTAGCAGATGGTTCCTGGCATTTGGGGCTCATTATGTACAATTAGAAAGCATCGTGGCAAAACCAGACCCATGAAATTGTTTTACAGTGTTGGACCTGCGAATGCTAAACAGTCATTAGACAAACAAATGCTGTGTTCCTCTCCATCCCACCACCTTGAGTTAAGAGCAATTCAACAATGTCAAAAAGCTTCTTCTCTAAAAAAAAACCCAAAAAAAAACAGTGAGTCATAAATCGGTGTCAGCTCCCGCTGTGGCAATTTCAGCATTGGTGAAAATAATTAGTCATTGGAGGACAAGTGCTCCTTAGCGCTGGTGACATTGTTGAAATGCCTTTCATTCTCTATCTGGGTCATTCACTCCCTCTTTAGATGCCTGTTGTAGATAATCACTGCCAATAAACTCTGTACCTGTGATTGAGTCGATCTAATAAATGTTAGAATTGGAAATCACTCTCGTCTGTCTTTTTACACGTTTGTGAGCTCTGTTTTCTCCCCTCCTCCTCCTCCTCCTCCTCCTCCTCCACCACCACCTCTCCGCCTCCGCATGCCTCCTCCCGTTCTCCCTCAGCTCCGTCTCGTTTTGTCTTGTGGCTTCCTCCTCTCATCAGCTCCCACTCCTTTGTGAACTTTTCTGTGTGCGTTCGCTGCAGGGTGTCGCTGCTCGCTGTGCGTGTGTGTTCTGCTCAGATTGTTCAGTGCTCTCGCTGGTTGGTCTACCTGCTCGTTGTATTGTTTGATGGGGGTCGCTGCTCTGTTGTGTGTAGCTCTGTTGGCATTGTGGATCTCTTTTTTAAGCCTGCTTTGTTGTTAGACGTGTGTTTTCAAAGCTTGCCGTTGTGTGCTGGAGTGTCGGTTCATTATGTATGGAGTGAAAGATTATTATCTCCTGCAGATGGGTTTCATTTTCTATTTCCATGTCCATGTCATTTTTTTCCTCACTCCTTCAATGTGTATGTTTGCACATTTTTAAGGGGATAGTTCAGTTTTCTGAAGTGGGCTTGTTTGAGGTTCTTTATCCATACAATCCGTGAAGGAGTCGGCAACAAAACGTATTTTAGCCACCTGAAAAAAAAACAACCAAAAAAAAAAATCAGCAATTTAAGTGTACACAGTATTGAGAATATTTCCACCGCCTTACCCAAATGTCAGACAGTGATTCCCAACAGGAAAATGTATCTGTTATATTGCTCTCTTCAAAGCCAGACTCCATTGAGAAAAACAGTCATTTAAGCTGCTGGTTTATCACCTCCTCAATCATTTAATTTGTGTTATTGTGTGACTTTGGCGTCAAAAACGGTTAGTTCAGATTCAACAAAGTCAAAGAATTACACAAACTAACAAAATAATTGAGGTAGCGGTACACCAGCGTGTTCAGTAAGCTTAAATTACTGTTTTTCTCAATGGAGTGCGGTGGCTTTGACCATGATGGGGAACTGAGGCCGCTAACAGGTTTCTCATTGGAACGAGCTGTCTGAAAGTCAAATAGAGCATTGAAAATACTCTCAAAAGAACGTACATTTAAACTGAAAGCTTTTTTCAGGTGGGCCTTTTTTCACATTGGCCAAAACTTGCGCTGTACCCGACTCAGAATTATGCCAGTCAGGTTTTGATAAGTGTTTTTCAACTGGGAATTTGGTGCAGATCATATAGTAAAAAGCAATAATGTTCTTTGCTGACGATATATATCAAACAAAAGCCAGAGATTGTATCCTATTAAGTTGCGATGAGCTGTAAGTCAAGAGCACTCACTCCACAGCAAAACCTGGGGACCAAAACGTCTCCAGGTTTACACTGTACTGCACACTGACTAGCAAAAACACCCCAAAACAAACAAACAAAAAGAAAGACTACTGTACTTGAAGCAATCTCAATCGACTGAGGGCCTCCAGTTGATGATTTCAACCTCCGAATTTTAAGAGCAGCACTAATTAAAATACATTTGGTTGCTGACCCCCATCCACAGTTGTACTTTGCAAAACAGCCTGCTTCTTTAAACTAGGTCACCTCAAACCACCATCTGCTGTATGTAAAATACTTTCAATGGATAAGTAACTCACACAACCACACGTAAAAAAAATCTGAACTATCCCTTTATGAGGATAATCTAGTGGTGAAATGATTTGTAATGGTGATGGGTAGACTCGTCAGAAATATATCAACCGAGGCCAAAAGCTTTCTGTGTTCACATATCCAATTAGAGGCTTTTTGATTCTTGGCTTCCCAGGAAACCTTTGAAACCCTGTGAACTCCACAGAAAAGAAGATAATGTTTTCCAGCAACAAAGCTGACGAGTATCGCACTTCAAAGCACTTTATCGAAGGTGCACGGACACGTTGGCTGCCTCACATGAATGGCAAGCCTTTAATGTGAGGTGACATGTACACAAGATGATGAGGAAGAATCGAAGCTCCTACCGGCTCTCTCCTCTTTTCTGGTTGCTAAGTGCATCAGCCTGATTTCTTCCCACCACTGGGCGCCATGGTAACCTTATCCACGAGTTGACTGAGCTACAGATAGAAACTGTCACTTCTGGTTTTCATCTATCTCCCAACCTATTCCTCTCTCTTGCTCTCTCTCTCTCTCTCTCTCTCCCACCAGCTAAAATAGAAACAGCTATGATTCAATGTACCCGTATCTCTAACACTGTGCCATCTCGGTGAGGCTGAATCTGTGAGCGATCTGCAAACATGGAAATGCAGCGAGTTAACAACACGCCTCCACTTTTTTAGATACTTTACAAAAGTTGTTACTTTTTAGAATCCTGGTGGTGGAGAAAGCCACGCTCGCAGGCTTAATAATGTGTTTAGGAGACAATCGCCCACTGAATAAGTCAGAGGCCATTCAGTCCAAACAAGTTAGCGATGCTTCAGTAGCAATTATGCTCATTTACAGTGTCAATCTGCTCGATTTCAGTCGTCCCTCTCGGGTTTGTGTATTACTGTTAAACTGATGCCCTCTGCTGTTTCCAGGGAATAAATAATTGCTGCTGAGGTGGATCAACAGATTCCTCTGACACCGCTGCCACTATGCTATAAATAATAGAGCGCTATAGGAAGCAGGATGATAATGTTCAGCTGCTTTCTCCTCTTCGTATGTGGAGAAAATCAATGCTTTTTTTAAAACTTCTGAGCCTATTGTCTCCTCTGAAAACACCATACAAGTCAATAAATACATTTACAATGAAATTAGAGTATAGATCATGCTGCATATTTTTTTAAGGTACAATCAGGCTGTCTGCAGGTCCTTAAAAAGTCTTAAACTGTCATAGATATTAATTTTATATTAATTGTTAAGGTTCAGGAATCACTATAGGCCCCATGGTACGATTTTATAATAATACTTAGGCCATGAAACAATATTATTGCAATTTAAAACTGTTGCAATATGCTGCGATATATTAAGATTTAATAATTTTTTTCAATCGCAAATTAAGCTATGTCTCCAAAGGAAAGCTTTCTCTCCATGTTTTCTGCAATAAGATAATTTTTTCAGATCATTCATCTCACATCATACACAGAATTTTATCTTGTGGAATGAAAAAGTCACTGATTTTATTGTTTCAGTAGGCTACCAAAAGAAAATGACTTAAATGTTAATTAAAATAGCTGCCAAATCATTTTCTGTCAATCTGCTTCTTGATCAACTGAGTATTTGTATTAACTGTAGTTTAAATTATAACATAACATATTTTATAAATTCCTGAGTTTTTTAGACAAAAATTTGAATTTGTATAGTAAGTAAGCTATCAGATAAATGTAGTGCAGTAAAAAGTACATTATTTCCCTTTAAAATGTAGTCAAGTAAAAGTATAAAGTGGCATGAAAAGAAAATATTCAAGTTAAATACAAGTACCTTAAATTTTTACTTAAGTGCATTACTTAAGTAAATGTACTTATTTACATTCCTCCACTGCCTGTTGGCAAAATTATATAATAATAACCACACTCCAGTCTAAAACCTACCTCTGCACAGGACTTCATACATATATTTAATAATGTTACATACACGTAGTTTGCACTAACCTGCATTTTAGTCAAAGAAATCAGTCCTAAATTTGGTTTGAATTTATCTTAAAAAGATCTTAATAAGCATGAATCAAAATCAGAATCAGAAATACCTAATTGATCCTCAATAAAATATAAAATAAAAATACAGTAGTAATAAAACAATGTTAACACTAGTATATGAAATATTTAAATTACCAATATAATGTGATGTGAATATAATGTGCTGAGTGTGTAAAAAATAAAAAAAAAACTATGTGCCTTATGCTAAAGTACAATGTATTAAACCAGTACGTAAAGTTGGAAATAAAAATATGTGTATGCTACAATGTACCACACAATATATACATTTGCAGGAATAACATTTAGAATATTTACAACATGTGCAGCATATGTAAACTTAACTGTCTAACTCCTGTAGACACCCTGACAGTTTCTCTTGGATTTAAAATTGAATAAACCCAACATTAGTTTTAAGCTTTTGCACGTAGATGAGTGTCTCTTCTGGCCCTGCAGGTAGCTGTATTTTCTTGCCGAATCAGGTGTAAATTATCCCCTAATTCGGCTGTTAAAACCAAAACCAGTCAGCCTCTGGTCTGTATCCAAATGGGCCGAATTGAGAACTGCTCTACAGTCATTTTCTAATCACGGCAGTAATCACCTCTCTGTGTCTGGCAGGCGTTTGGCTCTGTGGGTTAGTTGGTTGGGAACAGGACGCCCACTAGGGGGCGACATCACACAGTGTAACTCCATTCATAAGTCTGGTTTAAACTCAATGCATTTACTTTAGTCTGAAATAACGATAAGAATTAAGCCAGAAATGATTATTTCAGTAGAGTTTGGGTTGAATTTATGTTTCCATTTCCCTCTCTACAGTCAGGGTCAGAAGTTAGTTCCTCCGGTTTTAATTCAGAGGAAAGTTTGGCTCATGAGGAGAGGATTAAAAGATTCCTGGGAGTAAATGGGACATCTTCCCTGCGGTTCTGCTATCTACAAAGAGTGCTCAGTAATGACTCAGCAGTCCACTTGAGGGTCCATATGGCTCAGTTTTCCTTCAGGCCTGCTTCACCATCTTCCTCCTCGTGCCTCTGTGTCAGCTCTCCAGACTGGCAGCCTCTGACCCCGGGCCAGCCGTATCATCCATCTGGTGGTCAGAGGAGGGCTGGACGCAGATCTTTGGCAGTCAGCCTCAATGAGGACGGGGGCTGGGTCCGGTCCAGACTGGCTGGTCTGTCTCAGCTCCCGGCTGCTGCTGTGTCTGTGGACAAGTGTCTCCACAGGACGCACGGCTGTGTTAAATGGCCGTGTCAAGAGATGTCATGTTTACACACTGTAAATCTGAAAAGCTGACTTTCATTAATGAAATCTAGGAAACTGATCGCCTTGAAAAATGTAAATAATATAACTGTCTTAATTTATTTTTAGTTTATATCTATCTGTTAAGTTTACTTAATTTTTAGTAGTAGTAGTTTAATTAAATCAATCTTACTAAGTTTGAGCAACTTCAGGAAACCAAGTTTACTTTGCTATATATCTGTAATCTGCTGGTTGCAAACAATCAGATTTATATTTTCTTAAACGAAGATTAATAGTTATATTTACTCAGGCTACATTTTTCAAGGCAATAGGTTTCCAAGATTATTTAAAAGTAAGACCAGCTTGTCAGATTTTACCGTGCATGCACAGCTGAGTCAGCAAGCTTGAACATTGAAAACATTTTTGAAAGAGTGTTTAGGGGTAAATAATGAAGGGAAATACATTTATTCTAATGAGTTGCTGGCTTGTAGAGAAGGAAAGTGTATAAAAGCTTTCATTTATAGAGTTTACAGTTAAAGGACTGCATCGGAGTCTCCCCTCCTGCCAAAGACATATGAGTAAGCAAAACCGTGGTTACAGTAGGACCGTGTCCTCTCATTTGTCCTTTAACAGATTGGCAACCTATCAAGTGTGTTTCACTGCACTTTAGACAATGTATGCTTGACTAAGCTGGAACCCCCTGCCTGACTCTTAAAGCTGTAGTTGGTCATTTTTATAAAAAATAACTTTCTTCATACCTGAGGTATTCTGTGAAAAAAAAATCATGTCCCTTTGCCTCCATGTGTTGCCGATATGGTAATAACCTCCGTAAAATGAGAACATTTTGACCCAGCCATTGTGTTGCAAACAGTTGAGCCAAAAGGAAACATCGCCCAGCAGCTGGAGTAATCTCTCATTTTACAGCTAAGCAGTAAACTAAAATATATTCCTGCAAACATTTGAGGTGATAAATTGGCAACGCAGTAACAGGAAGCTCTCCACAGCAGGCAGAGTGGTGTTTAGGCAAAGACCAATTCATCAAAATGCGTCATCTAGCACTTCTGCATACCATCATCAATACATCACATCCTGTGGAAAACCCTTTTGTGTCAATATATCATCAAATATGTCTAATTATAATCAGCGTCATGCGTTAACTGCCAAACACAAGTCAGTATCTCCACAGTTGTTGCAAACCCCTTGACTGTGTTTCACGTTTACCTCAGTGGTTCAAGTTGTGCCGCAGTCGTGTCTGAGGGTCTGTGTAGGTTCAGCTGCTGGAGTTCGCAGGCTGTGTTTACATCTTCACTGAACGGCAGTGAATCACAGCCAGTGCAGTGAGGAGAGTCCATGTGTTGAAGTGCTGCGTTTGAGTCACTCTGGCCTCTGTGTTTAGAGTCCAAGAGGCCACAGGGTTCACATGAGAAGTGGAGAGTTTATCGGTCGTCACAACTTCAATGCCAGCATCCTGGAAACTTTGGTTTTTTTAGCCCCCTGAGTTCACTTGCAGGAAAAGAGGGACTCTTGGAGTCCCTGTGCTCAACACACCCCCCTTAAATGTGATTTTAATGTTTGATTAACTTGCGTTTGGAGGAGCCCTCTGATGAGGTCATGCATCTCTGAATTATTTGAAATGAAGCATGAGCGGTAACGTTGAAACAGACCACATGTGACAACAAGTCAGTGAATTAACATATTTAATCCTGTTGCAATTTCATTTAGATTTGGCAAGCAAGTTCAGCAAGTTTGAGCTGAAGCGGTTATGTCATCACATTTGTCTTGACTACAGCTGTCCAGATTACACAACTATACGATTGTCAGATTACACAAACATATTAGGCGGATGTGTTCATTTGAGCGATGAAGAGTTAAAATGCATGTGCACGTGATGGGCGACAGTTTCTTGTGAAATCTCACTCAGTCGTGCTAAACATCTGGTCATCTTGTAGTCTAATGTGGAGACAGCGTTCTGCTGCCTGAAGGTCCACATGAGTCAAAGATGCACAGAGATGAAACTTGTTCTTGTCACTGTTATATAAAAGTATATTTTTGGTGACTATATGTAAAATGAGGATTGCTTGTCTACTAAACTGTTCTATTTAAAGCTGCAGTTACCAATTTTTTATGTATTATTATGTAAACAATGGATCAAATTACAATGTGAAATGTAAAAAATATAAATATAGATTAAGGCAGTCCATAATGCATGAACTCATCTTAAATCTTCCATGTCTTTCCTCTCGCTCATACACAGAGGGAGCAACAGACCTGAGCCCTGACGCCAAATCACCCACCGACAGAGCTGATGCTGCGCAGACGGCTGTTCAGGAGGTGATGGACGTGGAGGGGGTTCATCTAGAGGAGGGGACACTCGAGACATCCCAGGGAGAGGACTCTGAGCTCAGCCTGAGCTTCCAGGGCTACGTCGCCGAGCTGCGGCAGTGCCAGAGCAAGTTGAGGAACGCCCAGATGCCCCAGAACGGCCGCAACCCACCAGAGGGCAAGGACTGCAAGACAGACCTTTACAAGGCCACAATTGTCTAAAGGGAACCCCCACTGCTGCACTTTTTAAGCCTGAGGCACTGTCTTCTGAAAGGGAATTAGTCAAACAAGCGGCTGCATGTACACTCCCAAAAAAAAAAGAAAAAAAAAAAAAATCAATATTATGGTGATAGATATTGTATATTTGTTACAGATTCTGGCGTCTTCTTGTTGATTTTTAGTATTGGTTGTAATTTTTGGAAAGTGATATGTTTTGTTATGGTATAGTTTAATAATGAAGTGCAAAGCAGTTTTATTATGAGCCATGTTAGACCAAGGACAACCACGAAAGAAGCTTAAAATGAACATTTGGGTACCACTTTCAAATCAGGCTTTACAAACAGATTAAGTCGTCATTAATATGTTTATTTTAAGTCTTTTTTTTTAAAGAGGTAACTAAAATGTAAGTTATGCTAGACGATATGTATATGCCAAAGGGATTAACCATTGATTTAGCTATTAATTACAATTTATAGATGCACATTGTCAAACTACTGTTGCCCTATTAGAAGGTGGTACCCACTTTTGTTGGACCATTTACTAGGACGGACACTGTTTTTAGGATCAAAAAGGGAGGCAAATCACAATTTTCCTGTGTATTTATCTATTTTCCTGTATATTCTTCTTATGTTTTACAGATAATACATGATGGTACATTTGTTGCCTGTACTTCCTGCTTCTGTGGTTTTGAGGTTGTCCACATGTTGAATGATTAAAAAGCTTTGATGGCTGTAATTCCAACAAAACTGACCCTTTTGTTCATTATATGAGATTAATTCTGGTATTTGTGAAAGCAGGTTAGTCCTCACCATCCCACCCTAACATCTAGTAAAAGAAAACACCTCTGTTGAAGTTTACGACCCAAAGTCTTACATAAGACATTCACAGCCCTGAATTCTCCCACTTGTCATATTTTGCCAGCTAAATGTGTTTACCAAGTTAGTCAGAACGGTCAATAATTAACAATATGGTTGTCTTAGTTGAGCAATTTCCTCTTTGGAAAGCGTTACCTTCACCTGGAGTTTCGTAGTCAGTGTGGACGTGCTGTTCAGCCTCCTCTCTGTATTTTTAGCTCAGCATCTGGCGGGAGATTATTGCAGCTGGTGAAAATTAGAGGTTAGATTATGGGACTGGGGAGTTTGTCTTGACACAGCATGTCACTGCTGGAATGCTGACAACACATGAGGCCTGAAATTGGTTGCTTCACTTTCATACTTCCCTTTTTTTTTTAAAGGTGCTGTCATCGTTTAATTCTTTATTACATCAGGACTTCACTCCAGATGCTTGATACACCCCCAAATTTGGACTTATCTTAAACACTTAAGATGTAACTCAATGAGCCACCTGTGGATGTTTTAATGTCTAGACTGCTTTCACCAGGCTTCCAAACTATGCTTATGTGCCAGTTCCCAAAGTTGCCACTTTAGCACTGTGTGTGATGGGCTAAAACTAAAGGATTGTACCATTTTTTCCCCTTAGTGATTGCCATGCAACATTCTGTCCTCTTGCATATACTTTTCCTCCCATTTTTATATATGCAAGAGTGCAGAATAAAACAAAAACCAGCACTCTTGCGTTTAAAAAAATAAAAATAAATGAAAGAGTGCTGACTTTTATATTTTTTAAAGGACCTGGTTAGCAAAAACAGTTCAGTTTTGGCAAACATTTACATGAGTCATGCACATCACTGTTCTAAATTTAGATTTGGTTATGTTTCTTGCAGGAATTGTTGCTCAGGAAATGTTCAAATACTGGAGGAAATTTGATAATCCAATGACAATTCCTGTTTTTAAAAGGGATGCATATTAATATTGGCACGCCAAAAAATGAACAATCAGAATCGGCCAACATGCTTTTTGTTATTTTGCACAATGAATAAATGTGACATACACTGAAAAACAGTGTATTGTATATCTCCATCTGCTGGTGGACCATCACAATAAAAGCATGCATTATATGACGTCAATTTACCTTCAGAGACTTGATGATCACTATAATTAGGTGGAAAAGATATGGATGACAGTTAAGGATTTGTGAACCTCTAAAATATTTATCAAAACGCAGATAAGGTAGATAGCATTGCGTTTTCCACATCTTCCTTTAATGTGGCCCAGATGTCAAAAACTGCCGAATCGGAAGTTACGAATCGAAAGCTAACTTCTACGTCGTCGTTATCCACGCTATCTGAGTTAGCCCATGTAGCCTGGAACTAGCGTTAGCTGAAATTAGCGTCAGGCTAAATTATTAAAACTGGTTAAACTGGTTTCATATGACTTTAACTTAATCATATTCGACCTTCTAATGAAAGTGTTATTTTCCCCGTGTTTTTGTTACTACATCGTAAATCGCTTTGTAAAATATTCGTCATATCGTTACTAACACTTGACCGTTAGACTAGCGTAGTATGCTAATTGCATTAACCCCGTTATGTTGGCGTTGACCTAAAGTTCACCTGCAATTTCCGACTGACGATAACCGTGAAGAACTGTCAAAAGTAGGTATTAATATTTACACACATTTATTAACAAAACCCATTTACAACCACACAAAACAGACAGCGAAGATAGTTTCGCATTGGTATTAGCTCTCCCAAATTAGCTAACGTTATCTGAATATTCACCCGCTGTTAGCGGCTCATGATTACCATTATCACACGTGCAAAATCCTGTCAGCAGTAAGTATTATTTATAAAGACCTCATTAAAAACCAAACCAGTTTACAACCAGACAATAAAAAGCAATTTAATTGGATATACTGCGGCACCAGCAAAAAGTAACGCCACACCGGAGTAACGCGTTAACGTTACATGTTCCCAGAGACTGCAGAGGAGGGATTTTGCAGCCTGGCGGCCCCCACCTCTGTCTCTACTTCTGCAAAGTTTTGTCTGTCCTCTCTCCGGGGACAACTTCACAGTGACAGACGCTGGGCGTCTTCAGAGGAGGTGAAGAGGGAACTCCAGTCGGGACATAAGATGCCTCAGAGATAGACAAGCCTAATGACGCAACGGGTTTACTCAATACAGCTTGAAATTGTGAGGGACAGGATAATACTTGCAGAGTTTCCTATGACCAAAAGCAGGCTGAGGACTCGGAAACTGTCAGATATAACGTGACAGGCAGAGAGACCCTGCTCCCACTTCTGGAAACAATCTTCTCCGGACACCAGGGAGCAACAGATGCAAACTTTCGAGATGGCATACCTGATATTTCTTTTTCTACCTTGTGTTTTCAGCACGCGGGAGGTAAGTTTAAGCATTTCATGCGCATTTTCTTTTATCCATTTTGCGTGCGTAAAAAGCAATAAAAAGTGCAACAACTTTTCTTTCTCGTTTCTAGCGCATATTCGTCCCTGGGTATGAAACAGTCATCTCCAAAGAGCCCTACAGGGAGAGTAGGAAAGGTAGGTTTTACTTCAGTGCTGTGTTTGATTTAGTGGAGAAAAGAGGGAAGGGGGTGCACATTGACCTGGCAGTGAATGTGATATATTTCTCAGCTGTAGTAACAGAGACAGTGGTTTTTGCAACAAAAATCTAAAGCATGTGGGAGCTGGTGCTTGTATAGGTCTGTAACCTGTCTTGTAACAGCATGATTGAGCTTTCTGGGGAGAGGATCATTGTTTTCCTGTTCTCTGATCAGAGCTGTGTGCAAAATCAAAGGAGTCTCTGTGTGTGAGGTGCAGGGGGAAACCGCACATATGTTTTTCAGACATTTTCTGATTCTTTTGTGTTTTTGCCCATCTGTGCTCACTGAAAATCACTGACAGCTCTTTTTTTTTTCGCTCTGATGCCAGTTCTTACTACAACGGGCAAAGAATGCAAATTCCCATTTCGTCAGGGTGGAAGGATTCATCATCACTGCCTCACCATACTATCCTCAAGACCATGGTGAGTCCTTATTAGCCAGCCTGTCTGGATTTACTGTTTTGGTTACACAAACAACCACTAATGTGCGCGTAATCACACAAAGTTACCACACACTTGCGTTGGACAACACCTGACAGGTAG
Source organism: Plectropomus leopardus (assembly GCF_026936395.1). Taxonomy (NCBI): domain Eukaryota; kingdom Metazoa; phylum Chordata; class Actinopteri; order Perciformes; family Serranidae; genus Plectropomus; species Plectropomus leopardus. The sequence goes on from NC_142198.1 coordinate 13,425,673, forward strand.
AAGTGCTGCCGAGTCATATCACTCACAAACCGCACACCTTGTCTACGACACTCTCACACATATTGCAGGTGTTACGTCACAGCTGTTTGCATGACAGGACCTTAAATTGAACAAAACTCTGGTATTTTCCATCAGTGCAATGCAGTAGCCGCAGTGAATTGCTGAAGGGACACTAATGCAGTGTGTAATTTGGTTGTGTAGTCGCACCCAATTACAGCTTGCAGTAATAAAGGATTTAAAGAACTGTGTCATCAGGAAACATAATGCAATATTTAATGAGGTAATGAGCTAATTTGTTTTAATAAATTGATCATTGCCGAATCGTTGGTGGGCCTTGTCATGATTTGTGTGCCTCGACTTGAACATCATAATATTATAATAACCAGCAAAATTTAAAGGTGATGTAAGACAGAATGTAGAAAATCCACTTACAGATGTAATTCAGATCAGGGTTTCCTCTATCTTTAAAAAGGCTTCAAATACATTGAATCAATTAATCATAAAATAAGGCCTTAATTGATATTAAATTGACTTAAATACATTTTGTGAAAGTCTAATAAATGCTAAGATATGGGAAATAGGATATTTTTTTTCTGACGTTGCATTGTTAAATCTAAAAATAATTGGTAACATCCTTGTTTTTGTTGTAAATAATGTAATAAATTCCTTTCATGGTGGGAATCCAAGCAGTGTAATGTTATAGGCAGATTGAGAAACACAAAATCGCCCACAAATCAGCCAAAAATGCCAGATATTTCCCACTTCTGATGGTAAACCAAATAATTTTATGATCATATAACATATACATTGTCTTCCATTCCACTCTGAAAATGGTTGTTTTGTCAACATTTGCCATAGATAATCTTAACCTTTTCACGCGACTAAAACTGTCACGTTTTATGTTAAAATAAACATTTGAACAAAATAAAATTGTTCTTCAATTCATGGGCATTAGAAAATTGGTCATTGGCCGTAACCACTTAGTTTGGATTCACCAAAGTCACACATAATACAAACTAACGAGCAGATTGAAGCAACAGGAGACCGGCAGCTCCTGCGTTCAGTGAGCTAAAATTTTTCTCACTTGAGTGTGGTGGCTTTGACGGGAGCAGAGTCGGGAACTGAGGCCCTCAGCAGCTTCTGTGTCGGACTTCAGACTGCTTTTCAAAACTCAGGGCATGCCGACTGACATTTACTGTATCTAATACACTGACTATGGATAAGTATCCCATACAACCCCACTAACAAAAAAATCTGAACTATCCCTTTAAAGTGTAACTACGGCTGAAGTTAGTATACACTAACCACTTCCTGCAGTTTATCCGAAGGGTGAATAAACAGCTGTCACAGTTCAACTGTCATTTTTATTGCTTCGGATTTTGACACAGCAGCAAAATGTTTTTATTAGATGTTTTTATTTTGAAAGGAAAAAAACTTGCTGAAGGGCTTTCCAGTCATCATTCCTTGGAATTGAAACAAGAAGGGTGGGTGCCAGCAAGTTGGAGCAACTTGAATGCAATTATATATGGCCCAACGTCTCTGGTCCACCTACACATAAAGTTACTGCAATATGACCCTGCATGCTTTTGCGATGTGCTCATGAGCTTGATGTCGAGATAGGGTTGTCATTGTGTACTGCAGATTCAGTGAGCGGTGCACAAATATGCTGATGATACTTTGATTAAAGAAGTAGATGATTCACAGAGTTATTGAGTGCCACTGGTTATAGTTTAGAGAGGTTTTTTTTTTTTTCTCAGACTCAAACTGGCTTCAAAAATTGCTGCATTTACGTCACAGATCTTCAGCTTGTTAGTACTTGTAGGTTTGAAAGGTGTCATTTTGGGGTGGATAAAATCCTCTCCCATTTAATTTAATGTCACAGTATCAGTATGTGGAGAAGTCTGAAGAAGAGCATTAGCTTGACACATTACTTGTGGATGTGTTAATAAATTAAGAGAGCTGCAGTGTGCAGACCTTTCTGTTTACAGTATCAGTATCATGACTGTGAAACTGTTAAAGCTTAAAAAAATCCAGATTGTTTTTTTTTGGCTGCACAAAATAAATCAATCTAAATAATTTATTAATATAATATATTATTATATTATATTCAGATAATATATAATATAATAAATGGGAGTTTTTTTTTTTTCAAAACTGGCATTTTTCCATTAGGCATATTTTAATTTGCACAATTTGAGGGTTATTTGAAACCCGCTTAATAACATCCATCCTGAGGAGGACGTGAATATCTGTTCCAAATTTTATGGCTATCAGTCCAATTGCTTTTGGGACATTTAACTCAGAACTACTTTTGTCAAGCTGCCCGTGGCGCTAAAGGGAAAGTCAGGGAATTAAACAAAGAGGAAATAATTAATTTTTCTGAGAACCATGAATGCCTTTACAAAATGCGATGAAAATCAGTCCAAGTGGCAAACTGACCGACTGAGAAAACCATTTATGAGCTTGGCTGAAAATCCAAAATTGCCATAAAGCGGTCCTCCTCATTCATTTGAAACGTTCTCCTTCATGGCCTCATACATTTAGAGGTGTTAAAAGGAAGGATACCTCAGCATAAATGATCTCTGATAGCTGATGAATTTCTCACGGTCACATTGTTTTATTGTGCAACCCTTATTTAGTCACAAACGTTTCTTCTATTTGTAATGCAGGTGACGGACTGGTGACTGTATCATATGTCTGACTCTTCTGTTGCAGGTGCTCCCTGACGCACAATTTTGATCGAGACCGGCAGTGGGGCTTCTGCGCACTCGATAAAACTCAGTCGGATGGTTAGTTTACCAAACACACAAGTGCATTTAATAAGATAATACTTTTATTATGTTACTGTATTGTTTGTTGTCTGATTGTGTTTTTCTTGGTGCGTTTTAGTTTTGGTCCACTCGTCACGCAGAGTCACAGATCCATGTCAGGTGAATCCATGTGAAAATGGAGGCGTCTGCATGTCGATCCCACACAGACGCTCGTTCGAGTGCTCCTGTCCTGAGAGCTTCACTGGGAGACTCTGTGAGCAGAGTAGGTACACCTGATGATGATTATTATTTACTGAATTCATTCATTCATTTTGAAACAAGTTTTTTACCGGAGAATTTTGTTGTGCACATCAGGCTGCTTACTGTCAATCATGTGACAGCCACAGAAGGAAACAGAAGTCTCTGCCAGGAAATAATTCCCTGGAAACTTGTCAACTTATGAACTCTATCATCGGTTTCATGACATTTAAAGGAAACGAGCGAAACACGGATATAATTTCATTCTGTAAACTACATTTCCAAACATAACTTAAAATGAGCCTCACTTCATTCTTGAACTCTGACAAAAAAAAATCTCTGTTAGTTTTGTTACTTGAATTTAGTTGAATGAACAATGTCTTGGTCTTGGGCTCAGCTATAGAGTGCTGCAGGGGTTAGGGTTTTATTTTTTGTTGGTCGACCCAGAAATGAACATCACCCTGGTTCCCTCAATAAAAAGCCTCTGGGTTTTTTTCCATTGGATTTTGAATAATTGCACAAAATAAGCTCTGTGGTAAACAAAACATTTCTGATACTTACACGTTTTCTTTGGCAAGATAGTCTTCAAAAATGAACACCACTTTTAATTTTGTTTTTTTTTTGTAAGTATAAATGCAGTGCAAAAGTAAAATGTAACGAACGAACCATGCTACAGTCCCACGATTTTAACGCTGCCAACACTACAAGGCTGTAAAGCTGTGCTCGGTGTGATGATGTTCTGCAATCTCACATAGTCGCTTGCCAGCAATCACCTTTTTTAACACATGTAAAAGCATCAAAGTTCATGAGTGAGGTAGTTATGCCACAGAACAAAATGTGGAAGTTTCTTAAGCTTGTCTTAACCACACGCTTTTGAGGCATCTAAACAAAATATTTATGGCTAGCACCAATTTTGTACTTGCTGCTTCAGTCCTTTAACACAGATTCTTCAGCTAATGTAAGATGACAACGTGTTTGGGAAATTCATCGTTAAAACAATGTAGTCTTGAGCAGAACTTGATTTGCTTTGGACCTGGTCTTGGACTTGACATAGACTCGGTTAAGTTGGTCTTGACTACAGCCCTGTGAAGCAGAAGTTCTGTCAAATGATCCTGTTTTTGAAAGCTTTGGAAGGACTTTAGAAATCAACCTCATGTTAAGATTGTTATGTCTAAAAAAGATTAAAAAACGTATTTTATGTGACATGCTTTGCATAATCATGAAGTGCACATGGGTGCTATTTATTTATTTTCATTTGAAATAGTTTTTGTCAGACTTTTATATCTAAAATCAAGAATGAGGTTTCATGCTCTACTTCTCTCTCTTACGTGACCTAAAGAAGTTTCGCCTTCAGTGTCAGAGTTCTGTTATGAGGTTTCACTCTGCATCAAAGTCATTTAAATCACAATCACACATACCCAAAATGGAAAAAGACACACAAAAATGTATCCGCTTTAAATGCATCTTGCGCAGCTCAGCCATCAAACTTTGCTCTGCACGCTCTATTGAGCTCCTCAATCTCCTCTCACATTTCAACCTATTGCCTTTTATGTGTTGTGTCGGCTTTTTTTTTTCAGAGAAGTGCTATGAAACCGTACACCTGCGCTATTATGACATCGGAGAGTCTTGGGGACGAATTCACCTCCGTAATGTGGAACAGTGCACATGTGTGGCAGGGGAAATCAAGTGTGAAAGAGTTCGCTACACAAGTAAGATGTGCTTTCTGCTGTTGCTCTGCTTCAGCTGTGTCTTGTTTTTTTCCTCTGGGCTCGGCTTTTGTTGAGATGATGATAGGGAAACCAAGTAAGAAAATGTATCTGCAACCACTTAAACACAAACTGCTGAACTGATGATCAGTTAGGTAAACTTTCTTTACATGTAGTTAATAAGAGTTTGCTAATTTTGCAGCAGACACTGAGTATTTTGCAGATATACTACATGTACATTACACCTGATATACAGACAAAAATGGAGAAAAATGCACTTTACTGTAAGACACCTTTAGGTTTTTTGATTTAATAAACCTTTCCTTACTTATCAAGCCTGTAAAGATACAAGTGTCAGGTTTCCTCCCAGCCTGGAGACATTCTCTTTCTCTTTGATCGTGGCTCCATAGTTACAACACAAACCTTGCCATGGAAGAATAGACAGATTATATGACTCACTGTGACTCAGGAGTGGTGTTTTAGGACACACCCCATGGGTCCGTAAGGTGCTTTCATCTCATTGGGGGGATGTTCGTGGGCATTTAACGGATTCCCTGGCATAAAAGAGAAAGGCACTAAGGTAGTTTCATGCTCCCTGAGCTGAAACTGTCTTTTGTCACGATGGTAGGGGCTTATTTTACAGCAGAAAAAAAATCTGTAATTCAACCTAAATGCACCCCGAATGTCCTTTGACTTGGCTTTCAAATTAAATTAGACTATATTTTCATTTCGCACTGACATTAAATTTCTATTTTTTGGCTCATTCAAACTATAGTAAGATAAATTAAATACTTTAAACACGTTTGGACGCAGAGGCTTTGCACTTTAGATGACCCCAATGCAGATGTGGTGTTACTGTTCTCCAGCACATTTCGCAGAGGTTGCAGTACATCTTCAGGGAATACTCAGGGGCAGATATACTACATGTACATTAAATTAGAACACATGGCCAGTTTGCGCTGTGCTTTTTACGCAATTGGTAAAGAAATCAAAAATTCAAATTTCAGTTTTGAAGTTTCTTTTGTTCATACTGCATTAATTGATTTTCCTGCCACTTGAGGTCAGCACAGCATGCTGTAGATGTAACACTGACACACAGTATTATTGTCCTTTACAGTTTACATTGCGATCATGCAGGCAAATAGTTTCTTATTTATACAACCAGCAGACCAACTCCTGAGAGGAATATCTGGTTCTTTAGCTGCTAAATGCTCCCCTATGTTTACCAGCTATGTGCTAACTTTTTCTGTCTAGTGTCTGGTGCTGGCCACGTGGTGTACAAAGACTTTATCATAGTATTATTTTGTTGTTGAAAAGAGCTGCCTGTTGTGGTTGAAAAAGAAGCCATGAAAGCGGTGTAAAGTAAAAAGTCAGGTATTTCCCTCATGATAAGCAACAAACTTACCATATATGATAAATGATGTGTCTATGTTCCAGACTTGTTTCAGCTGCCCCCAAATGGACAAAAAATCACTTAATGCAGCTTTATGCCATTTGTAAAACAGACATATTCTGTTATATAGCTTACTCTGGAAATATACAGTATGTATGGTATCAAGACGTGACCAGTTTTGCCTTTATGTATCTAGTGTGCCGTTCAAACCCTTGTCACAATGACGGAACGTGTCGAATGATCACAGCCACCGGCAAGAAAGTATGTAACTGCAGACGTGGCTACAGCGGTCCGTACTGCGGCCTCGGTGAGTAAAAGAAGCACTAAAGTGTTTCTCTGAATTTGTGTCCTCTTGTGTATTTTGCATGTGCACATGTTTATACAGTCCATGTGTTTCCATGCATGTGTGTGTGTGTGTGTGTGTGTGTGTGTGTGTGATAATGGTTTGTTTAATGATGGCAGGTGAAGACATGAGCAGGTTGCTTAACTTGTACTCGTGTTGAAACTACTGCACGGAGAGTTTTTTAATAATTTTTTGGACTGATATTAGAGCGAAAGAAAGGGATCTGTCATCACACATCTGAATGCTGTCTGATTGCATTCATTTTGTTTACATACCTGTGTTATGCAGAGCAATTGAGACATGATTATTTGTTTTGTGTGTTTCCGCCTGTGGTTTGTGTATACGCGTGTGTGCAGAGCCGGAGACAGAGTGCTATAACAACAGGGGCACAGATTACAGAGGGGTGGTGAGCACTACGGTGTCCGGCGTCCGGTGTGTGGCGTGGAACTCAGACCTGCTGTATAACGAGCTCCATGTGGGCACGGTGGTTGGCTCACCCCTCAGGGGCCTCGGCAAACACTCCTACTGCAGGTGTGTGTTGAGACATCCTGCTTGTTCTGGTTGTAGTCACATTATGAGTAGATGTTTTGTGGTTTCTAAAGCATCAAGTGGCTTATCTTCAACACCAGATTCCCTTAAGCTTTTCACATAAATTCTACTTAAAAGCTGCAATATCCAACTTTTTACCCTAGCACAGCTGCCTGCTCATTGTACCCCTTATCTGGGAAGTTCATGTTCCAACACTTGTCGCTCATGTGGATGAACCCTCAGAGGAAGTCGACTCGGAGGCAACCAGCAACAATAAAACCACCGTGAGCATTAAAGAAGCACACGGTGGATTCAGCCTGTGTATGATTTTAAAAAAAAGTATCTCTTCAACATTCACTTTTCTTCTAATTCTTAGCACTTTCCTCAGCCGTTGCTATGACTACCCAGCTGCCATATGGCAGACCCACAGCAAATGGCATGTTCTCCAAAACATCAAAGAAAAGCCCATTTCAAGCAAACACACAAATTTGTACACAAGAGTGTGTGAAAGGCTTGCACTCGGATGTGCCTTTATTGGCAGTTAAAAAGTTCCATATTGCAGCTCAGTGAAACATTACTCCTTATTATTTAAACAAAATGTGTGAAATCAAAAAAATCGTTCACAGCCTCCACGTTCAAAAGTGACAGAGCTCCTGTAAGCCATTTAGCTGCTGCACTGCGCTGAGTAATGTGTGGTGTTAAAAACAATGGTGCGGCACCTACACACACTCTGTCCATTGTGTTTCTGTGTGCGTAGAAACCCAGATAAAGACAAGATGCCGTGGTGCTACACGCTAATTGACGGCGCCATCTCCTGGGAGTACTGTGACGTCCCCTCTTGTGTGATGCCTGTGTGTGAGTAAATGGGGCACAGGAAGGGCGTTTTGTCGTGTTTTTTTGTTGTCATTAGGCTAGTGGACGTTGGACGTATTTTGTCAGACAAGATAATAAATCATAGGGCGTTAAGGAACCTAATTGCATGTGTAATTAGTGTGTAATGTCGGTCATTTAATCACTGAACGTGTGTATTGATATGCTTTGCTGCTCTGCAATATGGTTAAAGTGTAATATATGTTAGCTTCATGTGACACGTCAAAACAGCTTCTTTTTGTTGTCTTTCTTTGCTCGCACTGGCAATAAATTCTTGCCGACCCTAAAATATTAATCCCTTTCTTTCAGTTAATCAGTGCCCTTACTTAAGTCAAAGCCAAAAAAGTTTTTTTGTCTGTATGTACCTCATCAAGGATGGTCATTTAGTTGCCCTTATTATAGACCCTTGTTTTAATGTTGAACTCATCTTCATAAAGTATGAAGAGCTGAAACTATTCACCAAAGCCACTCGAAGCATCATTTTCATATCTTCGCTCTTGCAGCCTTGATTATGTATCACAGTCAGCGACAAATTCAAAACACCTCATTAAACACTTTTAATTAGAAATCCAGTGTTTGTGATAAAAACAGAAAGCGCGGAGAATACAGCTAATCTCCGTTGAGTCACGCCGCACTGAAAAGTTGAATTCAGCCAAGTTGGCTGGTTTTGGCTGAGCTTTTTTTAAAACGTGGGCTAGATGTGATAAGGGGGAAATAAAGCATGACTCACCCTGAATCAACATGTCATGTCAGGTGCAGCCAAATGTTTATGTGGTGAGTGGGATTTTGCACAGTTGGCTGTATGCACACAATCCAAAAGCTTTTGCCCTCCTAAGCATATGATTTTTAGCATGAGGTTGCTCTGTTACACTGACATTATCACCCTATAGAACAGCTTTTTTTTTTTTTCTTGCTTCTTGCAGGGGAGAATCAACCTGCGACAAAAATGAAAATATTCAGAAGAGGTATTAAGGAAGTGTGTAGCAACATATTCTAGCTGTTAGATCAGTTTGTAGTACTGTAGTTTTTTCTAGTTCTTTTTGCAGCTTATAGTAGCAACTATGTCATAGTTTGTAATAATCATGCCCTTAAACTTGTTTTCTTCATGCAGCTTCTGCACGAAGGATTATTCCGTTTAACACACTGCCCGCCATTAAAAAACCGAGGCCCCCCAAGACAGCCAAAAAGCACGTGTGTGGGAAAAAGCACAAGAAGAGGTTGTCGATTGCCAGGGGGAGGATAATGGGCGGAAACTCAGCTCTGCCAGGTACTCACCCCTGGATGGCGGCCATTTACATTGGACAGTCAGACTTCTGCGCCGGCACTCTGATCTCCTCTTGCTGGATCGTCTCTGCGGCTCACTGCTTCTTCCGCAAGTATGTTATGAAAGCACTTAAGCTGCAATGGATGTTAATATTTGTATTTATGTCCCTACAGAAAAGGAGAAGGTCTTGTAGCCTTTTTAAGTCAACATATAGCACATACAGTTAAGCTGTAACAAAGTGTGAAAAATGTCACAAAGTCTTTCTGAAACTTTGGAACTAAAAATCCATTTTGTACTCTTGGAGGCCGTTTTCAGCCCGTCTATAAAAGGCTGAAAACGCTCAGTTTGAGTCATCAATGAATGGATCAGAGGAGAGCATTATTTTTACTGATTCTGACCGTTGCTCTGCAACAAGAGGTCGCAACGTGATTCAGAGACTTTGACCCTTCAGCATCACAGCTTTATGAACACACTATATTTAGACAAGCATGCAGTTCGAGGAAAACCTAAAAACGTCTCACGCACAGATGCTGTTTACATGCATGTGCATACATTTCCCTTTTGATGTCGGCAGACAGGCATGTGTAGTCATGTTCAAGTTCAAATATCTTCAGCCAAAATGTTACATCACGTAAGTGGATATCACTGGCAGTGTATGGAAGTGCGTTTATCTTCAGAAAGCTGCTGTTTGAAAAAAAGGATACAGCATATGATCTCTAAAAGGCTTCCTTCGAAACACGCTGTCACGCACAAATGTTGTTTAAAGCAGAGCAAGAGTTCACTATGTTCTTTACACCAAGGCCCCTCACCAACGCTGCTCAGCCTTGTTTCTAAATTTTCCCAGCGGCCGTCACGGTGTTGCAATGAAAAAAAGTCCCTTGTCCTTAAAAGCATTTTCCCCACAGGCCACTATTGTTGACAGGAGACCACAAATTGCAAACAAAGTCAATTATGAGACTTTCTATCATAACGTTTTTATCCTTGAAGGTATTATAACTGTAAAACTATCTTTGAGCAGAGAAAAGTGGTTTAAAAAATGTGACATCATCACAATGTAAAGCGTAAAGGCTGATCGGGAAGTCGGGTTCCCGGAAAAACACTCCTGTGCATATTTAGTGGGCTGCATACTGCAGAAGTAAAGCTTGAAACTTTTTGTAGGGCTGCACTCGACTCAGAATTATGCCAGTTGAATGGAATTTGGCTGTTGAAATATGAATATTCAACGATTCATTTTGTTTTCCATACAAAGTTTTAAAGTTTGAACTGGATCAGCGGGATGTTCAATGTGACAGAGGCATTCATGTAATATAGTAAACAAGCTACCGGTGCTAATGATGGGTAGGAAATGTGCAGCAACATACTAGATATCAAACAAAAGCCAGAGACTGTATCTTATAAGTTGCTTTGAGCTGTAAATTCACCACCTCTCAGCAGAAGGTCTCTCCTCTCTCATCCTCTGAGCTGCTGTCTGTATGTCCGCACTTTGCTTTGTTCCATAGAGAACAGTGAAAGTCAAGAGCACTCACTCCGCAGCTAAATCTGGAGAACAAAACGCCCCAGAAGTACACTGCACAACACAGCAAAAAAACAAACCAAAAAACTCCCCCCTAAAATTGACAGCCCTACTTTTTTGGTTTATACGCCAGGCGAGCATTTACAGCAAATAAGTGTTGAGCATCATCAACAACTTACTCGAGTTTTAGCTTCTTTTAGAGACTTGCAAGCAGTGGAAGTAGAAGTGTCACAAGCTCATTAAAGCACATTTTAAAATGGAAAGCGTTTATTTTCTGGGGAACATAAATGACAGATTTCATCAAAATCTGCCCTTTAGATTTTAATAGCTCTTGTGCAAACATGTAAACTTGAGATTAATGGTGGTTCTAAACGAAAGGTCATGGGGTTCATCCTCATCATTCACAGCAAAGTTCACGAAAATTCAGCTGGGTGTCGTCGAGGTAACTTGGCTCTGGAATAAAATGTTGGACTAACAGACGGTCACGAGTTTTTTGAGTATGTAGTTTGCATCGACTGATAATAGTGTGTCTTTCTTCAGCCCTCTGAAGTCTCAGATTCGAGTTGTGCTCGGCCAGCAGAGATACAACGTCACCGATCCCAACACCAGGACATTCGGAGTGGAGCAGTACATCTTTCCAAAACAGTTCTCGGTGTTTAATCCAACACTACATGACATTGGTAAGCAGTAAAATGCACACACACACACACACACACACACACACACACACCAGTGACTCACATAAACTAGAAGACCTCCTGTCTCCATTCAGAAACACACAAACTCACCCCAGTCTGCGTGCACAGCTGTGCGTCACTGAGCAGCTGTGTCCCTGTGCTCCCCCGCATGAACACACACATTCTCACGTATACACACACATACACACACACACACTGGCTGTTGGGTGTGCCATTTTCATTGGGCATTGGAGTCTCCAAGTCTGCCACTTGTTTCATCATTTTAACTCCACTTTTTGTTGCACGGCTGTTTCATAACATTGCGTTTCTGTTTGGCAGTTCTGGTCAAACTGGCGAAGAAGGACGGGCGATGTGTGAGGAGAACCCCGTTCATCAGACCCATCTGTCTCCCAGACAAAAGCATGACGTTCCCTGATGACTACTGCTGTGCTATTAGTGGCTGGGGACACATGCATGAGAGTGAGTGATGAGGAAATCATTTCAGTGTCATCATGTTAACACCTGTCTTCATTCATACGCTGGAACAGATGGTTTATGTGGTATGAGCAGCGCAACGCAAATAAATAATTAATTTGTTTGTATATTCAGAGCAGAGCCAGTGTTGTTTTGCACTTTAGCTTCACTGTGACAGGAGTTTTGTCTTTACTGTCAATGCACTTGTTCTAAGCATGATGTGTGCAAATGCATCACTATGACTGTGTGTAAATTTCTTATAAGATTCTTATAAACTACTGACTTCCAAAAAAAAATGATTTACTAAACTTGGTTTTACCATTAAAATCTGACAACTTAGAAATGTCTTAGTTAGTACAGACGCTAAAAATGTGGGATAACACCAGAGCTGGCAACCATTCAAAAGCAACAACCTATATTTGGCTCTGACGTCTGGATACAGCTACATATTTTGGTATTTATTACAGGACAGTTATTTTAGTTATGATTTAATGTGTTGTGTTTGTTGATTTGTCACTTAATGGCTCCTGTGCACCCACACAGGTGTTTTGATTGGCTTTTGCTAAATAAAAATTTTGACAGGTTGAAATTTGGAGGGAGCTGAGCTGGAAAAATTACGTGTTGTCATACAATAATAATAATAACTGTGTTAATTGTTCCGCCCTGACAGATGATGACGCAAAAAGGAGAGTGAGGGCGATGTTAATAAAGCACAGTCAGTTCACGCCCACACAGTCAGAGAAGCGGTCTAATCAGACAGCATGAGCGGAAACACCTGTGTGGGTGGGCTATGGGTGTGTTGAGGCCTTAATTACAACGTGTCGACAAAATAATTGAAAAATCAATAATTAACTGACAACTCAAAGTAACAGTAAACACTTTATTTTCAGTGACTATGGGGGGGGGGGTTAACAAAATTTCAACTTATTGTAATGTAATGAGTTATTTCTGCTTTATTTTGACAGAGGCAGAGGGTTACTCTAGTCTGCAGGAGGCTGGAGTGAGACTGATTTCTCATGACGCTTGTAGGAAGCCAGATGTTTATGGCAACCATGTCACTGCTGACATGATTTGCGCGGGGCTCAACGGCTGTGTCGATGCCTGCCAGGTAGGAAAACATTTTGAAACAGACTGATTCAATCCAAACCTGTCAAGTGGATGGGTATGTCAGGGTAAAAAAAACCCAAAACAAATGAAAGCATCTTAGAAAGCTTATTTTGTCAGACATAAGCGCCATAACTTTTTATAGTTTGAGGTGGATTGTGTTGTTTTTGTGAAATGTAATTTAAAGAATTCCAGTTTACATGATTTGATAATAGCTACGTCAGATGTGTTGACCTTAACTCATCACCTCTTTTAATCTTTAAACTCCCACGTTTGCATCAGCTTCATCAGTTGGTTCCATTAGCCACATAACGGCTACACCTGTTAGTTAAAGAAGTATTTCTCTGCTGGAAAGATGGTCTTTTCATAAAACTATGCTGTTTATGTAGTAGAAAGATGCAAATACTTTTAAAATTGGTGCTAAATTAGTGGAGAAAACAGAGGAAAGGGGCTTTGGCATTCTCTTTTGCTATAGAGGTAGAACACCTACAACTACCAGAATGCACTGCGCTGCAGCAGACCTATAAACGCTCCCACTGGTGAGTGATGTGATGAACACTTGTCCGGTTTGACACAGTAATTTAAAATATGTTTCTAAAAACAAGTAATGGGTAATCATAATACATTTAATAAAAGCAGGATTTCACGAAACAGAAAACAGTATGGTGCCCACTTCCTGTTTACAGATTCTCATATTACAGCCAAACAGGACACTAAAATGTGTGTCTGAAGACATTTTAGGACAGAAATAGACAATACAGTAGTTAAGTTTTACAGTTTTATCTGAGTTTGAGAGAGAGGGGACAGGTCTTTCTCAATCTGCTCCATGATGGCGGGCATACAAAAATGCAAAAGTACAATCTGTTGTTCAAACAACGCCCTTAGAGCCAGCAATTTTTTTTATTTGAGTTTACTACAGTTCATTTTCACACTCTATCCATATTGTTAAGATACAAAGCTGGTTGCTTTATTATTATTTAAATGTCCTTTTAATAGGTGTAAATATGTAGTAAAAATATCTAGTTTGTGTTTTGCACCCCATTTTAATTTAGTTTGAATAAATCTCCACCTTGTAACTGCTTACCATAAGACAAGTTTAAGTTTAATTTATGAAGAGCTTGGGCAACTGTCTTCTGTTTTGTTTAGTCTGATTGCATTGGAGTGTTGGAAATTACGACTGATCATAAAAATGTTCAGGGCAAAATAGACTCCTGGAGCCCACACAGTTGCTGAGCTCCTCCCCTGGCTCTGAAAGGGTCAATATCAGAAAGATGACTCGCGGTATCAGAGTTAACGGCATTTAAGATGGCAGCAGGGATTCCCCTGAGTGAAGTTAGCGAGGGTCTGAACATCGCAGAGATGTCTGCAGCCCCAGACTACCTACTCAACCTGCGGTGTAAAAATATTTAAACTCCCATCTCTTAAATTAAATGTCACCGTTATCTGTTTACCTCCTGGGTAGAGCGCAATTTTTTTATATTAGCTTTCAAGTGTGTGACTCAGCTGTTTGTGTGACTCGGCTTTGATCTGTGCATGTATGTTTATGTGTGTGGACTGGATCTACTGTTTTTTTAAAACTGTGTTTCCCCAGGGCGACTCCGGGGGCCCTCTGGCTTGTGCGAGGAATGATGTCAGCTTCCTGTATGGGATCATCAGCTGGGGAGAGGGCTGCGGCCGCTCTGGAAAACCGGGTGTTTACACCAAAGTGGTCAACTATATCGATTGGATCAATTCAGTGATCAGACGCAAACCCAAGGCGTCATGAATGAACATTACCTGGAAATTAGCTTTAATATATGTGATATTTTACTATAATGTATTCGGTTTTTATTTGTAATGCTTGTGGAAGTTTATAGGTTATCTTTTTTAACTGTGAAACATTGTGAGACTGAATAAACCGTTACTGACTTGATGAAGCTCTGAGTGTAATTAAGACACATGAATTTATACTGTTTTAGGTAGTTGAAGTATTTTTGAAAAACAATCCCAACTCTAGGTGCACTTACAAGCTTTTCCTGAAGCTCTCAACAATGTCACAAAGGATCAAGAACAGTCAATTAAGACACTAACTGTGAAACTGTAAAGTGAACTGAAAAATATAACATCTTAAGAGTTGCCAAAATCTTTTCTTGCCACGCTTGAACGTAAGCATCATTCAGCGCTTGTTCTTCAACTGATGCTTCACTGTATTTCAGCACTTTGTTCACTTCCATTTTATCTGCTATTTCAACATAACTCATTATTTTAGCCACCAGTTCTTCACATCAAGCATATAATTATCAGGGTTCCCACAGTCATGGGAAACTGGAAAAAGTCATGGAATTTCACAATCACTTTTCGCAGGCTTGGCAAAGTACTGGAATTAGCAAAAGCCATTTAAAGATTTGGAAAAGTCATGGAATATTGTTGCATGTAATGGAATTGTTACTGTAACCTCCTGTGGACAACCTTTCTGGTTAAATGTCCATAATATATATTTAGAATTATAATAATTTTATTTTTGAAATTATTTTACAGAACAAATACATATATAAAATATACCAAACAAATACTTTTAAAAAATCAGCACTCGTTTGGGTCATTCTCTTTGATTTTGTTTTTGTGTACATTTAGCTTATTTTCAGATAATTTCTCAATGTTTTTTTTTTGTTGCAAATTTTAGGCTCATGTCTTGTGAAGTTACTTGTTGTCATTCCTACTGTTTTTAAAAGATATCAATTTGGGGATATAGGGTAAGGGTAAAAACACTGAATAAAGCAGTTTCACGAAAAAAAACCCCAAATCAAAACATTTTTTCCCAACTTTTTTTTTTTTCCCAACTGTCTTCATTGTTGAGTGGCTGCAAACTTCAATGGCCGACAAAAAACGCGAATGACCCTATCTGGAGCCAGTGCTCGATTTGTCCCTTCCGGGCCACCGTAGCAACATGGCAGTGCTGAATGGCGGGATTTATGGATGACTATTTACCAAAACAGTTCATCTAAGGGAAGGGAAATCACAACAGTTCTTATTTTCAGGTCATTGTACACCAAAGAAAACACACGTACTATATCATAGTATTTTTCCGCCAATGTAAAAGCCTAAATCATCACACAGTGGACTTTACGAACTATAAAATGTGGTATGTGTGGTATGAGAAGCATGTAACAGTGTCCTCCAGTAACAGTTGGTGTTAATCAGCCCAGGTGGCAGCAGCACAGACACACAGACACAGACACACAGACAGATACTGGTCGTGCCATTTTCCATGTGCCTTGCTGGGGGCGAGTTTGCGCCCCACAAGCAGCAGAGAGAGCAGCTATTTTGAAAGTGACCCCTCATTCAGGCAGCGACCGTGCAGCTGTCAGGAACCATGACTGAAGATGACGGATTCTGTTGTCGTGGAGGGATATGCCAGACTCCGAGATGGAAAAAAGGTTGTTTAGCATGACTTAAATTTCCCAACGGACACGACAGAAACAATTCAGCGCACTTTAAACGTGCTTAAAAAAAAGGTTTGTTTTGTTTTCTTCCACAGTGGAAAACTAGGTGGCTCGTTCTCCGCAAGCCGTCGCCTGTAGCAGGTAAGAAACACCGTTTTTAACGCCCAGTGTGCACATTTCAAACTAGTTTGTCGATATTTGTAAAGATTTGGGTAAACATTTAATGCTAGCTGCGCCACAGAGGAGCAAGCTAGCAAGTTGAACGTATCAGGTGCTGTCCTGCATGTGCTGTCCAGTTGCATGGACACTTGTGTTGTTTGTGTTTGCATTTTCATAATTTGGGCCTTGTCTGTGGGCTTTAAGGAGAAAAAAGATTTGAAGTTCGTGAAATGAAGTAGAAAAGGGTGTTCAAAACACGCTGTGACAAAACTGCACGAGGAATTTAAAAAATGTAGAAATGTTTTTGTAAAAATTAAGAGTAAAACTAGCTAAAAGTTGAGGGGAAACAGCGAGCTCACACCAAGACTCATAGAAAAAACAGCATTTTTTGTGAAGACTTGAGTACAGGTACAAAGCAGAAGGTTCAAGTGGGTTTATAAACGAGTACATGTAAAGTGCAAATGTTTTCCATTAATTCGGCTGTAAAAGCATGATTCAAATGAATTTATCATTTTAAATGTGCCTTCATTTGGATTCATTTGTTCATTTGAATTTGCTTCTTTGAGTCTCATCTTGTTTTGTGTTACCTCGGTGTTGCACCACAACTTTTAGCTAGTTTTTCTCCTTATTTTCTACAAAATAACCCTTTTCTTCTGCTACATTATTTAGTTATAAACAGTGTTAAAAATCTTGTTTAACTTTATTTCACTATGTCCTTGAAATAAAGTAGAAAAAGGTTCAAAACTCACTGTGAAAAACTGTGAAAGCGAAATTCAAGTAATGTCGTAGGAAAAGTGTTTTTGCAGAAATTAAAAGCAAAAATAGCTAAAAATTAAGGTTAAACAGCAAGTTCACACCAAGACTCAGAAAAAAACAGCAGTTTTTGTAAAGATTTGAGTACAAATACAAAACAGAAGGTCCATGTATGTTTTTGAATAAGTACATATAAAGAGCAAATGTTTTCCCTTATGTCAGAGAAAAAGCATGGTTGAAATTGGTTCATGTCTTTATAAATGTACCTACCTGTGCATTTATTTGTTAATTTGAATTTCCTACATTGAGTCTCTTTAATTGTAACCTCACTGTTGCACCACAAATTAGTTTTCCTCCTTATTTTCTCCAAAACAACCCTTTTTCTATTACATTAGTTGAATTTCTTTTCGTACTTTATTTCACAAGTTTTCATTCCTCTTGCAGAGTTTTTCCTCAGGTTTTCAAAGTCTGAACCCCAGTTTTGAAAATATTTCTAATTTAATTCCACAAGCTCAAAATCTTATTGACCCTTATTGACCCTAAACAGTGATAGTCTGAGCCCTGTTGTATTTTTAGATGCACCATAAAAGTGTAAATTTCTACTTGGTATTAAGTCACATTTACAGAGGACACTTCAGCTTGCCTGATGTTGATCTCGAAGTTGTCTACACTTTCCTCACCTCTGGCCTTTTTTGTACTCTGTGAACAAGAAAACAAGGATTCAAGGTGATAAAGTAGCTGTATTGAGTTACACAGAAAGGTTTCCTTGGATATCTGGTGCTGGACAGCTTAACATGCTCCACAGGTTAGCGTGAGGTTGAGTGCTGCTCCTCTTCAGATCTTTGATGTTAGTGTTATCACAGCTGTTTGCCCTCATGCCTCAGTAATGTGGGTTAAGAAGTGCATGTGTGTGACTGAGTGAGATGCACACACACTGTCTTGTTTTGTCAGTTGACACTGATTGTCTGAAGGTGCCAAAAGACTGCAGGACAACAGCTACTGTGTGTCCGAAAACATCTTGTTAGTATTTGACAATGTAATTAATTATGGATTTGAATGGTTTACAGTTATTTTCAGGGAACTGTTAGTCTAAAATAAAACAGAAATGTAATGTTAACTGCAGTTTAACCCTTTGAAACCTGAGCAACTTCATTTCTTTGAAGAACATCACAAAAAAGCTCAGAGAAACTTAATAAGAAATGACACAATAATTAACATGAAGTTTATAAAGGTTACAAAAGAACATTCCCTGCAAATTAGCACACAAAAAAGTCTAAATAAATAAATAAAATTAAAAAAATCAATAAACAACAAACAAGGAAATGACTTTGGGGGAAAAAAGCTAAAATAAATATATGATTAGAATAATTCGTTTTCTTGGCTTTTTCTCCTTATTTTTGTCAATTTTCTGGTAATTTACTCTCCCTCTTGTCTTTTTCAGGTCATTTTTCTTGTCACCTTTCACTATTTTTTGCAGTTTGCACCACATTTCTTGCAAAGTTGCTAATTTCCTTTTTTCCGTGTTTTCAAAAGTAATCAAAACAATTTGCTCCGATATCAAAGGTTTTAAATACTTGTGAAAGGCGGCTAAATGCTGCACACGAAAAGTCATCCTGGTTTCATAAGCGTTAAATAAACACACTTTAATGGACACAATCAGAGTTATGTTTCTGCCATTGTTGTGTCTCATATGTACTCTCTGACTCCTTTCAGATTGCCTCTTGCTGCTGGTTTTCAAAGACAAGTCCGACAAAGCTCAGGGCAACAAGGAGAGGGTCAGCGTGACCTTGGAGGAGATCTGCGGTCTGGAAGTGGGACAGTGGTTTGAAGGTGTGGCGTTTACTCTGACCATCCTCTGCCTGAACCAGGCTGCTCTACTGGGCTTTGACAGTAAGGAGGCCGTGCTGGCGTGGGACGCCCGCCTACGATACAGCCTCGGAGAAGGTTAGAAGAGCTGTCTGTGCTTTCATTTCCACGTTTTGTCCTGTTCTTTCACTTCTGCTGCTTTTTCATGTGAATCGCTCTAAATTTTACAGAATAATCCCACTTTTGACCTCACTGTACTGCAATCAGAGCAGCTCTCAGCCAGATGTTTAGTTCATCCATCATGCTGGCAGTTTTCAGTGTTTGAAATTCACTGCAGTCAAAGAAAGGTACTCTGCAATTTCCCCAAAATATGCAAAGAAACAAGAGATTTTAATCAAAAGTAAGTATGTTTGCACTTCTCTGGAGCAAGATGTCAAAAAAACAAGTGTGAGACACAATGCAGTGATACTACATAGCTTTCATTTTCAGTTTACGCTGGTCTGTACTGTGGTGAGATTTTGGATAAAGGAACCGTATGGTCTTGTCAGATGACCTTGGACTCTTCCCCATAAACTGTATAAAAGAAGTGGATGTAGCCACCATGACGTCACACATTTGTCTGTGGACTACTTTTCTTAAGCTTTGTGTTTAACTTAATGTTGATTTAAAAGGGACCCAGCATATAAATGAACATCAGTATAAAATACAAACGTAAACATGCTGGAGTTTGCAGGACTGCTAATTTACATCTGTAGTCCTTTGGCAGGTAACAGACAAGAGAAATAAAGAAACAAAGAGAAAAAAAACAAACAATACAACATTTCATACAGAAGACAAAAGTGCAAAAACAGGACACTAAGCACGTCGACCTATATTGGCAATTGGCAGCACCCAAAAACAAGTTCAAGTCTATTTAAATATACACAGTGCCATAGATCTGCCTTAAGCTATGCCCCTGTCCTGATTTAGAGCTCAGCCGGGCTCAAAAATTCAGGCCCAATCCTTCATGAACCTGCAAAGTTAGAGCAAAGCGAGCCCGACCCATGGCAGAAGTGTTGCGATGGAGTCAAATTAAAAAAACTGAATTACTACAGTAAAAGAAATGTATTTTTTTTTTTATATTACAGTATTTATTTCAAGCTAAAAGGTGATGTTTCCTCGCACGACTTCTTCTTCTTTTCCTCATTTTAATAGTCTGTTGTCTCGTGCATGATAGCTTTGGCAAAGTAGGCTGCGCACAGCGATCCATGGCGACGTGGCGTGCAGCTGATGATCGCAGCTCTTCACTGCATGTTTCTTATCTCTCCCACTGCCTCAGAGAAGTAAACATTGCCAACCACGTCAACTTGCACCCCCTCCCCTCTCATTTCCCGTCTCTCTCTCACATGCCTGTCTCTTTCTCCCGCCATTCTCCACTTTTTTGCCGTCTCGTTCCCTCGCTCAGTCGCAGTCCCTCCCTCTTTCTCTCCCTGTCTGTCTTGAATCAGCTCATTAAAACTTGGGCCATTTAAACATGTTTATACAGTTTCAAAGACAGAAAAAAAACACTGCTTGTTTGGCAAGAACCCGACATGATTTAAGCCGAGTAATGAGAGACTGGCAGAGAATCAGAGGTCTGTCCTGACTGACAGGTTGCGTTGGCAGCGACTTGTCAATCACAAAGTAGCCAAGCCCTAAAATATACCCTGCTTTACCTTCTATTCTGCTGTAAATGGGTCCATAATTTACAAAATGAACATCATGCTGTGTTGTGGAAAACTTGAAACCAGTAATTAATCATGAACTCATTAGGAAAATATTTACTGTGGAAATAAATCATGTGAGAAGTAGGATCATTTTCTCATTGACTTTTATAGAGTCCGACTTTTTTTTTTTGCAACCAGTGGAGTCGCCCCTTGCTGGTCACGAGAAATAATGCCGGTTAAAGGCACTTGTGCATTGGCTTCACTTTTAAAACCTGGAGGCTGCATCTGCTTCTTTTATATAGTCCATGACCCTGCCTGAAGGGCAAAGGTTCAGAAGTTCATGAATGTATTCAGGGTCCTGATTTATTTCTAAAGCCTTACAGGTGATCAGCAGAAGAATCACCTACGGCAAGTGAAAGGGAGGCTGGACGCAGGCTGAGTGTTGCTTTGTACACAGATGGTTCATTTAAGCAAGACTTAAATGAGCACTACAGTGCAGTCACGATGCAAAGTCAGAGAGAGCGCAGATAATCCAGAAAAACTGACCAATCAGAGTTTACTGGGCTTTTTCGGACTGATGCTAAAACCCACAGAAGGTGAATACAGGTATATATAAGCTGACAGTATGTTAAAAACTGTGTTTTGACAATTTAAATAGCACCTTTTAAAAAGTACAAGTACATACCTGAAAATTAGCATAATACGGGAAGTTTAAAACTTTTAAAAGCTGATTGCAAGTTATTTAGATTAATGGCACGATGACAGTAATTATTCCAATTTCATTTTTTCTCATATCTCCATGCTCCTAATTTTTGACATCATAGAACTGAAAGTTAATTTATAGCCAAGCACCCACCATGTACACAGTCTACTATTTGTGGCTCTATTGTATAAGTTACGTAAGTGACAAACAGATAGGAGCTAATAATAGCATGGGACTGTTCAGCTGGTGGCTGGAGTCCAGCTGAATTTTAAAGCAGCCACTAATGACAGTGTTACGGGACCTGCTCGTCTCGTAGAGGACATGGTGCTAAAGACAAATTGCAGCGCAGTTGTCCCTTCAAATCTGTCGTGTGTGCATGTGAAAACATACCCGTCTGCTTGCTTGTATGGACGCACTTGTGTGATCTGAGAGAGATGGATTGAAGTGTGTGTTGTCCTTGAATGTGTGTGTGTGTGGGGTGTGTTAAAGCTAGAAATGTCACCTGCCAGGCTGCGGACGGAGGAGGGCCGCTGTGCGCAGAGCTGTTGTTGTCGTGTTTGACATCGTATGAATCTTTTTTAAACCTGAGCGATGACATGACGCAGGTCAGCAACATTTCAGCGTCGTCGCCTCCATCAATCTCACCTGTCGGAGTAAGAGTCTTCAGCTTAGTGCCGGTGAGAAACTCAAACGCAGTTCTCATATTTAGTTCCAATTTTCCAGTTTTCGCCAGTGTTTTTTTATTTGCAACAGTACACGACTCAGTTACACAGATGTTTGTGACAGGCTTTGATTAATTTCACTGGGCTTTAGATCTGAGCCGGCTGTGAGCTCATTCTCTTTGTGCAGCTGTTTCTCCTTTTTATTGTTGAATGAAATCAAATCTGTGCTGAGGTAATCATTTTGTAAGGAGTGCTTTCTGTCCCCCCGTGATGCTGCACTGCGGCCTGGACTCTCTTCCCCTTCATGTCAGTGGATCCTGCCCAAAATCTGGTCAGTTTATTTCCTGTTGAGCTTCTTAAATGTTGATTGTGAGGGCGTGCAGCTCGTCAGTGAACTTGCAAACTCATGAAGCGCCAAGCGTCTTTATCTCCAATGACATGTTGTCATTTGGAGAAATACACTTTGATAAGAAGATTGTTGCCACTCTCTCACGTCTGTGCACATGAACTGGACACAAGAGGAGACAGGTCACCTGGGTTTGTCCAAAAAATCAAAATCTACCCTCCAGCTCAACAATTGATACTTTTTAAAAAGTATTTATCTACCATTGCAGTGCTGAGTAAAACATTTGTGGATATGATAGCACACATATGATATGTATTAGGGAATGGAAGTTCAAACAAAAATACTATTTAGTATTTTCTGGTTACTGGACTTGCTCAATTAACTGTATTTTATTTTATTTTTTATGCTCTGTAAGGTGACAATGAGTGTTTTGAAAGAGGCATTTTATAGACAGTTTACTATTATTATTATTATTATTATTATTAAAATTGCAATATCCAAATCACAGGAGCTTCAATTGTTTGATTTAGGTAAAATGTGTTAGAAAATGCAAGCATTAATGAAACGCAGTAATTCCTACAGAGCTGCCTCGGTCTAATAATCATTTCTTGACGTTGGGGAATGAATGAAAATGAAATGCAGAAATTGCCATTACCACTAAAAAACATAACTCATATTGCAATATTTGTCAAAACAATTGCAATCTGATTTCATTTTGCATAACATGCAGCCCCACTGGGAACTATCTAACCAGCTTCCTCAAAGCCGAATGCCTGGATTGGCACTCTGAGCCTTTTTTTTTTTTTTTTTTGCACAGTCACTCCTACACGCGCTATAAATGACGGTTTCAAGCTTCAACACATGAGCCATGTGGTTCCATGTGCCAGTCGTCTGGTTTCTCATTTCCACCGCAGCACGGCCAGCCGCACCTCATTTTATTTTTGTTGTTGTTTGTTCACAGAACTTTTTTGACAGCTGTAGGAGTCTGCATAACCTCTCACAGGCTGGAGGAAATACTGTGCCCTCCCTAAACTGCCAGTAGTAACAAACTGCTAAAAAACAAGGGAAAATGCATTTTTAAAGATTTTTAAGACAATCGTCACAAAACACTTTTAAAAACCTTTTTTAATGACTTTTTTAAAAAAAAAATCATGACCCATCCATCGTATGTATCGGTATGCAAGGTTATGCTCATATGTGTCCACATCTTTATCATGTTTGACTATGTTTTAGTAATTATTTGAAACATGTACATGTACATGTGCAGGCTGTGAGGACAAAAAATGTATTAAAACTGATTTCTATCACAATTTGTCTGCTGCATTGATTATAGCTTTTTACATGACTTATACCAGTGGTTCCCAACTGTTGGGTCGTGGTCCAAAAGTGGGTTTCAGGTACATTCTGAATAGACACCAAGCTACTCATAAATGTGTCAAGTTTGTAAAAAAACCCCAAAACACTTCATTTATTAACAGTGTATTTCTGGCACAGAGCTTTTATTTTGAAGTGCTGTGTCTGTTGATTCTTGCGATACGTTGATTTTCTTCTAAGCTAATGTCGTTTACATTTGAATATGAGGTTATTTATAATGTGTGGACCATGAACTAATGACTAAGCAGACCTCTGGACCATGTGACTGCAATGATTCATACTGTATTTTATAATTCCTGCACACTTCATTCAAAAGACTTGTTTTTGATGCTTCTTAGGCAGACTTTACTGGTCCAGTAGAAAAGTATTGCAGAGCCACATCCACACAGATCCAAGCATCTCTGCTGAGGAGATTGTATTGAAAATAAACAGCTTGTTGCTGGCCTTTCTTCATTGTTGTGCTCTGCTTTGTTAGTTCACAGATTCAGTGTTGGAGTCTTACCAGGGACCAAGTTGGAGAGCGGACCTGCAACTCTTCATTTGTGCAACAACTTACTGGCTCTCGCCCGGGACGTCCCCCCTGTTATCATCGGCCACTGGAACCTCCCAGACCTGCGCAGATATGGACCTGTACCCAACGGATTCGTGTTCGAGGGAGGAACAAGATGTGGTTACTGTAAGTTTATTACACTTCATGTTGTTCTTTTTTATGCAACAGATGTGTTTAGTTTAGTTAAATTGGCCATTTAGCTATTATGTGGCTCCATAAACTGGTATTTTGTGTTTGGCAGATGGTTCCTCAGGACATTAAGATAATTGGTTATTGGGCTGAAACAGCACACTTGTGTTAGGAAGGAATGAGAGGCACTAAAGGAACCATAAAAACAGTTATAAGTTCAATTTACAAATAACGCAGGGATTAGAGTACGGAACATTAACTGCAAAAATAAATGAAAAAGATTAAACTGAGGGAACAAGATGACAGAAAATCATCTCGGACTATCACTGTCTTTGTTACGTCTTGGCAACAATGTCCTTTGAGTAAAATTGGGATGCATCATTAGAGGCTAATAGCTCATTAGATTGAAGTATCTGAGCCCTGGTTTTTTTTGTGTCTTTCTCAAATGGACCGAATAATCACAGGCTGTTATTTGAGATGATTCATTTGTAGCTTTCATTCAACAGTTTCTGTGAAAGAGAGGCTCCTTCCCGGAACAATCGCATACACACTTAGTTAGAAGAGGGGAAAGGCCTCTATGTGCTTCTTTGTCCGAGGCTGCTTTTCATTCTTTTACTTCGTTCCGCTTGAAGGAAATCTTAATGCTTCAGTCCACATCATGTTTTGGATTAGTGTTTATTTTTTTTTCCACCTCCTCAGCAATGTGCGATGGTTTCATGGACCCCTGGTGGATCTGTGGCTGCACATGAAAACCCAAACAAGTCATAGTGATCCTGGAACTGCTGATGCATAGGCTCCTCTTTTCAGTTGATCTGGTCAAGTTTGCATCCACACTACCACTTGGAAACACCCCAAAATCTGAACCACATATATTTCTTTAAGCCTGTAGAGCTATTTATCAGTCTAGACTGTTTTTTTGTAAATTAGCTATCTCAGTGGTGCTAGGTGAGTTAGCAGTAGATACACGCTTCCTTCTACGCAGTGATGCGGTTGGCGGGTGCAGTTGGGTAGAAAGAAAATAGTTTCTACATGAAACTGCTCAAAACAAGGTGTGTGGATTATCCTGAGTAACCAGGACTGATTTCTGGAAGGAGACATAGCCGTTTATCAAATTTAATCAATTTAATTTAATTATCAATTTAATTTTTATTTATTCATTTATTTTTATCAAGGTCTTTTTATCAATTTATTGGGAAAAAATGAACCTATATAAATTCACATTCACTCTACAGACTTTTTTCCCCCTTTCCCTCCACCCTCCTTATCTTTCTTTTTTTACATATTTATTTTTGGTGCTTTAAGCTCCACAAGCCTAGTGCCATCTGGTTCCATCTGAGAGAAGGCAGACATCTCTACAGTTGATATCTCCAACTAACAGACTCACACCAAAACAATCTAGATTAATAAATATCACTACAGGTAAGAGGTAAAAAAAAAGAGAAAAAAAAGTAAAATTAATTTAACTAAATGGTTTAAAGTAAAAATCATCAAAAACAGCAAACATGCTGCAAAGATACACAGATTATTTAAAATGATTTAAAATCAAGTTTAAAAATAAGTTGTAATAAATTGTAATAAAAGGAACGTTTTTAGCTTCGACGTAAAAGAGTCGGGGCTTGTCTGACATCATCTGGGAGGTTATTCCAGGTTTGTGCTGCACAATGGTAAAAAAAAAAGTAATTCATCTGTTTGCTCACTTGTTTTCATGCATACATAATCCCAGCATATGGGTTTAAGATCATTGGGAAACTGAGAGGTTTCCTGTGCACTCTTCTTATCATAGCTGGTAGTTTGTTGCTCCCTGCGACTTTAAATATCCTTCAAAGTCTCACATTAGTAATCCTACTTTGTATTTTCCTCCTAAACACAATAATAGATTTGTTTTTGAAAGCATTAGCTGAGCTACTCCACAGTCTTTCCACTTATCCTCTTGTAGCTTCAGAAGGAGGTGTTACCTGTGCCGGCAATGGGTGCTTCTAACTTTCTGGCAACAGTTTTGTTGTGGAAATACTTGACTGGACAGACCTCAACCGCATCCGACACCCACTGAGCTCGACCTTAATGCCCAGCAATTACTGCTCGACCACACTGACACTCGTGGTTGGATTCGGATCAAATCCCTGGTTTCAAAATCACGTGGAAAGCCTGTAACAGCAGATTCATGGTAATTATTTTGGAGTGAGATGTGTAACAGTCACATATGGGCGCAATGTTGATGTCTAATATGAAATAGCGGGCTGTTATTGGTAATTTGATTAACCTAAATGAGTCATGGCAAACATATGATGGCAGTAAAATATTATTCCCTTGTTCTCATTAGTGTTTCGTCCTCTCTGACTCAGCGGGTTGTAGGTTAGAAAAACAGCTGCTTCATGACAACAAGAAACCCGCTGGGGGGGGAAATCATTCAGTGTTTTGCAGGATCACTCCCGCTGTGCCCAAAATTCAACATCATGCATCACCCCAGAGCAGTTGTTTTTGAAAAACAGGAGAAACCGCTTTAGCTCAGTTACAGCAGTCCTCGCCGCGTGTGTCGATAAGGTAAAGCACAGATTGCGTCTTGGAACAGACGTGAAACCATTAAAGCAGAGATGAGTGTGTGTCAACACCTGGAGGGGACAGAGACAGACACGAGGGGAACGCCAGAGACATCAGAGCGTTAGGGACACACGATGACCCCGCTGGAAACACGACACTCCAGTATGCAATGTGTGATTTATTTAGCTCCATTAAATCTTCAGCAGTGGGTCTCACATAATACGAAGACGGTCAGACGTCACGTACGCTGTCACGTACAGAAAAAGGGCAAAAATGTGTCTGGAAGTGCTTCTAAATGCTGGAGTGTTAAAGGGTGTGCATTCCTGTGACATGTAATCCCTCAGCACAGTTTATCCACGGCAGAGGAGAGAAGTGGTGTGACGGTGTTGGACATCTCACTTCTGGTTGACGCAGCTGTAGCACTGTAGGACATTTGTCTGACCTTTTGTCGACATCCCTCTTGATGGTTTATCCTCAATGTTTCAAGTTTTTCAGGAGGAACCGTGAACAGTTTTAGACATCTTTTGAGCATTTACCATGTGCACCATGTGCACCTAGCACACTTGACATAAGGGCTAAAATGATAACTCAGATGGACAGTGATCGATAATCGTGGCGTTTCCCAGCAGGGTCTGAGCCTTTGAATCTGGGTGTTTCACTGACACATTGTGGCGTTTGAGTCACAGGTGTTTCCACAGGCCCGTCCCTGCCTTTCCAGCAGCTTGTTGTAACACGAAATGTGGGAGTTTTAAGCCAAAACATGACCTTTGCCTTTCCATGTCCTTGTGTTTTTGGTGCCTTGACACAAACACACCTGCACATTGTTCTTCAGAAAAGTTTTAACTTTTTTACTGCAAAAAAATGTAAAAATGTAACGCATCTGTGGTTTGCAGAAATGCACATACGAACATTTTTTCTGGCAGCTGGGTTGCATATTTCTCTGTGTAATCTATAAAAATAGAGCTAAAAGGAGAATAATTATTGGGTGTGGAGACAGACACAACTCTAAATGCTAATGTTGCTCGATGTGTAAAAAAAAAAAAACTAACAAAACAAACTTGTAACATTTTCAAGTTGATATTTCAGTGTTGTCTTCTAGCTTGTTGTGCTGCTTTAGAGAATCACAATAATTGCTTAGGGGTATTTTTTGCGGGGGAACTAAACTAGACATCGTTAAAAATGTGAGTATGTGTATATAAAGTTGCTAATTTCACTGTTAATGAAGAAATTCATGTCTTGGAGGAGGTGTATTTCGGTATCTTTGAGGGAAGCTGGCTCTGGTTCCATAGATTTATGAGTTTGTCTCAATTAAAGAAAGAAATCGTATGGTTCAAAAGCAAACTATCTCTTTGAAGTTTTCCTGCTTGGATGACTTTGCTGCTGTGAAAATAGAAAGGCCAGCCTTTGCTCTGGTGAAAACTCAAGCTAATTTACACTTCCCACTTACCGAACACGATTTAGTGAGTACTGTTACTTTGTAATGACGCTGTGTTCTATCACTTTTCAGAGGAGAGAGCAGAAGGGTCCGCTCGAGTTGTTTTTTGCTCCTACGCAGAATCTTTGTTGTAAACTAAATGCGCTCCGCCACCTGTCCTTTGTTTTG
Organism: Plectropomus leopardus; assembly: GCF_026936395.1. NCBI lineage: Eukaryota > Metazoa > Chordata > Actinopteri > Perciformes > Serranidae > Plectropomus > Plectropomus leopardus. Next base: position 13,454,283 of record NC_142198.1, read on the forward strand.
CTTTGTAGTTTTTTTGTTCTCTGGCTTTTGGCTGCACACCTGACATCCAGTCACCTGCTATTGAAAGCACGAGTAGATGTAAAAAGAAAAAACAATGTAGGGAGATTAAATCAGCCCAGAGTCTAACTAAAAGGTTCCTGTTTCAGTGGAGAGTCTAACACAAGATTAAATGAATTACTTAAACCTAATTAAATCCACATCATCGACATCAGCAGGCTATACATCTTCAGTTTCGACTGGTGCAGACGTTTGTGCAGATTTACTGGCAACCTTTGACCCTGCTCACTGCGTACAGGAGTGTTGGGAATGTGATTGGACGGCCTTGATATGGGTGGTCTCAGGGACGGGGCGACACAACGACCCTTCAGCGGTGACACCTTGTAATGGACAGCCAGTTGTATTGTCAGAGGGAGGTCAAGAGACATCTGGGGAGTATGACCTTTAACCTTTGCATTCTTACATCACCTTTGTTAACATTCTGAATTAATGTGAAAGACAAATGGGAGGCAATAAAGAGGAAATTACCTTTTTATGGCTTAATGTAAAAAGTATAACAGCAGTCACGAGAATCAAACCTCACTGCTTTTTTTTTTAACAAAATGTGTCTGTGTCACAGAGGACCAAAAACTGTAACTTAGCTCTGGTCAGATTTATTCCTTTATTGTTTGATCATGTAGATCCTGTTTTAAATTTTATATACTATATTTTATTTAGGCGAAGGTGTTGTACAACTCCTCCCATCACTAGGTCCTAATAAAGGTTCCAGCAGATGGGTCTAAAAATGACAAAGCAGCATCTCGGGTTTGTTATTATTATAACTTACACAAACATTGCAAGCAATAGTCCACCTTCTCCTCCTCTCACACCTGTCCTTTTCAGTAAATCCTCGTGTTTTTGTCCTCGTCTCAGTCCTGACAATTGTGTTATTATAATGCATAAGTCTGGCAGTTTTTGGGACCCTCTAATACTGATGTTGTCCATCGCAATTTTTGACTATGGGCATCGTCATCTGCCAATTCGGTCGACATCGCCAAACCCTAGCCTCAACTGTATTTTGTGTTTCTTTGCACGAGCACAAACATCCCTTGTTGCTGGAATAGTGTGTCTACGTCAAAGCTAATTTGTTCGTTTCCCATTTACGGAGCCAGGACTGTGTATGAACAGTCGCCCTCACAGAATGGACAACGGGCGGGCCGTCGATCTTTGCTAAATTTAACAAAAAGCGTATGTGATTAGAATCAGTACAGCCCCACAGAACTGAAAAGTCTTTGTCTCGTTCAGGGTTCTCAAATGTGAAGATTTGCTGCTTTTTCTTCAACTTGTGTGATCGTGAACTGCAAATCTTTTTTTTTTTTTAGTATTGATCCCACAAAAATGGCTCAAGGAAACTGTAATAAACTTTCTTTTCACTATTGTTAGACATAACACAAATAATCAATATAAGAAAACTTGTTTGTTGCAAATGATGCCCGGCAAACCTCAATCATTCATTGCCTCCTGTATTGTAAAATTGTACTAATTACAGAATATTTGGCCTACTTGTGGAATTTCAGTGCTGCAAAAAACCAACATGACATTAATAAAGTCTGCTTTCCACAGGGGCTGGTGTCTTTTTGCTCACGTCTGCTGAGAGTGAGCAGATCAGCTTTCTGTTCGACTGCATCGTCAGAGGCATCTCCCCCACCAGAGGCCCTTTTGGACTGCGGCCAGTTTTGCCAGGTCAGTACCAGAGGTGTTTAAAGCTGCTTAGCTGGGAAGGAAAAGCAACTGTGCATAAGAGACAAGGAAGAGTTTAGTTATTATAGACCATTATGTAAAGAAAGAGGGTGGATCTCTCTGTGATGCTTATTTGGATAATGAATAACATCGCTGTTGCCAAGGAGTATCTGCAAACACTTAAGTCAACACTTAACATTCAAACTGTGGCAAACGGTGCGTTGATCCCCTCCCGTGCCTCCAGGGATTATCGTAGCCGTTAGGTGTGCTGCCTTCCTGGAACCGGACCATTTTTGGCAGAATGACTCAGAGGATTCCTCCGTGGATGGATGTGCTTTGATGCAGCTATATTGTGACTGACAGCTGTTTTTTATGTAATTGGGTAATCCTCTGAAGCAATTTATAATTTTAGTCAAACGCCCTAACCCCTGATTTAAGTGTACTGCGGTGAATGTAAAGCTTCGGGTCACCCTATACATCAGTAAGAGGATAACTACTGCACTAACTGTGTTTATGGAAAGCAAATTCAATTGTACTCTATGTATAGCTGAGGGTGTAGTGCCACCGGTGGGTGAGCTGTAGGATGGGCCCAGTTCCAAATAGCCATTAGGTTTTTTTTACTCTTATTACAGCAGGAGTGTCTGGCAGGATCTCAATTTGTCAAAGATGCCACTGGTTAAATAATACACCTAATATGTGGACATCATGATCTCCATTTGGTGATATTTGAAAACTAAATTATGAGTTTTCCAGAGAGTTAACAGGGTGAATATTCTAATACTCGCCGTGTAACAGTGAGGTTTGTCTGTATAATGAGCCCTGAGCTCTCTTGTGTCCGCCCTCAGCTCCTCCGCTCTCCTCTTCTTCTGCCACCCATTATAAAAACCTGACAGCAGATTCTTTGCTCAAAAAAAAAAAAAAGTTTTATTTCCCCTGCAGAGTTTGTTTTTGTAAGATAACAAAGGTATTTTTTGTTTAATTTCAGTGCTGGAAGTGGAAAACAAAATGAATCCCGAGGGGTTTTGATATTTAATTAATCATTAGTAATTTATCGAGCAAAATGGAAAACTTTTCTCTCTCTCTCTCTCTCTCTCCAGCTTCTTGTGTTGTGAGGATTCGCTGCTTTTATTTGTCTTATGTGATAAACTGAACACCTCTGGGGTGTTGATCAGACTGAAAAAACAATTTTAAACAAACAGTTTGTGCTCTGGGAAACATTTTTCTCTGCCTATACGTCCCTCCTTCATTTTCAGATGGTTCCAACTCCTAAACTTAAAGCTGCTGTAATCAGTGTTTTTATATTATATTATATAACACTGGGACAAATTTGAAAGGGTTTGAATGACCAGGGCTGGCTATTGGTACTCAATAAAAGAATCACCCAGTACCAAGTAGTATTGAAACTTCGCATTTTTAGTGATTTAAAGGGATATTTTGACAATTCTCAACCAACTTTTTATCAAAACAATGTTGGTAGTATGTGTAGATGAACTGTGGTTAACATTACGCCTCTGCTCACCCGCCTCGGCGAAACTCCTCCAGATTATGTTATTTACGTCATTTGGTGTAATTTTTCCGACTCTTGGGATGTTGCTCGAACTACAGGCTGTGCTTCCGCTTTTTGTATTGCCGCCAACCAATGTCACCAACACATACTCAGAGTATACAGCTGATAAAGAGACAGACCCGTCCCTCTGTCTCTCTCTCACCAAAATCGGACAAATGTTAAAACTAAGCCGTGCTGATCGAATATAAATCAAGATTATGTTACTGCACTGCCTTTTTCTTGCCTAAGATGTTTTCAGTTTGTGTACAAAATTATATAAAAAATAAAATAAAATTACTGAAAATTAATAAAAATAATTTTGAAATATAAAAAACTAAACTGAAACAGGCAAACCAACTCTGGAAACTAACTGAAACTAAACAGAATATATATATATATATATATATATATATATATATATATATATATATATATATATATATATATATATATATATATGTAATAATGTAATAAATTTTTAAAAAATCTATAGGAAAAATAAATAAAATAAAATAACTGTTGTGTACTCTGGTGTCTCCAACTCTTAATTTCAAATGATTCCTGTCTCTCTATCCATCATATACTGTCCAAAAAACAGAAACAGTAGTAATGATGATTATACACATGATAGTAATGTCTATGATACAAGGAATCATACAAGAAAACGCTGTCATTACTGTACCTCATCTATGTGATTGCTCTTATTTCTGTTATTTCATGAACACGTTCTGATGCTACTTCTAATATTACGAAAGCTGTTAACATTATCTGCTTTCCTGCTGTCCACTTTAACACTCTCAATTTTCCACACTAGCAGTTTAGATTAAAAAAATGTCTCACCCAGAGTGCAACTTAACAGGAAATGTGGAGCGGGCAGCTGTGGGGTCTTGGGGATATTCTGGTTTTCACACATCTCGCCGCCCAATCACAGGTTGAGCTCATACCCCTATTATTGTGGTGCGTAGTAGAATAAATAGCAGGGAGGATGTCGGAGGGAGAGCGTGGGGTCAAAGTCACAGTTCACACAAGCAGAGCAGCCAAAGCCTCCTAATCACTCCGGGCATGTGTGTAACCTCATCCACAGGATTCCACTGCTGCCTCCCCCCTTCATTTCATACCCGGTCATCCGCCGCTGCGCTCTCCTCTCAGTTTATACTCGATCTTATTCCTCTCTGCAGCTTTTTATTGTGTCTCTCCTTCTCAGTGCTGGTCTGTGTCTCTGTCCTGCACAACTTGTGACTAAATTTCTCTGCATCTTGTGTAATTCGTCATGTTCCCAGACTCATCTATGTGTTTGTCCCTGTCGCGTGCTGTACTGTTTCATCTGCTCGCTCTTTCTTCCACTCTCTCGCTCTGTTTAGTCTCCAGGATACAAACTTCGTTCCCATGACGAGCGTTTTAAACTTAAATTACTGAACGTTCATCTAGGAAAATTGTCATTGTAAGGGACTGTACTTTTTTTATCATAGTAGTGGGGTGTTTAGGGTATAGTTTATTATTATCATTATAATTATTGATTAATTAATTTCTTTTTATTTAATTATTTTTTATTGTTTTAATGTTATATCCCACCCTGGAGCTACTTTTTTTCCCCTTGAGCTGACCTGAGTAATAGAAAAATAACTATATTTTACAGTTTTTGGCTATGATAAATGGTGTGATTTGTTTTTTTATTTTTTTTTAGGAAAACACGCCTTTCAGACCTACTTGTGGGTTTTGGGGTTCTGAGGATATTTAAAATAAATACAAAACACAACAAACTAAAGTTAAATGTCCCGCTCCTAAGCCAAATAAAAAAAAAAACCCCAACATAACTCCCTCCCCAGTGCTTAAAGGGACAGTTCAGATTTTTTGAAGTGGGGTTATACAGGGTGCTTATGCATAGACAGTATATTACAATATCAATATCAATTACAATATCAGTTTTTGTGTACGCTGAATTAAGAGTATTTTCACTACTTTACCTCAATGGCAGACAATGATTTCCAAGAAAATAAAGCCGATATATAGCTCTCTCTAAAGCCACACAGCACTTTTCGTTACAAACTCTTTAGCAACTGTACTTTAAAAAAAGAAATTCTGCACTTTAAAACTCACAGTTTTTAAGGTTTGCCAATAGCAGCGCATTTTATCTTCTTTGTTTTTTAATCCTTTTTTGTATTTATTGCTATGTGTGAGTTTTTGTGTGAGTTTTTGTGTGTGTGAAATGACTTGTGCAACTCTACGTGGCTTTTAATTGATGAATGAATTGATCTGAATGGAAAATAAGAGTGATTTAACATCGCCGAACACAGGAGCTGCGGGTCTACTGCTGCCTCAAGCTGTTATTTTGTTTGTTATTGTGTGACTTTGGTGTTTTAAATCTTAGTTCAGATTCAGAAGCAGTAGACCAGTAGCTCCTATGTTCAGCTGGGAACCTGCCATATACGTTGTTGAAAGTTTCAGTTTTGGTAAAACATTTGCTAAAGGCATTTAAACAAAGTTTTGTGTTGGAGTTTGTTGTAATCTGAATTCTAAATTTTGATAATAGTATGTTCATTGTTATTTTAAATGCATATTGGTTATCGGTCTCATTAGGTACTTATAGTCGGCCCTGAAAAAACATTAATGGCCAGCCCCTAATAAATGCCCCATACAGTCCCACTTAAAAAATAAGAACTATCCCTTTACAAAGCTGTTAGCAGTGCCTCCCCTGTTTTGCACCAACCCTCCCCTCTCATAAATAAGGAACAGTCCCTCATCAAGCTGCCCAGTGAATGACAATATAGGGAATGAAGATTACAATAGCTGCTTTGACATCGAGAGGAAAATGTGTTAGGAAACGCTTAGGATTGTTTCCAGTCTTAATGCTAAGATAAGCTAACCAGCTTCTGGCTGTAGCTTCAATCGCATTTCCCAAAATGTCACACTAACACACTAAAATGTGTATTATTTTTGTATTTTAAAAACTCAAGATTTTATATCTGATTAATTTTGTTTTGATTCCTTATCTCATAACCATAAACAATAAGACAATTACGTTCTTTGCCAGCTACAGTAGCTGCACAATCACAGTCAAAAATCTGGTCAAAGGGGAGGAGGTGTTAGTGGAGCTTAGCTGGAATGAGCAAGCTGTAAAAAACAGCGTGTGATAGGCCGCGACACCTGTCACTCAAGCTGATATTACCCCACTCGTCTCTGATCCCTTTGGCTGCGCTCCATTTGGTCGTGCCGCTGGTTACATAGCAGCGCTGGCAGGGAGACGGGTTTCATATAAGGCTGCATGTATGATGTTGTACATCACAAGCGGCAAAGCAGCTCTGCCCAAAGTATAACCGAGTCAAATCCAGACATCTGTGGACATCTGTGACCAAATTTGTGGAAAAGTAAATGTGGCAGTATCTTTAAATTGTGTTTATATACATAGCAACGCAAATAACCAAATATTAAGCTTGTCTGAACATTTCTGAGTTATGCAGTGATGTTATCAGTTATCAGTATCATTAAAGTAAACGTATTATCTTTTCTGCAGCAGGAAGCCTTTATGGCTGCATTCATCGTAGACACATTGAATAAACAAAGCTGCACATATTTAGCAAAAATGACTTTATTTTTTCAACTCATCTTCAGTTCTGATTAACTAAAAAATAAAAAATAAGGAGTGAACAATTATATAGTATAGGTAGCACTTGTTTGTTTACTTTTTATTCTTCATAGGCCAATGGACTAAATGGCCACAATAGGTGAATTAATTAAAATAAATAAGTAAATGAAGTTTTCTAAGGGCTGGCTATTTTTACACAGATGTCAAATATCAAATATGATCTAAAATCTGGATTTTGGAAATTTAAGTCTGGAATTATATGATAATTTGTTGTGGAAAATTTGTAAGAATCCTCGGGTAATTTAACAGCTGCAGATAGTGGCGACGCTGTGGTTTTTAAGCTCGAAGTGTTGGCAGTAGGAATGTGAATCAGTTGTGTTGTTTACGATGCCGCTGGTACACTTTGTACACTTTAATTAACACATTCACTTAGAGCCTTTGGTTCTTGAAACCATACTGCAATCATTAAAAAAACATTTTCACATTTTTGTAACACTGAGATGAAGGTATGTTTTCATCCTGAAAAAAGCACGCAGTTATAGTGAGAAAACAATTTTAATGAGAACATTCTGTCTACATTTTTGCAAATATGAAGCTTTATTTATTAAGATTAAGATTTATTTGAATCTTATATGAAAACATTCCTTACGTAGTTTTAGTTTTACCAGGTATGATGTGGCGTTCAGCTCTCAGCTACACTGCAGTTTGTGGGTTTTCTCAGGCCAAATACCTTGCTTGAAAATGTGAGGTTCTGTTTCCACTGAGATGCATTGATAGACGTGTTTTTCAGCAGGGACTCTGTGCCTCCTGATGTTTGTATGATGTGCTCCTTGAAGCACAACAGCAGGACACGGAGCTGTAGTCTTCTAGTTTCAGATAGAAGTTTAAAAGGAAGGAGAAGAAATTCATAATTATCATGTTACTCTGAGTAAATGAAAATCTTAAATGTTACACTTGAAATGTTTGCTGAAATTTCTTCAGTTTTGACCTTAAAACATTTGTTTTGTGAATGTATGAGATTCATTGTTGCTAGTGTTGTCAAAAATATATTTGAAAACGTTCAAGTACTATCGATACACCGGTACCAGCTGCATTTTCTTGCTCTCTTTTCTCTCCAACACTGAGTTGACATACACACATACACACGCTTTCTCTCCGTCACTCATTTGATTCGCTCTGGTTGCATATAGGCTTTTCCCTGCTTCATTGCCTCTTGATTGTGTGACAATCAGAGGTTTCTGAGCATGTGCACAAGTGCCAGGAGAATATTACTATAAATGTAAAAACATAATAGTTTCTACAGTCATTCTGGGTTAGCTGTGAAGGGGCCTCATGTGTTTGTGTTACGATGCTGACAACACTAACTTGCATAATCAAGCAAGGATTGTGCGCCTCATGAAGTTTGTATAAGTCTTGGTAAACAAACGTTTTGTCTTCCAAGTAAAGACAGGTTTTCAAAATATTAATACAATAATGACAATAATAATAATGATAATAAACTTTATTTGTATAGCACCTTTCATACAAGAAATGCAGCCCAACTTACAACAAAGAAATTACAAGCACCAAGTGCATCACATGAAGAGGGACATAGAAGACATAATAAAACCTGTATGTAAAAGTAAGATAAGATCAGTATAGAGTCCATAGAATGCATCTTCACATGGATAAAACCCACATGATAATACTAGTAAAATAAGATAAAAATAAGGATAAAAATAGAATGCATAACATAAGACCCATTGAGATAATATTGATTCAAATAAAACTAAAAATAGAATGTATAAAATGCAGAAAATTAAGGAAACTACAGCATTTTAAAAAGGTGCAGCAGTGTGCAAGTGTGAAGCAAAATGCAAAGCAGTTAAGTCAGAGATAGTTAACGGCTAAAGTGAAGTTTTTGAAAGAAATGAGATTCATATAATCAGCATGTAACTATATAATACAAGGGACACCAGTGGCAAGACAGACTTAAGTGTAATAGTCTAATATTTATTAGCTTGAGGACACATTTGTGTATTTGTAAGTCAATATTCTACATGTCGGATGTGATCTCAAACATTTGCTGGTCCGTTGACCACATTACAGCCGCAAGCTTGGAAAAAACATCGATCCGGTGTTAGAGTTGACCTTGGCAGTCTAAGGTACATAAGATCCTTGAACAGCACCAACAATCTTTAGCCACCAGCAGCAGAGCGCGTACCAACAGAGCCACGTGGCAGCGCTATTAATAAATCCTGTAGTGATGCACAAATACTGCAAGGTGTTCCCCTGTGTGACCCTCTCCTGTGCACGTCCTGTACACAACACTCCTACTTGTTCGTTATTCTTTTCACCAACATCCAGCGGCTGACGTTTTATTTTCCCGCAGCCACAGCTTTCATGAGCGAGACCCTTGTGGTTTAAAGTGTCCCTCCTTGTTTCTCTGGAGTTGTTGCTGGATGTGTTTTCACAGCTGTGCCCGTGTCACCGCAGTGCAAAATCCTCAGCTGCGTCACATTTGATCCCACGTCTCTGTGACAGGAGCAAAACTCGTGAAACTTACTGTGTTGGTTGGAGGCCTCTTTTGGATGCTTTCTCAACCAATTTATTGGTTTTGTTGATCAATCAGTGCAGACAGGACTTTTTCGTCAGAATATGTCTGTGATAGTGGCATATGGCTGTACCACGCTAGCCTGTGGAAGTCTACAAACCAACGGGTGATGTTGCGGTAGCTGCGTCCATTGTTTTCACAGTCTATGATTTTAACGTGATGACATAAAGTTTTTGTCTGTTAAGCGTCAATTCTGCCACTTCTTGTTACAAATTAAAAGCCCTCATTTGTAAATCGAAGTCCCCTAGAGTTCAGCCAAATACTAGGTTCTGACCTATTTTATTTTTTATGTTTTATGAGTCCTTGAGAAATAATTCTGAGTAATTCCAATAAAATTATGTAACTCTAAGGTATCTTGTTTCATATAACATTAATTTTATTTATTCATTTTTTACCAATTACAAAATATTAAAAAATAGTTAAAATAGATATTTCTATACAATTAATAGAAATACCACCAATCTCTGATCACTGTTTTGCATGGAGGCTTTATACATGAAGACAAGGTAATGTCATTGTGTACCTGAGAATCTCAGGCTGACTAAGAAAAAAATAATAAAATAATAAAAAACAAAAAGCACTCTTACCTTGATATTTATATCATCAGTTTGATGTTCAGTTCCAGATTTATATGTTTAGTTCTTTATTAATTTAACTTAGATGTTCACTTCATTTCAGACAGCGGCAAGTTTTCATTTATTGTTTTTGTGTGTTTAAAAATCTTGTATCAGTCCGCCTCTACTCTCATCAACAGACCCCAGTGTTAGTCAGACGAGTTCGGAGGAGAGGTTGAACCACGAGGCCCAGGAGCTGGAGAAACGACTCAGCATGCTGTCCCACAGGAGCAGCACAGGTAGAACCACTTTTGCTGAAATTCTCTGCTCTGATTCAAAGTAGGAAAAAAAGATGGCGCTGCAGCACAAAGCTTTCCCATTTTACAAATCTTCCTGCTCTGAATGTGTCTTTTGTTCCATAATTATCCCAAAGCATCCTTAATCTTTACCCCTCTCCCCCAACAAAAAGTATAAATGATACATAGGCTTTAAATAATGTTGCACTTAGATTTAAATGAAGTTTGCAGATTTGACGTTACTCACGCAGGTGATTTATTGTTCTCATTATTTGCTGAAAAATGTGGAGGAAAAACAGCCATAATGATGCTTTATTGATGAAAGCAGTGTTTTCATGAAAGTGGTTGATTAAATTCATTAAAGTTTTATTAATGTTGTCCTTCCCCGCAGTCTCGTCCTCATACTGCCCGTCTGCTGGGGGAGACGACCGCAGCATATCCGGTTCCTCAGACACATCAGACACCAGCCAATCAGACTGCAGCATTGGCAGCCGGATGGCCATTTGGACCGAGCCGACCTCCAGCCCATCTGAAAACCTCAGCCACGTGGGAGCAAAAGCGGCGTTACAAAGCATCGAGAAGCTTTCTGTCAATCAGGGAGGTGGGAACCGGCCTGCCGCCAAGCCCCAACGGCAGCTCCAGGAGATCGGCCGCCAGAGCTCGTCCGACAGCGGCATCGCCACCGGCAGCCATTCCTCTTACTCTGGAAGTTTCTCCTCGTACACAGGCAGCCTGGACATCACCCCTGGGGAGGACTTTGGGTCTGTTTTCAGCTTGCCTCCACACTTGGCTCAAGAGCTGAGTCCTTGTAGTTGCGCCACGGCACCTGGACATGAATACCAAGTACCGACATCACTGAGGTACCTCTATGACAGCCCCAGGAGTGTGTTACAGGAGGGAGGTGGGGCTGCCAAAGACAATGAACCCTCCACCCCAACTAAGGACACTCCTGCCTCTTCAGGCCTCACGACAGACTCTGCAAAGGGGGATAAAAGCAGCGCCATGACCTCTGAGGGTCACTCAGAAACTGCTGAAAGAGAATCAGTGAGTGAACACTTACACGGCTCCTCAGAGGAGAAAACCAAGGCGGCGCCCTCTAGTGAACACCCAGACTCCTGTCACATCTGCAGCCCATCTGCCTCCAAAACCATCGTGACCATCTGCTCAGTCTGTGGTGGATTTAAGGTAAGAAGGAAATATCTTTCTGTCTGTTGTGTTTATTTTTTCATACATTGTGTCTTTTTACCCTTTTGCCAGACTTGTGAGCTCATTTATAAGTGTAGCTCTGTTCTTGTCGGCCATCTGTTTCCCTAAAAAATGGCATCCTTTGGTTCAAATGGTCTCCTGAACATGCTCAGTTGTATCACTCCCTGTCATACAGTAGCAGCTTGTGTAGGCTGGCCTTATCATCACTGTATCATCTGTTCTGTAGCACGCTGTCAGAATGACCTTTGCGATATCACGCAGGGTGACGGTGAGGTCGCTCTGCGTTTGGCGTCAAAACAACTAACAGTCCCATGGCCAATCTGTCTAACAAGCCAGCATTTATCAGCCAATTGAAGTTGACACTGTCATTGTAACCAGCAGATCTAGACGTTGTGAGTACAGTTTTTCGCTGTTTACGTGTCTTCCTCCTTTTATTGTTCAGTTTAATGCTGCCGAGCTAAGGAAGTGTATTACATGTAAACCCAAGATTTTAAAAAAAGAAACTTTTTAATTCAAAGTATGAGGTCCAGTTGTATTATAGGAGAGTGATGGTGCTTTACTCCATTTCTTCCTCAGTTTGATTCATTTTTGTTTTAGGGATGCAACTAGTAGGATTATTCATTTAACTGTTTGGTCCATGAAATGCAGGCAATTAGAAATACTCATTTTAATTTAGCATCATAATTTGACCAAGTTTACATTATTAAATCACTTGCTTTGTCCAGACAGCAATCCAAATCAAAAGTAATACAGTTTTATCATACATGTCTAAGAAAATAAGCAAATATTATTAACATTTGTTTTGCTGGAAACAGAAAATGTTTGGTATTTTGCTTAAGGATTACTTAGATAATACAATGATGACTGATTTTCTGACGGTGGACTATTCCATAAAGCTGCAGTTAGTAACTTTAGAAGAACTTCACTATATTCACACGGCACTAAATGATACGGATAATCTGTGAAAAAAACTCCTCTGCTCCTCAGATTGCTCATTAACTGCAGTCAAACTTTCAAACAAAGCAGCTCTGATCAAATATGAGTAAAGATTCTCTTACTGCATTGCCTATTTTTCCCCTCAAATGTTCTTATAAACATGTTTTAGTGCACTGTTTTGCTGTAAAATGAAACAGTTTGCTCCGGCTAGTGAGCGTTGCTTGTCTCAACTGTCTCAGAGTTTCTCATTTTACAGCTAAACAGTACACTAAAATATGTTTCTGAAAATATTTGAGGCCAGAAACAGGCAATGCAGTAACAGAATCTTGCTTCGTACTTGACCCGCCTCCTAGTTTGACAGTGTGACCGCAGTGCAGTGAATGCATGACTGACAGTTGTGTTAGAGACTTTGATTGGTTTAAGTGTGGCGCGGTCTTTTCTAGTAATTGCTATTAGAGGCAGTGGGAAGAAGAGGAGGGAAATCATTTTTTCCACAGATTATATGTGTCGTGTAATATTGTCAGGATGTAGTGACAGTTTCAGCAAATATGACAAAAGTTATTTTCCTGAAAGTTACAAATTAGAGCTTTAATTCTATAATTGCTTCAGCTTTACTCTTTTTTATTGTTTAGTCCTGATGATTTGTGTTAAGTAAAGAAATACATGAGAGATTTTAAGATAAGTAGGGTTTTGCCCTTAAATTTCGAGATAGATCCTGCTTGGCTTTTAAAGTCTTACATAAATTACGCCATTTTCATACACATTATTTCTTCATGTTTGAGCTGATTCTCTGTAGTATATTAATCAGGTTGAGCTTGAGCTATGGATTTCTTTGGAAATCGCCATCATTTGAGCATCCAGGTGCAAACACTGTTTGCCCTGGTCTGTCTGTCAGTTGTGTGTCATGTTTGTTGAAAACTCTAAACATGTAGCTCCACCTGCTGGCAGTGCATTTAGTTAAGAAAGCAAATTGCATTTGATTACCTGGACAAAATGCTCTCTCTTGCTCTCTGTTTCCCTTCAGTCGGTCCTCGGTGAACTAAATTAAACATGAGAGTTATTGGCTAGGAGCTGATGGATCAGACATGAGCAGTGTGGGAGGGCATTTAGCACCCTCAGCCTGAGCAACACACCACCCCTGTAATGTTTATACACTCACAGTTAAAGGGACAGTTCAGAAGAACACCGCAAACCACAACTAAATATATGTTGCTTTACATTTTGGAGTATATGTATGAATCCATTAAGCATTAAGCATTAAGATTTCATCGTGATTCATTTTTCTACTGTTTCTTACACATTTCAAAAGGTTCGGTCTGGCTGGTTTGATAGGAGTGGGGAGTATGGGTAATATATCTGCAAGAAAAGTCAAGTGTGGAATATGCTCTGCGGGATGGTTGTAGTCATCTGACAACCATTATATCTGTGACCCGTTTTTCCAGATGTGCATTGTCAGTGGGAATTTATCAGCTTTTGGCTGAAATCTATAGACAGGCTGCGGAAGTCAGGATGTATTGGTGGACGGATTATTGCACTGTTTGCTTTCGTCTTTTCATTGGATTGTTGAGCCTGGGAACCAGACGAGTCTGCGAGCTCATGTTTTATTTGCTCAGGCATATATGTCTCGTTCCACTTTCTTTCAGACAATTTTCGGGCATCCTTGCCAGAGTCGGGCCAATCACAACTGTTCACCTCATATGGGAGTGTGTTTCAGACCATGACTGACAACTTGCTGCAGGGCTTCGCACAATATACGTGATTACGTCATTTTTGGCATGTGCACCATTCAAATCAAAATCAAGTTTATTTTTTATAGCACATGTAAAAACAACCGCAGTTGACCAAAGTGCTGCACAAATTAAGAACGAATGGCACACAGACAGAATTTGAATAGGCACAAAAACAACAACAAAAAGTGTCACTGGTAGGAGAATTTACAGCAGATGGCTATTTTAAATTTTTGGAGCAGCTACTGCAAAGGACAAGATTTGGGAATCTGAAGTGTGTTAGTTTCCATTTGTTTTCCTTTTGTCGTCGGAGTAATATTGAAAAATCACATCTGAGGGGCAGATTATCAGCTGACAACAAGTTATATATCCCGCTTTTTTGTTGTTGTTGTTGTTGTTGTTTTTCACTGCTTCCGCTCTTGGTAAGGTCTTGTGTGATTTGTAACATTTTTTGTTATGGTTTGTTTTGTTGTTGTTGAAGTCATTTTTGCACTGATGTGAAACAGTTGACATCCTGGTACGCAAAGCAAATTTCAGAATTTCTTTCTGACCACAACGTGAAATCTTACCTGTATATGAAGATATCTGTTTATAAAGTTCAGCCAAAATGACAGACACACAGAAGAAGTACTCATGGCCCGAATATCTGCTGGCCACATCGAATTTGCGAAAATGTTGGCAGTTGCCCTCAGAGACTAATCATTTACAGACTGATAGTTGATCGACTTTTTTTTCTGATTTTTTTTTTTTTTTAAAAGCAGTAGATGTGAAAGTTTCTATTGAAGTACTATTTTCATTTTCGGCTGTTGCACTCATTTGCAGACATATTGATGTTACACCATCACAGCTTATCTCTGAATGCTGGAGTCTGCTCTCATTTGTCTGTTGCTCAATGTTAAGTCACAGGTTTTGTTGTAGTTATTGGTTGTACATCTATCCAGATGTGTCCAACTTTGATCTACGCCTCTTGGGAATTTAAAATAAACAGAGAGGTTTGAGACTAACTCACATTTGCAATATGGTCTTGCAATGGCAGGCGAGGGCTTGTCGGCACAGCTTTTTCCTTTAAAATTCGGCATATGTTTAAACACCCCTGTAATGCTAATTGTAATTGGTATCATTTTCTATTTCATGTCACAGGGGACACCAAACATCGCTGCAAGTGGTTCAGCAATACCTGCCATACCAGGTAAGTGTAACCGGCTGAAATATTGCATGCACCCTGCATGCACTGATTCTTGCTTGCATGTCGATGCATGATTGTGTGGAAAAAAAACATTTCAAGTTTGCTGTAGCAGCCACAGCCTGCTGATTCAATTTAGGACAGAAATCAAAATGTGTTGAAGGGTTTTTTTTGCCTCCAGAACATCACATTTTCAATCCAGCAGATCAAAGTGTTGACAAATCACCATGCAGACATGGCGCTGCCAGAGAACACAATATTGCGGTGAAGAAAATTCTGGAGAGACCCTGTGCCTCTCCTGGCTCTGGAAGCAGCTACAGCTCGGAGAAGCCAACAGTGAGGACGAGCGAGGATTTACCGCTGCCAAAAACAGGAAGAGAGAAATTAGCCAGTCTCTTAGCTGATCTGTTAGGCTTTCCAAGCGCAGACAGGCAGCCCGAGGCAAAGACTAACAGACTGAACCTGTATGAGTCAATGAGCCCTAGATTTGGGAATGAGCTCAAATCTGCACCAACTGGCACCTGTGCACCATCGCAAGATTCACAGCAAGACAAAAGAGCTGTCATTTATGAGAACTGCTTAAAGTGTCAGGGAGAGAATTGCCACCCTCCTCCACGGGTCATACCTGCGGAAATGTACCGCAACAGGAACATTTCCTCTTTACAAGCCTTTCCAACTGGGCCGCACCTGAAGGAAAGCCAAGAACAGGAAGTAGCTGCTGATGAGGAGCTGCTCTATGAAGCTGAAGCTGGATCGCAGAGCGAGGCCGGGCGGTGTCGGTATGAAGAGATGAATGGTCGGACGGTGACCAGTGAAGGTAAGATGCCCCTTCTCCAGTTTCAACTCACAACAAAGTTTCTACGATTCCTGTGGTGTCCTTTTCCTCTTCAGTCCTTTGAAATGGATCTTCTCTTTGTTTCCGTCCTCTTGTTCTTCTCATCAATAAAAACTTTCCTCCTGGCTTCTTTTGTTTACTCAACTTCTTGTTTTCTTTCTGCACTCTGTGGTGTTTGCTTTTGTTTTGCTTGAGCTTCTTGAGGGCTGTGAAGTTGTTGCACGAGTTATGAAATCATAAATGATGAATAGGCTTTGGTAGAGACCGACTGATTTTAAGGCTCTAAGGTTCCCAATAAATTTACCATCATTACAAGAGTACGTTAGATCTTTGTTCTATAATAATCCTCCCGAATGCACCTGTCGACCCTCAGGTGTGCAGAAGATTTTCATTTTGATTTTTAAGGCTGGAACAAAAGTTTGTATCACTTTCTTTCCCCATTATATAGTTTAAGCCTCCGTGGTTGTTAAATCATTTACTAATGCCTTCTAAAAAAGTTTAAAGACAACTTTTGGGTTGCCAGTTTTTGAGTCATGGTTTGTGAGACTCTCCTGTGTGTGAGTAGAAAAGTTACCAGGCCGGCGAGCGTTGCAGGCGCAGAGAAGCAGATGCTTTTCAAAAGTGGAAATTTCACAATTTGTCCTTGAAAAAACTTGAAAAATATGTGGGAACCCTGAAAATGGCATCCTCAAATCTGATAATAGTTGGCCAAATTTTTTGTTTTTGAACATTAAAGACATTGATATTGACCTTAAAAATGCACAACTAGCCGCGCTTAAACCACAACACCAACAATCGGTTATAAGTAGGACTGTTGGCGTTAATTGTGACAGGATTAAGGTCCGTACAGAACATGTTATTTATTTTTTAAATAATCACTGGCCGACGTCTTTAAGAGATTAATTGCTATTAACTATTAACATTCTGCAAATAATCGCGATTTTAAAAGATTAATCATTTAACAGCTGTAGTTCTACGCTAAATTGTCAGATAATATGAAGGCTTTCTGTATTATAGAGATGTTGACTCTGCTGCATGATGACTTTCTTTGTGATGTCTGTTCTTTGCATGTTATCAGTTTTTTAACACAACTCTTTTTTCCTGCACCAGGGTTGCTATTTCCCTATGTGTAATAGTTTGTGGGATGATGAATCAATTCACTGTTTTTTGTTCCCACCGCTGTATCCAGACAAATTCCTGCACATATACTCAGAGAGCACCTTGTCTGATGTGATTCACAAAATGGATTAAAAAAAAAAAAAGCACAATGTGGGATTGTTTTTATGCCCTGGCTACTGGCAAAAGAAATTGTGGTTTAATTTCTTATATTTAAAACACACTATATTTTTCTCCTCCACCAGACAAAAGGCTTAATAGTAAAGAGGAGCGACGCAGAGCTGATCCTGCTTATGAGATCATGGAGAGCCGGGCACCCGAGAGGAACTCAGAGGTAGGCCAATCCAAAACTCTCTAATCCGCTTTATGCTATCAACCACTTACACATTTGACTGTGTAACTCTTTGTGCTCTGAGTTCAGCTAAACATTTTTTTGGGGGGGGGGTGTTTGATTCCTAAAAGAGGCTCCAGTAATATTTAAAACTGAACACGAAAAAATATGTTTAATCAGGATTTTGTAGTTTTGAACTCTCTGTTATCTCATATGTGGAGCAGTTACGAGGGTCCAGATTGTCTCAGTGATGCTCTCAGTCTATGTGAGGAGCTGAATCATAGCATTAAAGCACTGTGTTTAATGTATGTGCAGTCCCTAAAGCATAACTTTGTGCTTTGAAATTCGATGTGGGTGTGCGATGAGACACATTGTCCTCAGAGGTGTTCATTCAGCCAAAAGGAAGCAGTCGAGCAGCCGTAGAGCTGTGCTGGATGATATGACCTCACAAAGTTGCCATTTGATGTCATTTTAGAGAGGCGTTGATTCAGCTTTACGGCCGTTTTGGAGGCTGCTGTTTGTGAAGCTGTTGAATGTTGTTGGTGTCATAACTTTCATGGAAGTAGCTTTTTATAAGCGTTAAGGGTGGGAGATATCGATTATACTCAATGTATCACGGCTTGTTCCACGTGGGATGTATAAAATGACTTTATCGCGAAAATCGACTTTTAAAGTGTAATTTTTTTTAAGCCACTGGCATGAAACTCGTTTTGGTATTCTGGTCCTCTTGCTCTCTCCTATGGCTTTCTCCCCCCGGCAGAAAAAAGACATGTAAAGAAAGACTCATATACGTTATATGTCACACACACTCCTCCAGAGCACCTTATGAACACTTAATTCTGGGCGACAGTGTGAGCAAATAAGGCATGTTTTCATATCTGCAGGGCTTCAGTCGTGACTATTTATTCACATTTGGCAACCATGGAGCACTGGTCTGACTTGTAAATATTATTGATATATGAACTGGAGAGCTGTTGGTTCGTTCACAGCTTACGATGAATAAATCGTCACGTTTAAAAGCACCGTGACAACGGTTTAACTCTCTGCCAACTGTTGACCGGCTTCAGGTCTACAGTAGCTTACTTTTATATCATCCTTCATTTTTTTGTATGTTTTTTTCGTTTATCACACGACCAGGAATCCCTCTCGTCCAATCAAATTTCTTTTTCAGAACTAACATCAATTCTCATATTCAGACAAGTTAACAGTTTGTCTTTCAGCCTTACATCTCAGCGCTGGATGCTGTTGAATATGTACAGATTCATTTAACCCCTGTTGTGTCCTGATATGTATTAATATTTAAAAAAAATGCTAGAAGTTGTCATTTCAGTGTACAACCGCGGGACCAATATACAGTAATCACTTGATGCCCATGACAGATATCCACTTTTATGACCTAGTGTCATCCCCTCTCAGCGTGACGGTGGTCCCATCAAGGAATCCCTCTCCGTGTGCACGATGGCCTCTTAATGAGACTGATGGCAATATGGCTGCACTCCACCACCAATCTTAGCACCACAATAGCTGTGCTTACAGTGGCTGTCTGGATTCAGAGATTACATAACTGCAATTTAAAAGGCACGGTTATCCATCCATAACGATGAGCCACTGCAGACAGTGTTTCCGCGTGTAAGACGTAGCCCTGAGCTCTCACTAAATCCTGAATATGTGTCTCTATCTATAAATACTCCTGATGTGTCCACCGAGCTGTTGAGGAGAAAGTCATCGTCACACTTCTTATGTAATAAACTTAGGAGTATGGTTCTGCAAATTCAAATATACTGCTTCCTCTCCTGTTTGTCTCGCAGGCAGAAGAAAAAAGTAAGTACGAGTCGATGGGCAACTGCGGTCAGCAGAGGTTCCTACAAGAGACTGAAGGTGAGTGAACACAGCGTCAACTCATGAACACAACCAGGTTGTTTTTCTCAACATTTCCAGACTGTTGGTTCTGTAGCTGCACACGTGGATGATCTAGACCATAGAAATAGATTAAGTAGAACTGATATTCACATTCAAATGAACATAGCAGGATGGTCAGAGTGGCGGCCATTTTTATGCGTACATTTGCTATTTCAGACGATTTAGCGGGTTAACTTCTGTATAAACCTCCATATATTGCCATCGTCCTCATATTTCAAAGTGAAACCAGGTGATGTTGTTTAGTGTAGCCGCCTCCCAGCGTGTGTCAGTGCAGAATAATGTTGTGGTTTGAGGGTATGATGGGAAGACGGCATGTTGCCGGTCATGTCGTGTGTGTGTTGCCTTTTTAAGAGCAGCGACGCTGAGAACATTACACCGAACACAATTTAAGATTAATATTTTATTTAACACATGTAATAGGATAGTTTAAATAATAGTTTGTGATTTTACACTCAAGGCAGTTGAGCTAAAGTCAGCGTCAGCTCTGTGAAAGAGAGAAGCTTGGATCAGTGTACGGTTGTATTTTTCTGTTTAATAAGAAAAATAAGGTGGAAAAAAAAATGGAGTTCTAAAATTAGTGATAGTTCACGGCCTCACAGACTTGTGTTGTCACCATAGCAACAAAAACAATTGTCAGTTCCTTTTGTCGTAGTCAAACGACGGACAGTTTAACGTTCAGTTCTTACAGTAACCAGGACACCATTTTCAAGGGCTGAATTAAATTTATGAGTCGTGCACCTGAATCAGCAAGGCTATAAATTCATCACCTGTTAGCTGGCGTGTTGGTGGAGTAAATAAATGAAATGAGGCTCATTCAGGGTCAGAAATAGCTGACCGACACGAGACGTTACATCCCCAAGGGTGATGTTATAATGGAACACACACACTCTACACACATGTTCACTTGCCGTTATTCAGGGTAATGCACTGTGACACTGACAGCAAGTTGTTTTCATAAAGCACATAGCATGTGAAGTCGTGCTGCATACAGACTCGAAGTATCTGGAGCCAGCTGCATCAGCTCAGTGCAAGTTGAAACTTAAAGTGGTGTAATGTTAGTGGAGATTCATACATCAACATAATGTAAACAATACAACCCAGATTACAAAATGTTAGATAATAAAACAAAGCGATACTTACAGTCTAATAGATTTCCTGGACCCCTAAAACTGGTATTTTTAGCCGTTACGTTAGTGCCAGTGATGCCGCAGCGATTTTCTGTTTTTCATACACAATTTAATGCACAGAGAAATTCTTAGAAGCCTATAAGTCTGCAACCAACGATTATTCACTGATTACTATTTTTGTAAAATAGAGAAAGATGCTCCTGTGTAACTCCCCTCAGTCAGAGGTAACAAAAATCCAAAGCCATTTGAATGTATTATTGTGCATGACAAAGAAAAGCATCAAACTCTCACATGGAGGCAGCACATTTTCTGCTTTTTTTGCTTTTAACATTACTAAAAGAAGTTCTATGATTACTAAATTAGTTGCCCGTTTTAATTTTCTGTCGACTAATTGTTGCAGTTCTAAAAGTCTAGCCACAAAAAGTATCTGACAACTTGAAAAATTTAAAAAAAAAAAAATTGTCTAGAAAATGGGTTTAACAAATGGATAAAATAAGTTACAATATTGAAACAATATAACATCACACAAAAATATAAGAAAATGTGATGACATCAGTATGACAAGAATTGTACATTTAGAAATAATCTGTTATAAATTAATTTATTCCTCTTGATCGGACAGAGCTAACAAAATTTCCCATCTACTGATTTACATGTTACTTAAGTCTTTATTAGATTAAAACCTGATTTAGGAAATTATTTGAGATTTGAATCACAGAACTAAGCATTAATTTCTTTGAGACGTACATTCCTGGCAGTCTTTAAAAACACCCAGATGGTTGTTTAACTGCACTTACTGCTGTTTGGAAATTAATATTTGACAATCTTTAAAGACTCAGCTGTCCATCTGGAGGAAAAATTTGTGCCAATTACAATAATTTTAACACATTTCCCAAGTTTTAACCTCACTTCCTTACTCAGTTTATGTGACAGTTACAAATTATATATTATTTTATAATTTATTGCACCGTTCTAAATGAGGAAGGAAATATGTCACTTTAAGCTACTGAGGTCACAACTAGGTTACAGTAAAAGTGCATGATTGATCTTGGAAATAGCAGTTTTACAAAATAATCTTTATTCAAAGTCTGCTTATTAGCTATCAGCTGCACCTCGTGGTCTTCATGTGTAGAAAGCTCTGGAAAAGCTGGTAAGAAGGCTTTAATTCTGGATATTCTTTGTCAAAACTTAAAGGAATAGCCACAAATTTATCATTTGTATATCATTTACTCACTGTATGTTCCAGTCAATTTGTATAGAAAACTAGAATCCAAAAAAGTTGACAAACTCTCACACAACTCGTGTGTCATTGATCCAGTCTGATGATCAGTACTTCCCAAATTTCCCAAATGGAACTGAACTACATTGTAAATTTAAGTAAAAATGCATGTGTTTGGGAAGTACTGAGCATGGAACTGGATAAATGAGATTTGGATTTTACTGCATGAGTTGTGTAAGAGTTTGTAAATAGATTTTTTTAATGTGTGGCAGATAATTATTATTTTATTCCATTGGGCAGAAGAATTTTTTTTTAAACATCTTCAAAATAATGAAAGGGGTTCTGGGTTTTTTGAAAGATGGCCAGGGGTCTTGGTATCAGTTTACTTTATAAGTTCATAAATTCCTAATAATTTGAATTTACTTAGAATTTTCTATGATGTTTCATGGAAATAACTATGTAGATTGGCAATTATTAAAGGTTAAAATCGATACACTGCCTGTTAATTATTCTCCGTTAAATGATAAGCTAGCCTCAGCTGGAGTTTCCAATAATGAATTCAGCGCTTCTTTTTAGAAAGTTCATCTGTGAATCATTTACTGCTTTTAATTGTTTTCTTGACACTTTAAAGGAATGAGTCAAAAATGAATCATAAAATAGTTATATTCATCCTTTCAGAAAAATATTGTTATTTTTTCTGACAAAGTTGCTGCCTTTGTACTCCTAATTTTGTTATTCTGATTGATTTTTCTTTCAGTTTTTAAATGATCAAAGCAAGCATTTTTGTATGTTTCCATTTAAGTTAAATCTCGTAAAAAAACAAAACAAAAAAACGCAGAATCTGTCTGGTCTGTGGCTCGAATGTAATCATAGTTCATTAAAGGGACCAAGTGGGGCTAAACAGGGGCATCACTTCAAATTGTGTTAGTTTATGTGATAAAAACCCGTAAAGCTCATGCAGATACGACTCACAGACATAATTTGTGTTGTCATTAATATAATTTGAAAAAAAGAGGTCGCTGAACCGAGTACTTTATTTTATTGTGTAGTGGAGGGCTCACTGCAGCGTGAGCACTTATTTATCCATCTGCATTTTATGTAACGGCATAAACTCGAGTTACATAAGAACCAATTGAGTCAAGAGAAAACACTCCGGTGTATAACCAAACAGAGAGTGCAGAGACGCGTGACAGGATACCTGCCCTGATGGTGAGGTGAGAGGACAGTTGTCAGGGGACGTTTGGCCACTTAGGCATCCCACACTCAGAAACATGCCCTCAGTCTAATGCACACCTGCTCTAGGAAGTCCAGCAGCTGTCACAGTGTGGCACCAAACCCATCAGTCATGGTCATGTACCTACACACACACGGCTCGGCTCCCATGTCATCTTTCCCATCATCCTGCCTCAGCGAGCGGTTAATGGACAGGGACGCGCAGGAGGCAGCCAAGTCCATGGTTTACACGAGGGTGCAGGCTCGATGGCAGCTGAAACGAGTAAAAGATTTGCATGTGACGGAATTGTAGTTTGGCAAGACCTCATGTTACACCAGCTTTAGCTCCTGATTCCCTGCAACAGTGTTGCCAGTAGCTACGACCGATGATGTTATATTGACTTATTTTAGTTTCATGGTGAGACTAATTTTCAGGCCATTCTAATGTGCATGCATCAGAGTTTTTGGGTGGGAGCATTTCTAGCCTTGAGGCCACTATACAGCTATCCTTGAGGTACAAAAACAGCTATTTTGAAGGTTTGTTATATGTCACTTTGACATTGTTTGTATGGCTGTCACCTTTTGGTCGGTTGGTTGGGTGACCAAATTGTAATTAGCTGGACAATCGTTGGTGTTACTTTTATAAGCTCTTGTGTCCAACAAAGCAGGTTTTTTTTTTTTTTTCCAGCTGAAAACAGAAGTTGTTGTTGTCAAGCCCTTGTCTTTGTTCGCTGTGATGGTTGGTCTTTGCGGTATTTATCCCGCCCCTTTTCCACTGTGATTGGACGGTCGGTGATGTTAACGAGCGCAGCATTTTACCCAAAGTTAAACATTTTTCAAATGTAATTTATAATAGGAAAACGAATAAATAGTCATGGAAGATGTTCAGTGTCGGATTTATCACTATGGATTTATTTTCTTAAAAAAGGCACCACATTTCAAGCATCACAGTGCAAAGCTTATTTTCAGATATTACATCGGAGATCACATTCATTTGTTATTCGAGGCATTCCACTTGGCTGAACAGAGAGTTAACTTGCCTTGGGCAAGTGTTACTGTTGAGCCCTGTGACAGGGAAAAAACACTTTGGTGGACACACAATGCTAACAGGTAGAGTGCACTCAGTGGTTTGTGGGGATTTAATTAATCTAGAGACAAACAGTAGGTAAAATTTCAGTCGACCAAGATTTTCTTTGGTTAATTACAGCTCTAATAGTTTGTGACTAAGATTTTATTGGACCCACATGCAGAAAGAGCATGAGATCAGTTTTTTGGGGCATGTCAGATTTTTCATTGGATTTTTGGTAAATGTTAAATTTTTGTTTCAGAGATGTTTTGAGAGGTTGTTATTCCAACTGTTTCATTATTTTGTTTACTTCATTTATATCAATGAGGGTAGACTAAATAACAGAAACACCTTGTAATAAAATACAGCATCATGCAGAATGATCACACAATTCAATAAACACTTTAATTCAGTTTCAGTATAAACTGAACATGTTGATATTCATTGTGGTGTACTCAGAGTTGTACGATGGCGTATTAGGGTCACTGTAGTTATACATTAAAAAAAAACAAAAAAACAAAGCCAGACAAGGGGATGATATTCAGATAAAAAAAAGGTCAAAATTTCTAAAAAGAAAGTCTTAAATTTATGAGACAATAACTTGGATATTCCTAAAGATTATAAAGGCATAACTTTGCAACTTTTTTCTTTTTTTTTTTTTTTACACAAAAGTTGATTTAAAATCTATAAATACACATAGCCACTTTGTCAGGAGAAAAATAACATTCACAAAAATAAAAATAAATCCAGATACATTAAAAGGAACATTTACCAATTTAATTTCAGAGGATATCAGGTTTTGTTTTTATCAGAATATAACCCCCTTTCTCCTGCTTTGTATTTTTATTTATTCATTTTACTTACAATAGCTCAAATACACTCTCATAGGGTTTTACTGCTGTATATATCTCTATATATCATCTGATTTTATCCAAAAGTCAGCATTTGGAGGTTGGATAACACTTACTCATGACAGCAGAGACCCTGTCAGGGATATCTTTGGCTTCTTGATGTGATGTGACGATCAAAGTTTATGTTGGGAAGCCAGTGAGGGAGCACAGCTTTTGTCTTTGCTTGATGGCCCATCGTCTCGTACAGCAGCTGGAATTGGGGAACGTATAGTTTTGTTTCGGGGAAATCATTGTTGGCAGGTGAAACTGGGAAAAAAAGAGGGGAAAAAGTCTTTATGACAAAGATGTTGTGGCTTTTGTTTATTAAATCTTTATATTCTATGCTATGGCGTGATAATGTTGCGTAGCATCAAATTTGGACATGAGTAAAATGTCTCAAGTGCTGGCGTTTTTAGCATAAGTCATTACACCTGTGGGTTTAGTCAGACATGTTTTCATCGACACCTTAATGTCTGCTGCTAGAGCAACGTGACAGGTGGAAACCAGCTTGAACAGGCCGCTCACCTTGAACTTTCAGCTGTCTTTAGACAAAGACAGTTGACTTTGTGTCATGAACCTCAGCCAGGTATTGCCGTGAACCTCCCCCCTGGAGGCTTCACAAAGTGTATTATAGAAAAGTCCCTCAGCCTTTGAGCTGTGGGAAAACCCACCGTTGTAATGGCAGCCATTATATAACCCCCAACTTCTGCAAGGGCTGCTTGGTGTCTGATCAATTAGGGATCAGGCCTCTTAGATGATGCCAAAGGCTGCAGCCACCGAGACTCTGCTGGCGTCTAATGGCTTCTCACTGATTGTATGAGCGTCCCCTGGGGTTGATGCTTCTGAGCTGCTGGTAATGGCCGCTGCCTGCTGCCATTTAGGAAGAGTCAATAGCAGGTGGAATCTTTTCTGTCCCCAAATGTTGCGCATTACCAGCCTCTGAGCAGGATTTACTGCACTGTATTTACATGATATCACATGATAGCGTCATCAAAACACAGCTGTAGCAATACAGATACAGTTCAATCCATGACGCTAAAACTAAAATATATTTTATGCAGCATTTTATAGTTTTGTAATATGATTCTGACACAAGACACATAAGCACATCTGTATTATCTGTTGATAATAGCTATAGTCTTGCAGAGATAGCCTCGTCGTTTTGAGCAGTGATTGCCCTCAGCTGAACTGCTTTCTGTTGTTGCAGTCCGACTGCTGCTGGGATTTTTGTACACAAAGCAACTGCAGTTAAACGATCTATTTTCTCTGATCTACATATTCTCTTTAATCTTCAAACATCTGCAGTCCTGCAATACGGACACAAAGTAAACAGATTTTTCAGCAGTGTTTATGTTGCTGCACTATAAGCGGTGTTTGTTTTGTTATGAAATGGTAATGCTCGAGAGGAGTACGTCAGTTTATCGGCCAAATTATTGGTTGGATTTAGTTTCTTTCTAGTCATAAATAGGGCACCCTTTGAAATTGTAACCGCTGGCAGACAAAATTTCATAGTGAAACTGGAACCAGTCTAAATGCTGATGGTTTCATTACATTGTGCAATCAACATTTACTTTATAATGATAAGTTAAAGCAAAAATCTTTTTATTTCCACTTGAAAATGTTTAAAAGTGTAGCCTTTTAGGACACCCTTGTTAGCTTCTAGTGTTGATGTCGGTGACGTAATTTCAGCAGTCAACAGCAAACAACTATCATTGTTTAGGAGAAATTCGGTGTATCTTGCTTTTGACTACTCACAGGGGAAAAACAAAGCGTTCTAGTTATGCAAATTTCTCATATGTCCTTGAGTGTACTCTCCCGGTTTCTGAAGGTTGAAGCTATCTTTGTTGGCATTGTAGACACAGGCATGAAAAAGCATTGGATGATATGCGTCAGAGAGCTTTAATATGCACATATTTTATGCGGTTGTTCTGAAACTGTATCAATAAGACACTGAGCTAAGCAGCATTTATTATACTCCTCTTTATCCTGGGTGGCTTTTAGGTTTATGACAGGTAAAAGAGACGATGGCTCCCTGTTGTCACTGGAAACCATCTATCAAGCACAATATATAACACAAACAATGCACTTCAGGCAACGCTGTGTCCATGATTTGTGTGTTTGACAGGAAAAGCCATTCAGTTGAAATGGGTTGAGGCGACATTTCTTGTTAGCTTGACACCTTTTTTTTTCCTGCTGACTGCACAGTTTGATCAGTGGTGCAGATTCTTGAAGTATTATCTGTTTTTACTCAGAATATAATACTATTTGTGTTCAGCACCAGCTCAATTTTAAACTGTAGTCAAGTTCCCATAAAAAGCGCTTATTTGTTAGTAGGTTTGTCTTAGACCAAGTGTGCAAATCCATATGCTTTTTAAACAGTGGTTGAGCAGCTGTAGTAGAGAAATCTGCCAATTTATATACCCCTATATGTGTTTTGAATATTTGAAAAAACAGTTCAATTTATCTGTAATTTGTGTTATTTGCCAAGAAGTTTTTGTCAAAATATTGTTAAAATACAAGACTTTCTTTTTACGTGAATCAGATTAGGCTGCAAACTTACGCTGTGACTCAGATTGGATATTACTGTTGGTACATTTACATGTGATACACTGCATACACAATGTACTGATTTGTGTAGTGCGCAAATTTTGACAGGGTAGTGTTGTCTCAAATCAAATACGACAGTTGTGCCGTTAATGGAAATTACACATTTGACAATTTATTGTCCCTTGCCAAAATATATTTTCTCCATGTATATCTAATTATTTGATCACTTGGTGTCATCTTTTCACTTTTATTATTTATAACAGTGGCTGGCTAGACCACCAGCTGATCTACCACGTTAATGGTAGCTGACGTATGTTGTGAATATTTACAGCTTGTTAAGCATCTTGCCCAAATCCAATACTAAAATCTTACACAGTGAAGATAACAATTTAACACACATAAACGCCAACATAATTTGGTCTTATAGTTTATGCCAAAACACATGTAATATTAATGCCTAATGATAAAATGTGCTGCTTTTAACTAGCTAGTAAGTTAACTTAAGCATTTTCGTTATCAAATTGCAGTACCAAATTACCTCAGAATTAACCCAATAAACAAACTGATGATATAATAGTGTAGTGGTAGCAAAAAATACATGTGTAATGTTTAAAAGTTTCTGTGTTCACTGCAGTTGTCTGCTGACATTTCACCAGTTTAAAATGTGTTTGTTGCCCGGTGCTACGTTGGGAACACTTAACTTTTTGACCGTTATGAGTTCACTGCATTTTGCAATACTTCTGTAGTGTGAGTGTGAACACACTCATGCCCTCAAAATAGAAAGTATAAGTACAGAAGTATTCAATTTGAGACACAGCATTAGTTTTGTGGGTGTTCCTGTTTGGGTTTTACCGCACAAATTTAAAACTACAGTTTAATGACATTTTGAGCATGAAAAACAAAAGGTAAGTTACGAAAAAAAGTTACGGCTTTACTGCCTCATAACACAAAATGACCATAATGCATCTCATAATTTACCCTTGAGGCCGTTAAGCTAATTATGTATAATAAGCCCCTGGGGGGAGAGGGCAATTCAGTAGGATACATAGTGTGCCAGTTTAGCTGCTGATCCCATATCTGCCTTACTGCTGAAAATAATAGAGTGACTTTAATGCAGATGTCTGTATTTGAATGACTAATTAACAGAAGGCTGTTGATAAGGACTGTTGCCTCAAGAGCTGCTAACCCTTGAGGGGAAAATCTTCTATCTTTTGATGAAGGTTATAATGACAAAGTGTTAAATAACACCAGCCATATCCTTGATTTCCTTATTATTATCTTTTAATTAAGGTCAAAATGACAAAAACAAATCCTCTCCTTTCAAATATGTTTCAAAATACAACTGGTGCTATTTTATCTTTTAAGAATTATCATAAAATCCCATGAAAAGACAATTTTATCCAACTATGCATTGTCGGTGTAGCCACAGCCTGATTGGGTTTCTGTGCCACAGAAAAGAGCTGCACTGTTGCATTAAATGACATATTGTTTATTATGATACTGCCAGTGTAGAAAGATTTCAAAACCAATGCTGTTAAATAACTGGTCATAGATAGAAAGAAAAAATAGTCATCTAAATGCAACTGTGTGCCTCTTATATGTGTGTTTAAAATGTTTTTTGGACAACAATGAAGCAACTTGGCATGGAAGTACAGTATCAACTCTCAGGCTTTGGTTATAAAGACAAATCTTATTAGCAGGATGGATTACTTGTTGGTTTTGGTCTCCTCTGGGATTATACTGACTAGAAATAAGTGTGAAATATGAACAAAATTCCTCCTAAGCTTAAAGTGAAACAGAATTAAAAAGAAAAAAATAAATATATCATAATGGAATAAATTTTGATTGCACAATGGCTTTAGAATAAGGATACCATAAGCGTTTGGACTGGTTCACTAAAAGCCTTAACCTGACGTGCCAGATGGGTTGTTACACAGAACCATCTGAGAGGCTTTCATTGGGAACAGTTTGGCTCATAGACTTTACTTTTCTCAGCTTAAGCAAAGTTTTACAAACATATAATCTCCCATGGATCAAAAATTTGTAATTGCAATTCCACAAGTGGCTATTGGTGAAAAAATGGAAGCAAAGGCTGAGCTGCTTTCCTGGAGGAAAATGAAGACTTAATTTATGGCACAAGGGAAGTCTGTCAATCAACCAAAACAGGAAGAGGATCGCACTTTTGTTTTCCCCGGTAGCTTTGGGTAGCTCTCCCCGGTTATCAAAGAGTTTTGTTAAATATTTTATTGAGTTTCCTTGTTGCTCTGAGTGAATTAAAGTTGCCTTTGGTAAGCAGTGATGCAATGTTTAAGTCTAGGGCTTTCATTGTGAAAGGTAACGGAGGATGGAGTGAAACTGTAGTTCTTAGTTGTTGACAGTAAGGGAAGCAAGAATGAGTTTTGTGTCTTGGTTCAAACTACAGAGTCTTCATGTTACTGTTTGACCTTCATAAGTATAGATGCAGCTCACAGCCCTCAGCTACAGTATCAAGGTAAGTTCTTTGCATCAACGATCCCCAGTATTAGATACGGAGAGTGATGGAATAACAGACGTAACTGTGGAAACTGTGGTAGAAGTTAGAGTCTAAGAAAAATGGAAAACAATCCAGTTATCTTTGCAACAGTGGTGCCAACAAAATACCACAAGTTTTAATTAGCATGTTGTTGCTCTCGTATCGACAGGTGCAGTGTTCGTTTTCCCCCCAGAGGCACCGCTACCCGAAAGGCCTCGCAGCGAAGGTGTGACGTATGTGAATATTCCTGTCAGTCCCACATCCAAGAAGCAGCTCAACTACATGGAGCTGGAGCTGCAGGAGCCAGGTCCCTGCCCCCGAGGGACTGCTCCACATCTCCCCGCTCAGAGTAAGAATGCATCACTTCTAATGAGTAAAGCTGCTGATAAATAAGCAGTTTTTCTCGATTTGTTACCTCAGTGTTTCTTACCTCAGTCAGCCAGCAGCCACGTTGAACAGTCAGGGCGGCAATCTCTACCTGTGGAGAAATATCGTCAAGCATCAGATCAGATTTGTCACTTCAAAGATTACTGTTAAAAACTCCAGTGCTCGTTGAAAAGCTAAAATGAGACACTTAGGACACTTCTCGGATTGCACGACATTTCTTGGGTTTTAGCATATTTCTAAGATTTTTAAACATTTTCAAATGTTAGGATGTTTCTAGGATTTTAGGATGTTAGGATGAAAAGGTAGTTCTGTGTACAGGTCACTGTGGGCCACTATGTTGCTGTGATGTCATGGTTGTTTATTTTTGCAAACTCGGGCTTGGTGGATCAAAGTTTTCAAACTTAGAATTTCGACTTAATTGACTGTTTCATGTTTCCGTGTAAAAAGGTTGCTTTTTTTCTGAGTTAGGAGTATAATGGATTGCTGGGGAAGTTCTTGTTTTGCTGCCTTTGTTTAGACAACCTTTTTAAGTCTGACTATTTTGACACAACCTGTTTCTTTTTAGAAAGACTAAGAGTAAAATATTTAGTTGTCACTGTACCAGATATGAGGAATTGTTTTAGTATCAGCAGTACCAGGTATTGCGGGCAAAGGTATCAAACTTTTTCAGCCCTAGACAGTAGTTGTAATATTAATGTCAATGTTATTGCATTACTTTATTTATCCTCTTAATTGACGGTTCTGCCATATCTATATATTTCTATTATTTGAGTTACACTGTTGGCTGACCTTATTGAAGGCACACTCAAAACTCCTTTGCTATTATTAGACACCATTATTAACGCATGCTATTAATATACTGTTCCACTGTATAAATATTAATAACTGTGCACTAATGTACCAGAGTATTGCTCAAATGGACATTTTATAAATGCCAATCATCATTATACACTAGAAAATACTGATTGCCTCTTAAATCATATTCAGATCTCCATCAGTAAATCATGAAACAATTTCTAATGAGGCTCTATATTAGATTAGACGTAAGCAGATTTTTTTTTTAATGCAAAGGTTTGAATTCAAAAGAAAATCCATGTCCTGACCTGATTAAAATTAAAGTGAAATGACCCCGGCCTTGCCCTTATGTTCTCGCCTTTGTTCACTCAGTGTACAAGGCTTTCTCAGTTGTGCTCATGTTTCTGATCTGTGCTGCAATATTAAAAAAAAAAAAAGCAGCTCAAATCCTGCCGACAAATATGAAAGAGCCAACTTAAAACAAACCAGGACATCAATGCCACGCGAGGATGAAAAGTCAATCTAGACACACGATTGTTCTGTAATTCTATTTCGCTTTCAACGATTGAGCTGATTTCCTCTCGTCTCACTAAAAGACAGCTGAGTCCTTGTCATCGGAGACGCCGTAGCGAGCTGTAATTGACAGACAAGTCGGCCATCAGCGTCATCGCCCTCAGGAATATGAGTACTGCTTGGGCTCTGACACGAGAGGTTAATTTCTGATGTCAGCAATACAGTTTATATCTCGGCATGCGGCCTCATTAATCTGTCACCGGGGAGGAGGAGCATCCCATCTCGCCACTGAAAGGGGGTCACAGGGCATTCAGATCACAGCTGTGAATTCACTGGCTCAAATGGGATCCTCCTCCTGGGACTATTGATGGGTTGTTAGGAGCTGGTTGTTATTTCCTCAACTTAATGAGACTGTAAAACAAATAACTCAAGCAGGAGACGGTGGCCGACAGTGACATTTTAGAGATATTAATGCAAATGCAGGGCGATTTTTGCTTTAGGGATTAAACTCCGGCATTGTGCTTACCAAATGATGGCAGTGGTTGTGACGTGCATATGCAACATGGTGCATGAGCGGAATTTCAAAGGCTTCAGCCAAGTCATTTGCATATTCTTCTGCTTTGTGTGACGACACTTGCATACCATAAGCAATCATGTTGGCAGCGAGCGCAGAGATTCACTTCACGCTGAACTCTCCTGTTTGGATGTTTTCATCAGTTCTCGAAATTGCATTTTTTAAAAAGATGATAGAGCAATGCTGTTACCTATAAAAACATCCTTCATATTACTGGATGGTTAGAATTTGCTGCAACTAATATGTATTTTTGGCCAAATGTCAGTAAATAGTGGAAAGTCCTCATTCCAAGTTCCCCAAACCCGGTTTACTATCTTAAAAGACCTAGAAAAGCAGAAAAAAATCACATCTGAGAAGCCAGACAACATAAATTTATGCCTGTAAAATTACTTAAAAGTACTTTTGGGAAATATGCTTATTCGCTTCCTTAATGAGGATAACATGTCTGTGTGTGAAAAATGAAACTCTAGCCAGTTAGCTTAGCTTAGCATAAAAACACTGGCAAACAACCAGCAAGACCAGTACCCTTAAAGCTCACTAATAAAAATGTCATGACTTGTTTTTTTATCTCTACAAAAATGGAAGTTGTACAAATTGTAATGTACAGGACATGACTTTACCAAGAAATTGTCCAGTGTCTCTCGTAAGACCACATATTTTGTTCACTTTATTCTTTAGTACAGATTAAACAAACATACAGGACACTTATTCTACCCCTTTGCCACCAAAAGAAGCGCGTGCAAGCAGGTTTATTAAACACGAGAAACCCGCTAAAACAGCAATAGACTGCTTTCCCATAGACCAGAGCTGTGTACACGGCACTACAGCAGATGAGTATGTCTTTCTGTGTGTGTGTGTTTCTGGTGGGTCATGTTTGACATCATGGCCAGTTAGCAAACAGTAGAAAGCAGCATGGAGGCCAGTGAAAATGTTACGGTGGTTACTTCTTTTTTATATCTCTTACTTATTCAGTGCCTTGGAAACATGGTGGGGATTAAATTTGGAAGATCAAACACGACGGGCAATAATTTGCGACTGCCAAAATTTACACGTTCACTCAGTTGTCGTAATTTCCATCAAAGCTGATCGGAGTGGGAGCCGTTAAATACCTGTGACTACTGCAGTCATTTGATGCAGGTGTGATTGCTGATTGTAACCTTTTTCATTACATCAGAAAGCCAGTTGTTAGCAGGTGTTAGTGGTGTTTTTACGCAGTAGAGAAAGGAGCTTCAGTGAACAGGTTTGCTGTTTTCAGTCTTTGATAAGCTAAGCTAACTCTTACCTTACAGCTTGTCTCGTCTCTTTACACAGGAGGTTGACCTAACAGAAACATCTCTGAAATCAAACACAAAAATTTACTTTGTTAGGCGCGGCAGAAAGACACTGGTTTATTGCTAAATTGTTTTTAATATTGCTTTATAAAGGAGCCAAATTTTCTTACAGTATTATTATCACAAAGTAAAAGTTTTCTCTACAAAAATATTTCTGTCAATCCACAAATCCATTCAGCTCTATTCTCTGCCAAAAGACAAAGTGCTAGATTTAACACCAAAGTGATAAATTTTGTATTATTAGACTTTCAATGACTTACTTCAAGTCAAAAGATCTGTTTTTGTGTCTTGACAGGAAAGAGCTCCACAAAGTACGCCCAGATTGACATCACAGCTACAGAGACGGCCCACAAAGTCGGCACGCAGCATGCCCTCGGTCGGCAGGAGGGCTTGCACACTCTGGAGCTGAGAAGAAAGGGGACACTGCATTGATATCTTCATCACTAAACTGTTGATCTCAGCAAGATGTTTTTTGGTCAAGTCCAGAGTGCTACATCAATCTAAATTTTGCAGTAACATCTCTGAGGGGTTTTCACTTGAGACTGTACCCCAAAGATCCTCAGAGGTTTGTTGAGCAATTCATTCTCTGCTCTGTTTCTGGAAGTCACTTTGTCTACTCTTCACACACTCAAATCCCAAAAAACTGTCTGCCTGCCTAATTTCCATTCTATTCTCGCCTCTGAAATCACAAAGCAACTCAAAGATAGGGAACTCCTTGGAAAAGTTTGGCAAAGGATCAGGAGCTATTTTTCAATCTTGGTGTCCTTTGTAGACTCAGGCATTTCATTAATGGCATTATGTTCATGCCGGAGCCTCAGGCTAAACATGGAGGAAGATGTGCCAGTCCAGAGCTGAGTCACTGGACCTGATTAAACTCCCAGAGCAGAGGCATTTCACAGCTCACTCGGGCCATCCCTAATAACATGCAATATGCTGTTTTTGTCCTTGGGGGAACAACCAAGGGTGGAGGCAGGAGAGGAGGCAGAGATGGTTGTTAATCAGTAATTTTACATGTAGTTGCACGAAACCCATTTTTTAGTATATTCATATTTGGAGAAACTTTCCTTCCAGTCTTACTCTGAATGTTGCAAATTTTAGGTTCACTTTTTTTAAAAAAAACTGTGTAACTAAGAACAGTATAGTGCATGGTGACTTTTTTTCTTCATTTTTGCCTTGGTGTTACAGAGGATTTGTGTTTATCTGAATCTCAATGCTGCTACTGTTTTTTTTCTCAACTTCATAGTGCACATGGAATAGGATTTACTTTGGAGAAGTTGTCATACATAATGCAAAGCAGATCAGACTGTTAATCTGTAGATTTTCTTGACATTTGCGACAACAAATGTCCCAGAACTGACTGACTGGCACTCCTTGATATGTTAGTCCAAATTATGTATTTTAAAATAATTATTCTAACTTTTTTTTTAATTCACTGAAGTGGCTAAAATCTTTTTTTATTCTTATTCCTAAACATGTATGTGTGCACATACATATTTTCACTGACACTGCACATTTGCAACAAAAAAAGAAGGGGAAAAAAGTATTTAGTGTGTGTTTGGTAGAGCTATTTAGTAGCTAGTTTTAGTCTGATACTCAGATTACACTATTTTGATATCTGTAAATATATTTACTTTCTGTTTAGGTGATGTGGATTGTAATGAAATATATATATGTTAAGATATGATGTATGTACAGAAAAGATGTATGGAAAGGGTTCAAGGACAGTGCCTGCCTCTTAAGGCACTATTTTTCATGTGATACTATTTTTCTTGTAGATTATTTATAACAAACTACTGCTTCAATGTGCACGTTCAGTTTTTCTAGATACAGTAGATCATATACTGGACTTTTCCACCATGTACAGTTGTAAACTAGTTAAGGACAACATTATATAAAGCAGTCTTACAACTGATGTGTGTTTTTGGTTTCCGTTTGTGATTGTCATCCCAAGGTGCAGCCAGGGGGAGCAAGGGGTCTGGTTTGGGGACCTCAATATTGCATCTTTGCTTTTTGCAGATGATGTTGTTCTGTTGGCTGCATCACACCGTGACACTCAGCATGCCTTGGGGCGGTTTGCAGCCAAGTGTGAAGCGGTGGGAATGTGAGTCAACATCTCCAAGTCTATGGCCATGGTTCTCTGCCTGAAAACAATGGCTTGCCGCCCCAAGCAAAGGGGTTGGAGTACATGGGGTATTGTTCACTAATGAGGGTAAAATGGGGCTTGAGATGGACAAACAGAAGTCAAAGCTTTCAAATTACCCGTCCATCCATTTGAAACATACTGTCTCTACACAAAGCGCATGACCAAAGGTTAGGTTCTAAAGTATCATAAAAAAGTCCAAGAATATGCTGAACTTTACTGTTTCTTGATTTTGACACTGTTCTGTGACTTTTTTTTGTTGATTTGGATGAAATTCTACACCATGACATTTTTTTTGCTCTTTTTGACAACGTACTATGACATTAAGCTATTTTGGAAAACACACTATATAATATGATGTTTTTAAGCTGTTTTGGATGACATACTGTGACATATTTCTGTTATATTGCATGACACATTATACTGTGACTTTATATGCTGCTTTACAGGGCATACTATGCCATGAGATTTTAATGCCGTTATTCGATGACTTACTATACAGTAACATTTTTATGCTGTCAAACATGATATACTTTACTATCAAGTTTTTATGCAATTTATTGTTCTCAAAAATAGCATGAAAATGTCATTGTGTGGTATGTGGACTAAATTTGAAAAAGGCAAGGGGCCATAGTATAGTTGTTATCCAAAAAGTCATACTATAGCATGTCGTCCAAAACGGCACCAAAGAGTCATACTATACCATGTCATTCAAAATAGCATAAGTAATTCTATAGCATGTTGCCCAAAACGCCACCAAAAAGTCACTCTATAGCATGTTCAACATAGCACCTAACAGTCATAGTAAAGTGAAAGAAACAGCTAAAAACCACCTGAAAGAGTGTGCGGAAATATACTGTAGCATAGAATGTTGCAACAATGGCCAAACACACCATAATCTAGGGTGTTGAAAACACAACCAAAAATGCCATATAATTGTATGGTGAAATTAATGCTGAAAACCACCAAAAATAGCGTGCCATGATAGACCATGGCATAGAATGTTGCAAAAACGTCCAAAACACCATAATATAGCATTTTAAAAAAAAAAGATCAACAATGCCGTATTTGAAAAATGTCAAAATATGACACGTTCCAAAAACAGCTAAAAACAGCCTAAAAGAATGTGCAGAGACACTCCATAGCATAGAATGTTGTAAAAATGGCCCCAAACACCATTATATAACAGGTAGAAAAAAGAACCAAAAATGCTTGACTATAGTATGCGAAAAATGTCGTAATATGTATATGTTACAACGACAGCTGAAAACCGCCTAAAATAACATACTAAGACACGCCATAACATAGAATGCTACAAAATGGGCCAAAGATATCATTTGGCCAATTGCAAAAATGACCAAATATCCAAGACTACAGTAAGGCAAAAATGGCAAATTTTGACATGTCCGAAAAACTGTTGAAAACAGCTGGAAACAGCTTAGAATGCCCTGCCAAGACACGACAACTTTCTTTGCTATGACGTGTCTTGGCAGGCTATTCTAAGCTGTTTCCAGCTGTTTTTAGCAGTTTTTGGGACGTGTCAAATTTTGACATTTTGCCTTACTATAGCCTTGGATTTTCGGTCAGATTTTCGACATGCCAAATTATGCTGTTTTGGGCTGTTTATGCAACTTTCTTCGCTATACCGTGTCTTGGCAGGCTATTCTAAGCTGTTTCCAGCTGTTTTTAGCAGTTTTTGGGACGTGTCAAATTTTGACATTTTGCCTTACTATAGCCTTGGATTTTCGGTCAGATTTTCGACATGCCAAATTATGCTGTTTTGGGCTATCAAAACAACTTTCTTTGCCATGGCGTGTCTTGGCAGGCTATTCTAAGCTGTTTCCAGCTGTTTTTAGCAGTTTTTGGGACGTGTCAAATTTTGACATTTTGCCTTACTATAGCCTTGGATTTTCGGTCAGATTTTCGACATGCCAAATTATGCTGTTTTGGGCTGTTTTTGCAACTTTCTTTGCTATGGCGTGTCTTGGCAGGCTATTCTAAGCTGTTTCCAGCTGTTTTTAGTTTTTGGGACGTGTCAAATTTTGACATTTTGCCTTACTATAGCCTTGGACTTTCAGTCAGATTTTCGACATGCGAAATTATGCTGTTTTGGGCTGTTTTTGCAACTTTCTTTGCTATGGCGTGTCTTGGCAGGCTATTCTAAGCTGTTTCCAGCTGTTTTTAGCAGTTTTTGGGACGTGTCAAATTTTGACATTTTGCCTTACTATAGCCTTGGATTTTCGGTCAGATTTTCGACATGCCAAATTGTGCTGTTTTTGGCTGTTTTTGCAACTTTCTTTGCTATGGTGTGTCTTGGCAGGCTATACTAAGCTGTTTCCAGCTGTTTTTAGCAGTTTTTGGGACGTGTCAAATTTTGACATTTTGCCTTACTATAGCCTTGGATTTTCGGTCAGATTTTCGACATGTCAAATTATGCTGTTTTGGGCTGTTTTTGCAACTTTCTTTGCTATGGCGTGTCTTGGCAGGCTAGTTTAAACTGTTTCCAGCTGTTTTTAGCAGTTTTTGGGACGTGTCAAATTTTGACATTTTGCCTTACTATAGCCTTGGATTTTCGGTCAGATTTTCGACATGCGAAATTGTGCTGTTTTTTGGTGTTTTTGCAACTTTCTTTGCTATGGCGTGTCTTGGCAGGCTATACTAAGCTGTTTCCAGCTGTTTTTAGCAGTTTTTGGGACCTGTCAAATTTTGACATTTTGCCTTACTATAGCCTTGGATTTTCGGTCAGATTTTCGACATGCCAAATTATGCTGTTTTGGGCTATCAAAACAACTTTCTTTGCCATGGCGTGTCTTGGCAGGCTATTCTTAGCTGTTTCCAGCTGTTTTTAGTTTTTGGGACTTGTCAAATTTTGACATTTTGCCTTACTATAGCCTTGGACTTTCAGTCAGATTTTCGACATGCGAAATTATGCTGTTTTGGGCTGTTTTTGCAACTTTCTTTGCTATGGCGTGTCTTGGCAGGCTATTTTAAGCTGTTTCCAGCTGTTTTTAGCAGTTTTTGGGACGTGTCAAATTTTGACATTTGCCTTACTATAGCCTTGGATTTTCAGGTCAGATTTTGACATGCGGTTATGCTGTTTTGGGCTGTTTATGCAACTTTCTTTGCTATGGCGTGTCTTGGCAGGCTATTCTAAGCTGTTTCCAGCTGTTTTTAGCAGTTTTTGGGACGTGTCAAATTTTGACATTTTGCCTTACTATAGCCTTGGACTTTCAGTCAGATTTTCGACATGCGAAATTATGCTGTTTTGGGCTGTTTTTGCAACTTTCTTTGCTATGGCGTGTCTTGGCAGGCTATTCTAAGCTGTTTCCAGCTGTTTTTAGTTTTTGGGACGTGTCAAATTTTGACATTTTGCCTTACTATAGCCTTGGATTTTCGGTCAGATTTTCGACATGCCAAATTATGCTGTTTTGGGCTGTTTATGCAACTTTCTTTGCTATGGCGTGTCTTGGCAGGCTATTCTAAGCTGTTTCCAGCTGTTTTTAGCAGTTTTTGGGACGTGTCAAATTTTGACATTTTGCCTTACTATAGCCTTGGATTTTCGGTCAGATTTTCGACATGCCAAATTATGCTGTTTTGGGCTGTTTTTGCAACTTTCTTTGCTATGGCATGTCTTGGCAGGCTATTCTAAGCTGTTTCCAGCTGTTTTTAGCAGTTTTTGGGACGTGTCAAATTTTGACATTTTGCCTTACTATAGCCTTGGATTTTCGGTCAGATTTTCGACATGCCAAATTATGCTGTTTTGGGCTGTTTTTGCAACTTTCTTTGCTATGGCGTGTCTTGGCAGGCTATTCTAAGCTGTTTCCAGCTGTTTTTAGTTTTTGGGACGTGTCAAATTTTGACATTTTGCCTTACTATAGCCTTGGACTTTCAGTCAGATTTTCGACATGCCAAAGTATGCTGTTTTGGGCTGTTTTTGCAACTTTCTTTGCTATGGCGTGTCTTGGCAGGCTATTCTAAGCTGTTTCCAGCTGTTTTTAGTTTTTGGGACGTGTCAAATTTTGACATTTTGCCTTACTATAGCCTTGGATTTTCGGTCAGATTTTCGACATGCCAAATTGTGCTGTTTTTGGCTGTTTTTGCAACTTTCTTTGCTATGGTGTGTCTTGGCAGGCTATACTAAGCTGTTTCCAGCTGTTTTTAGCAGTTTTTGGGACGTGTCAAATTTTGACATTTTGCCTTACTATAGCCTTGGATTTTCGGTCAGTTTTTCGACATGTCAAATTATGCTGTTTTGGGCTGTTTTTGCAACTTTCTTTGCTATGGCGTGTCTTGGCAGGCTATTTTAAACTGTTTCCAGCTGTTTTTAGCAGTTTTTGGGACGTGTCAAATTTTGACAGTTTGCCTTACTATAGCCTTGGATTTTCGGTCAGATTTTCGACATGCCAAATTGTGCTGTTTTTTGGTGTTTTTGCAACTTTCTTTGCTATGGCATGTCGTGGCAGGCTATACTAAGCTGTTTCCAGCTGTTTTTAGCAGTTTTTGGGACGTGTCAAATTTTGACATTTTGCCTTACTATAGCCTTGGATTTTCGGTCAGATTTTCGACATGCCAAATTATGCTGTTTTGGGCTATCAAAACAACTTTCTTTGCCATGGCGTGTCTTGGCAGGCTATTCTTAGCTGTTTCCAGCTGTTTTTAGTTTTTGGGACGTGTCAAATTTTGACATTTTGCCTTACTATAGCCTTGGACTTTCAGTCAGATTTTCGACATGCGAAATTATGCTGTTTTGGGCTGTTTTTGCAACTTTCTTTGCTATGGCGTGTCTTGGCAGGCTATTCTAAGCTGTTTCCAGCTGTTTTTAGTAGTTTTTGGGACGTGTCAAATTTTGACATTTTGCCTTACTATAGCCTTGGATTTTCGGTCAGATTTTCGACATGCCAAATTATGCTGTTTTGGGCTGTTTTTGCAACTTTCTTTGCTATGGCGTGTTTTGGCAGGCTATTCTAAGCTGTTTCCAGCTGTTTTTAGTTTTTGGGACGTGTCAAATTTTGACATTTTGCCTTACTATAGCCTTGGACTTTCAGTCAGATTTTCGACATGCGAAATTATGCTGTTTTGGGCTGTTTTTGCAACTTTCTTTGCTATGGCGTGTCTTGGCAGGCTATTCTAAGCTGTTTCCAGCTGTTTTTAGTTTTTGGGACGTGTCAAATTTTGACATTTTGTCTTACTATAGCCTTGGATTTTCGGTGAGATTTTCGACATGCCAAATTGTGCTGTTTTTGGCTGTTTTTGCAACTTTCTTTGCTATGGCGTGTCTTGGCAGGCTATACTAAGCTGTTTCCAGCTGTTTTTAGCAGTTTTTGGGACGTGTCAAATTTTGACATTTTGCCTTACTATAGCCTTGGATTTTCGGTCAGTTTTTCGACATGTCAAATTATGCTGTTTTGGGCTGTTTTTGCAACTTTCTTTGCTATGGCGTGTCTTGGCAGGCTAGTTTAAACTGTTTCCAGCTGTTTTTAGCAGTTTTTGGGACGTGTCAAATTTTGACAGTTTGCCTTACTATAGTCTTGGATTTTCGGTCAGATTTTCGACATGCCAAATTATGCTGTTTTGGGCATTTTATGCAACTTTCTTTGCTATGGCGTGTCTTGGCAGGCTATTCTAATCTGTTTCCAGCTGTTTTTAGCAGTTTTTGGGACGTGTCAAATTTTGACAGTTTGCCTTACTATAGCCTTGGATTTTCGGTCAGATTTTCGACATGCCAAATTATGCTGTTTTGGGCTGTTTTTGCAACTTTCTTTGCTATGGCGTGTCTTGGCAGGCTATTCTAAGCTGTTTCCAGCTGTTTTTAGCAGTTTTTGGGACGTGTCAAATTTTGACATTTTGCCTTACTATAGCCTTGGATTTTCAGTCAGATTTTCGACATGCGAAATTATGCTGTTTTGGGCTGTTTTTGCAACTTTCTTTGCTATGGCGTGTCTTGGCAGGCTATTCTAAGCTGTTTCCAGCTGTTTTTAGCAGTTTTTGGGACGTGTCAAATTTTGACATTTTGCCTTACTATAGCCTTGGATTTTCAGTCAGATTTTTGACATGCCAAATTGTGCTGTTTTTGGCTGTTTTTGCAACTTTCTTTGCTATGGCGTGTCTTGGCAGGCTATACTAAGCTGTTTCCAGCTGTTTTTAGCAGTTTTTGGGACGTGTCAAATTTTGACATTTTGCCTTACTATAGCCTTGGATTTTCGGTCAGATTTTCGACATGCCAAATTGTGCTGTTTTTTGGTGTTTTTGCAACTTTCTTTGCTATGGCATGTCGTGGCAGGCTATACTAAGCTGTTTCCAGCTGTTTTTAGCAGTTTTTGGGACGTGTCAAATTTTGACATTTTGCCTTACTATAGCCTTGGATTTTCGGTCAGATTTTTGACATGCCAAATTATGCTGTTTTGGGCTATCAAAACAACTTTCTTTGCCATGGTGTGTCTTGGCAGGCTATTCTTAGCTGTTTCCAGCTGTTTTTAGTTTTTGGGACGTGTCAAATTTTGACATTTTGCCTTACTATAGCCTTGGACTTTCAGTCAGATTTTCGACATGCGAAATTATGCTGTTTTGGGCTGTTTTTGCAACTTTCTTTGCTATGGCGTGTCTTGGCAGGCTATTCTAAGCTGTTTCCAGCTGTTTTTAGTTATTGGGACGTGTCAAATTTTGACAGTTTGCCTTACTATAGCCTTGGATTTTCGGTCAGATTTTCAACATGCCAAATTTTGCTGTTTTGGGCATTTTATGCAACTTTCTTTGATATAGCGTGTCTTGGCAGGCTATTCTAATCTGTTTCCAGCTGTTTTTAGCAGTTTTTGGGACGTGTCACATTTTGACAGTTTGCCTTACTATAGCCTTGGATTTTCGGTCAGATTTTCGACATGCCAAATTATGCTGTTTTGGGCTGTTTTTGCAACTTTCTTTGCTATGGCGTGTCGTGGCAGGCTATTCTAAGCTGTTTCCAGGTTTTTTTAGCAGTTTTTGGGATGTGTCAAAGTTTGACATTTTGCCTTACTATAGCCTTGGATTTTCGGTCAGATTTTCGACATGCCAAATTATGCTGTTTTGGGCATTTTATGCAACTTTCTTTGCTATGGCGTGTCTTGGCAGGCTATTCTAAGCTGTTTCCAGCTGTTTTTAGCAGTTTTTGGGACGTGTCAAATTTTGACAGTTTGCCTTACTATAGCCTTGGATTTTCGGTCAGATTTTCGACATGCCAAATTATGCTGTTTTGGGCTGTTTTTGCAACTTTCTTTGCTATGGCGTGTCTTGGCAGGCTATTCTAAGCTGTTTCCAGCTGTTTTTAGCAGTTTTTGGGACGTGTCAAATTTTGACAGTTTGCCTTACTATAGCCTTGGATTTTCGGTCAGATTTTCAACATGCCAAATTTTGCTGTTTTGGGCATTTTATGCAACTTTCTTTGATATAGCGTGTCTTGGCAGGCTATTCTAAGCTGTTTCCAGCTGTTTTTAGCAGTTTTTGGGACGTGTCAAAGTTTGACATTTTGCCTTACTATAGCCTTGGATTTTCGGTCAGATTTTCGACATGCCAAATTATGCTGTTTTGGGCATTTTATGCAACTTTCTTTGCTATGGCGTGTCTTGGCAAGCTATTCTAATCTGTTTCCAGCTGTTTTTAGCAGTTTTTGGGACGTGTCACATTTTGACAGTTTGCCTTACTATAGCCTTGGATTTTCGGTCAGATTTTCGACATGCCAAATTATGCTGTTTTGGGCTGTTTTTGCAACTTTCTTTGCTATGGCGTGTCGTGGCAGGCTATTCTAAGCTGTTTCCAGGTTTTTTTAGCAGTTTTTGGGATGTGTCAAAGTTTGACATTTTGCCTTACTATAGCCTTGGATTTTCGGTCAGATTTTCGACATGCCAAATTATGCTGTTTTGGGCATTTTATGCAACTTTCTTTGCTATGGCGTGTCTTGGCAGGCTATTCTAAGCTGTTTCCAGCTGTTTTTAGCAGTTTTTGGGACGTGTCAAATTTTGACATTTTGCCTTACTATAGCCTTGGATTTTCGGTCAGATTTTCGACATGCCAAATTATGCTGTTTTGGGCTGTTTTTGCAACTTTCTTTGCTATGGCGTGTCGTGGCAGGCTATTCTAAGCTGTTTCCAGCTGTTTTTAGCAGTTTTTGGGACGTGTCAAATTTTGACATTTTGCCTTACTATAGCCTTGGATTTTCGGTCAGATTTTCGACATGCCAAATTATGCTGTTTTGGGCTGTTTTTGCAACTTTCTTTGCTATGGCGTGTCTTGGCAGGCTATCTTAAACTGTTTCCAGCTGTTTTTAGCAGTTTTTGGGACG
The DNA here is from genome assembly GCF_026936395.1 of Plectropomus leopardus. Taxonomy (NCBI): domain Eukaryota; kingdom Metazoa; phylum Chordata; class Actinopteri; order Perciformes; family Serranidae; genus Plectropomus; species Plectropomus leopardus. The sequence continues at coordinate 13,498,449 of NC_142198.1, forward strand.
TGTCAAATTTTGACAGTTTGCCTTACTATAGCCTTGGATTTTCAGTCAGATTTTCGACATGCGAAATTATGCTATTTTGGGCTGTTTTTGCAACTTTCTTTGCTATGGCGTGTCTTGGCAGGCTATTCTTAGCTGTTTCCAGCTGTTTTTAGCAGTTTTTGGGACGTGTCAAATTTTGACATTTTGCCTTACTATAGCCTTGGATTTTCGGTCAGATTTTCGACATGCCAAATTGTGCTGTTTTTGGCTGTTTATGCAACTTTCTTTGCTATGGCGTGTCTTGGCAGGCTATTCTAAGCTGTTTCCAGCTGTTTTTAGCAGTTTTTGGGACGTGTCAAAGTTTGACATTTTGCCTTACTATAGCCTTGGATTTTCGGTCAGATTTTCGACATGCCAAATTATGCTGTTTTGGGCATTTTATGCAACTTTCTTTGCTATGGCGTGTCTTGGCAGGCTATTCTAATCTGTTTCCAGCTGTTTTTAGCAGTTTTTGGGACGTGTCACATTTTGACAGTTTGCCTTACTATAGCCTTGGATTTTCGGTCAGATTTTCGACATGCCAAATTATGCTGTTTTGGGCTGTTTTTGCAACTTTCTTTGCTATGGCGTGTCGTGGCAGGCTATTCTAAGCTGTTTCCAGGTTTTTTTAGCAGTTTTTGGGACGTGTCAAAGTTTGACATTTTGCCTTACTATAGCCTTGGATTTTCGGTCAGATTTTCGACATGCCAAATTATGCTGTTTTGAGCATTTTATGCAACTTTCTTTGATATAGTGTGTCTTGGCATGCTATTCTAAGCTGTTTCCAGCTGTTTTTCGCAGTTTTTGGGACGTGTCAAAGTTTGACATTTTGCCTTACTATAGCCTTGGATTTTCGGTCAGATTTTCGACATGCCAAATTATGCTGTTTTGGGCATTTTATGCAACTTTCTTTGCTATGGCGTGTCTTGGCAGGCTATTCTAAGCTGTTTCCAACTGTTTTTAGCAGTTTTTGGGACGTGTCAAATTTTGACATTTTGCCTTACTATAGCCTTGGATTTTCGGTCAGATTTTCGACATGCCAAATTGTGCTGTTTTTGGCTGTTTTTGCAACTTTCTTTGCTATGGCGTGTCTTGGCAGGCTATACTAAGCTGTTTCCAGCTGTTTTTAGCAGTTTTTGGGACGTGTCAAATTTTGACATTTTGCCTTACTATAGCCTTGGATTTTCGGTTAGATGTTCGACATGCCAAATTATGCTGTTTTGGGCTGTTTTTGCATATTTTTTTTGTATGACGTGTCTTGGCAGGCTATTCTAAGCTGTTTCCAGCTGTTTTTAGCAGTTTTAGGGACGTGTCAAATTTTGACATTTTTTCCTTACTCTAGCCATGTCAAAATTTGACACGTCCCAAAAACTGCTAAAAACAGCTGGAAACAGCTTAGAATAGCCTGCCGAGACACACCATAGCAAAAACGTTGCAAAAAAAGCCCAAAACAGCACAATTTGGCATGTCGAAAATCTGACCGAAAATCCAAGGCCATAGCATGTCTCAGTCATTTTTTAACATGTTCATGAATCAGCAGTAAAAAAAAAAAAAAAGCTTTGATCAAACATTGACAGGAAACCAGATGCCGAGGAGTGGAAACTCTGCAGCAGCATGAGGAGGAATATTCTACCTGAACATGACACCCCAAACAGGAGGAGGAAGTTTCTTCTCGAACACACCTGCCTAAGGCCAGCCAATGAGGAGAATGCAGACTGGAGAAAGTAATGACACAAAGGACCTCCAGAAAAAAAGGAACAACAGATCACTGTGTGCGCTTTTTGGGCATATGTCTTATCTTGCTTGTACTCCATGTAACATGTATATGTAAACTCATGTAAAAGGAAGAAAGGTACCTTGCTTTTGCTTGATGCTTTTTACATTTTTTATCTGTGAATAAAGCCTGCCTTGAGCAGTTTTAATATTTTTCGACGACCCCTTGGTCTGCACCTTCTTATCCTTCTCAGAATCTGGTAAGTGGCTAAAACATAGAAGACTATAGAAGGTGAAAAATGTAAAAATTTGACAGTTCCAAAAAAAAGCCGAAACAACTGGAAACAGCTTAGAATAGCCTGCCACGACACGCCATAGCAAAGAAAGTTGCATAAACAGCCCAAAACAGCATAATTTGGCATGTCGAAAATCTGACTGAAAATCCAAGGCTATAGTAAGGCAAAATGTCAAACTTTGACACGTCCCAAAAACTGCGAAAAACAGCTGGAAACAGCTTAGAATAGCCTGCCAAGACACGCTATAGCAAAGAAAGTTGCATAAAATGCCCAAAACAGCATAATTGGGCATGTCGAAAATCTGACCGAAAATCCAAGGCTATAGTAAGGCAAAATGTCAAAATTTGACACGTCCCAAAAACTGCTAAAAACAGCTGGAAACAGCTTAGAATAGCCTGCCAAGACACGCCATAGCAAAGAAAGTTGCATAAACAGCCCAAAACAGCATAATTTGGCATGTCGAAAATCTGACCGAAAATCCAAGGCTATAGTAAGGCAAAATGTCAAAATTTGACACGTCCCAAAAACTGCTAAAAACAGCTGGAAACAGCTTAGAATAGCCTGCCAAGACACGCCATAGCAAAGAAAGTTGCATAAAATGCCCAAAACAGCATAATTTGGCATGTCGAAAATCTGACCGAAAATCCAAGGCTATAGTAAGGCAAAATGTCAAAATTTGACACGTCCCAAAAACTGCTAAAAACAGCTGGAAACAGCTAAGAATAGCCTGCCAAGACACGCCATAGCAAAGAAAGTTGCATAAAATGCCCAAAACAGCATAATTTGGCATGTCGAAAATCTGACCGAAAATCCAAGGCTATAGTAAGGCAAAATGTCAAAATTTGACACGTCCCAAAAACTGCTAAAAACAGCTGGAAACAGCTTAGAATAGCCTGCCAAGACACGCCATAGCAAAGAAAGTTGCATAAAATGCCCAAAACAGCATAATTTGGCATGTCGAAAATCTGACCGAAAATCCAAGGCTATAGTAAGGCAAAATGTCAAAATTTGACACGTCCCAAAAACTGCTAAAAACAGCTGGAAACAGCTTAGAATAGCCTGCCAAGACACGCCATAGCAAAGAAAGTTGCATAAAATGCCCAAAACAGCATAATTTGGCATGTCGAAAATCTGACCGAAAATCCAAGGCTATAGTAAGGCAAACTGTCAAAATTTGACACGTCCCAAAAACTGCTAAAAACAGCTGGAAACAGCTTAGAATAGCCTGCCAAGACACGCCATAGCAAAGAAAGTTGCATAAAATGCCCAAAACAGCATAATTTGGCATGTCGAAAATCTGACCGAAAATCCAAGGCTATAGTAAGGCAAAATGTCAAAATTTGACACGTCCCAAAAACTGCTAAAAAAAACAGCTGGAAACAGCTTAGAATAGCCTGCCAAGACACGCCATAGCAAAGAAAGTTGCATAAAATGCCCAAAACAGCATAATTTGGCATGTCGAAAATCTGACCGAAAATCCAAAGGCTATAGTAAGGCAAAATGTCAAAATTTGACACGTCCCCAAAACTGCTAAAAACAGCTGGAAACAGCTTAGAATAGCCTGCCAAGACACGCCATAGCAAAGAAAGTTGCATAAAATGCCCAAAACAGCATAATTTGGCATGTCGAAAATCTGACCGAAAATCCAAGGCTATAGTAAGGCAAAATGTCAAAATTTGACACGTCCCAAAAACTGCTAAAAACAGCTGGAAACAGCTTAGAATAGCCTGCCAAGACACGCCATAGCAAAGAAAGTTGCATAAACAGCCCAAAACAGCATAATTTGGCATGTCGAAAATCTGACCGAAAATCCAAGGCTATAGTAAGGCAAAATGTCAAAATTTGACACGTCCCAAAAACTGCTAAAAACAGCTGGAAACAGCTTAGAATAGCCTGCCAAGACACGCCATAGCAAAGAAAGTTGCATAAACAGCCCAAAACAGCATAATTTGGCATGTCGAAAATCTGACCGAAAATCCAAGGCTATAGTAAGGCAAAATGTCAAAATTTGACACGTCCCAAAAACTGCTAAAAACAGCTGGAAACAGCTTAGAATAGCCTGCCAAGACACGCCATAGCAAAGAAAGTTGCATAAACAGCCCAAAACAGCATAATTTGGCATGTCGAAAATCTGACCGAAAATCCAAGGCTATAGTAAGGCAAAATGTCAAAATTTGACACGTCCCAAAAACTGCTAAAAACAGCTGGAAACAGCTTAGAATAGCCTGCCAAGACACGCCATAGCAAAGAAAGTTGCATAAAATGCCCAAAACAGCATAATTTGGCATGTCGAAAATCTGACCGAAAATCCAAGGCTATAGTAAGGCAAAATGTCAAAATTTGACACGTCCCAAAAACTGCTAAAAACAGCTGGAAACAGCTTAGAATAGCCTGCCAAGACACGCCATAGCAAAGAAAGTTGCATAAACAGCCCAAAACAGCATAATTTGGCATGTCGAAAATCTGACCGAAAATCCAAGGCTATAGTAAGGCAAACTGTCAAAATTTGACACGTCCCAAAAACTGCTAAAAACAGCTGGAAACAGCTTAGAATAGCCTGCCAAGACACGCCATAGCAAAGAACGTTGCATAAAATGCCCAAAACAGCATAATTTGGCATGTCGAAAATCTGACCGAAAATCCAAGGCTATAGTAAGGCAAAATGTCAAAATTTGACACGTCCCAAAAACTGCTAAAAACAGCTGGAAACAGCTTAGAATAGCCTGCCAAGACACGCCATAGCAAAGAAAGTTGCATAAAATGCCCAAAACAGCATAATTTGGCATGTCGAAAATCTGACCGAAAATCCAAGGCTATAGTAAGGCAAAATGTCAAAATTTGACACGTCATGAAAACTGCTAAAAACAGCTGGAAACAGCTTAGAATAGCCTGCCATGACACGCCATAGCAAAGAAAGTTGCATAAACAGCCAAAAACAGCATAATTTGGCATGTCGAAAATCTGACCGAAAATCCAAGGCTATAGTAAGGCAAACTGTCAAAATCTGACACGTCCCAAAAACTGCAAAAAACAGTTGGAAACAGCTTAGAATAGCCTGCCAAGACATGCCATAGCAAAGAAAGTTGCATAAAATGCCCAAAACAGCATAATTTGGCATGTCGAAAATCTGACCGAAAATCCAAGGCTATAGTAAGGCAAAATGTCAAAATTTGACACGTCCCAAAAACTGCTAAAAACAGCTGGAAACAGCTTAGAATAGCCTGCCAAGACACGCCATAGCAAAGAAAGTTGCATAAAATGCCCAAAACAGCATAATTTGGCATGTCGAAAATCTGACCGAAAATCCAAGGCTATAGTAAGGCAAAATGTCAAAATTTGACACGTCCCAAAAACTGCTAAAAACAGCTGGAAACAGCTTAGAATAGCCTGCCAAGACATGCCATAGCAAAGAAAGTTGCATAAAATGCCCAAAACAGCATAATTTGGCATGTCGAAAATCTGACCGAAAATCCAAGGCTATAGTAAGGCAAAATGTCAAAATTTTCACGTCCCAAGAACTGTTGAAACAGCTGGAAACAGCTTAGAATAGGCTGCCAAGACACGCCATAGCAAAGAACGTTGCATAAAATGCCCAAAATAGCATAATTTGGCATGTCGAAAAGCTGACCGAAAATCCAAGGCTATAGTAAGGCAAAATGTCAAAATCTGACACGTCCCAAAAACTAAAAACAGCTGGAAACAGCTTAGAATAGCCTGCCAAGACACGCCATAGCAAAGAAAGTTGCATAAACAGCCCAAAACAGCATAATTTGGCATGTCGAAAATCTGACCGAAAATCCAAGGCTATAGTAAGGCAAAATGTCAAAATTTTCACGTCCCAAGAACTGTTGAAACAGCTGGAAACAGCTTAGAATAGGCTGCCAAGACACGCCATAGCAAAGAAAGTTGCATAAACAGCCCGAAACAGCATAATTTGGCATGTCAAAAATCTGACCGAAAATCCAAGGCTATAGTAAGGCAAAATGTCAAAATTTGACACGTCCCCAAAACTGCTAAAAACAGCTGGAAACAGCTTAATATAGCCTGCCAAGACACGCCATAGCAAAGAAAGTTGCATAAAATGCCCAAAACAGCATAATTTGGCATGTCGAAAATCTGACCGAAAATCCAAGGCTATAGTAAGGCAAAATGTCAAACTTTGACACGTCCCAAAAACTGCTAAAAACAGCTGGAAACAGCTTAGAATAGCCTGCCAAGACACGCCATAGCAAAGAAAGTTGCATAAAATGCCCAAAACAGCATAATTTGGCATGTTGAAAATCTGACCGAAAATCCAAGGCTATAGTAAGGCAAAATGTCAAAATTTGACACGTCCCCAAAACTGCTAAAAACAGCTGGAAACAGCTTAGAATAGCCTGCCAAGAAACGCTATAGCAAAGAAAGTTGCATAAAATGCCCAAAACAGCATAATTTGGCATGTCGAAAATCTGACCGAAAATCCAAGGCTATAGTAAGGCAAAATGTCAAAATTTGACACGTCCCAAAAACTGCTAAAAACAGCTGGAAACAGTTTAGAATAGCCTGCCAAGACACGCCATAGCAAAGAAAGTTGCAAAAACAGCTCAAAACAGCATAATTTGGCATGTCGAAAATCTGACCGAAAATCCAAGGCTATAGTAAGGCAAAATGTCAAAATTTGACACGTCCCAAAAACTGCTAAAAACAGCTGGAAACAGCTTAGAATAGCCTGCCACGACACGCCATAGCAAAGAAAGTTGCATAAACAGCCCTAAACAGCATAATTTGGCATGTCGAAAATCTGACCGAAAATCCAAGGCTATAGTAAGGCAAAATGTCAAAATTTGACACGTCCCAAAAACTGCTAAAAACAGCTGGAAACAGCTTAGAATAGCCTGCCAAGACACGCCATAGCAAAGAAAGTTGCATAAACAGCCCAAAACAGCATAATTTGGCATGTCGAAAATCTGACCGAAAATCCAAGGCTATAGTAAGGCAAACTGTCAAAATTTGACACGTCCCAAAAACTGCTAAAAACAGCTGGAAACAGCTAAGAATAGCCTGCCAAGACACGCCATAGCAAAGAAAGTTGCAAAAACAGCTCAAAAAAGCATAATTTGGCATGTCGAAAATCTGACCAAAAATCCAAGGCTATAGTAAGGCAAAATGTCAAACTTTGACACGTCCCAAAAAATGCGAAAAACAGCTGGAAACAGCTTAATATAGCCTGCCAAGACACGCCATAGCAAAGAAAGTTGCATAAAATGCCCAAAACAGCATAATTTGGCATGTTGAAAATCTGACCGAAAATCCAAGGCTATAGTAAGGCAAAATGTCAAAATTTGACACGTCCCAAAAACTGCTAAAAACAGCTGGAAACAGCTAAGGATAGCCTGCCAAGACACGCCATAGCAAAGAAAGTTGCATAAAATGCCCAAAACAGCATAATTTGGCATATCGAAAATCTGACCGAAAATCCAAGGCTATAGTAAGGCAAAATGTCAAAATTTGACACGTCCCAAAAACTGCTAAAAACAGCTGGAAACAGATTAGAATAGCCTGCCAAGACACGCCATAGCAAAGAAAATTGCATAAACAGCCCAAAACAGCATAATTTGGCATGTCGAAAATCTGACCGAAAATCCAAGGCTATAGTAAGGCAAACTGTCAAAATTTGACACGTCCCAAAAACTGCTAAAAACAGCTGGAAACAGCTTAGAATAGCCTGCCACGACACGCCATAGCAAAGAAAGTTGCATAAACAGCCCAAAACAGCATAATTTGGCATGTCGAAAATCTGACCGAAAATCCAAGGCTATAGTAAGGCAAACTGTCAAAATTTGACACGTCCCAAAAACTGCTAAAAACAGCTGGAAACAGTTTAGAATAGCCTGCCAAGACACGCCATAGCAAAGAAAGTTGCAAAAACAGCTCAAAATAGCATAATTTGGCATGTCGAAAATCTGACCAAAAATCCAAGGCTATAGTAAGGCAAAATGTCAAAATTTGACACGTCCCAAAAACTGCGAAAAACAGCTGGAAACAGCTTAGAATAGCCTGCCAAGAAACGCTATAGCAAAGAAAGTTGCATAAAATGCCCAAAACAGCATAATTTGGCATGTCGAAAATCTGACCGAAAATCCAAGGCTATAGTAAGGCAAAATGTCAAAATTTGACACGTCCCAAAAACTGCTAAAAACAGCTGGAAACAGCTTAGAATAGCCTGCCAAGACACGCCATAGCAAAGAAAGTTGCATGAACAGCCCGCAACAGCATAATTTGGCATGTCGAAAATCTGACCGAAAATCCAAGGCTATAGTAAGGCAAACTGTCAAAATTTGACACGTCCCAAAAACTGCTAAAAACAGCTGGAAACAGCTTAGAATAGCCTGCCAAGACACGCCATAGCAAAGAAAGTTGCATAAAATGCCCAAAACAGCATAATTTGGCATGTCGAAAATCTGACCGAAAATCCAAGGCTATAGTAAGGCAAAATGTCAAAATTTGACACGTCCCAAAAACTGCTAAAAACAGCTGGAAACGGCTTAGAATAGGCTGCAAAGACACGCCATAGCAAAGAAAGTTGCATAAAATGCCCAAAACAGCATAATTTGGCGTGTCGAAAATCTGACCGAAAATCCAAGGCTATAGTAAGGCAAAATGTCAAAACTTTCACGTCACAAGAACTGTTGAAACAGCTGGAAACAGCTTAGAATAGCCTGCCAAGACACGCCATAGCAAAGAAAGTTGCATAAAATGCCCAAAACAGCATAATTTGGCATGTCGAAAATCTGACTGAAAATCCAAGGCTATAGTAAGGCAAACTGTCAAAATTTTACACGTCCCAAAAACTGCTAAAAACAGTTGGAAACAGCTTAGAATAGCCTGCCAAGACATGCCATAGCAAAGAACGTTGCATAAAATGCCCAAAACAGCATAATTTGGCATGTCGAAAATCTGACCGAAAATCCAAGGCTATAGTAAGGCAAAATGTCAAAATCTGACACGTCCCAAAAACTGCTAAAAAAAGCTGGAAACAGCTTAGAATAGCCTGCCAAGACACACCATAGCAAAGAAAGTTGCATAAAATGCCCAAAACAGCATAATTTGGCATGTCGAAAATCTGACCGAAAATCCAAGGCTATAGTAAGGCAAAATGTCAAACTTTGACACGTCCCAAAAACTGCGAAAAACAGCTGGAAACAGCTTAGAATAGCCTGCCAAGACATGCCATAGCAAAGAAAGTTGCATAAAATGCCCAAAACAGCATAATTTGGCATGTCGAAAATCTGACCGAAAATCCAAGGCTATAGTAAGGCAAAATGTCAAAATTTTCACGTCCCAAGAACTGTTGAAACAGCTGGAAACAGCTTAGAATAGCCTGCCAAGACACGCCATAGCTAAGAACGTTGCATAAAATGCCCAAAACAGCATAATTTGGCATGTCGAAAATCTGACCGAAAATCCAAGGCTATAGTAAGGCAAAATGTCAAAATCTGACACGTCCCAAAAACTAAAAACAGCTGGAAACAGCTTAGAATAGCCTGCCAAGACACGCCATAGCAAAGAAAGTTGCATAAACAGCCCAAAACAGCATACTTTGGCATGTCGAAAATCTGACCGAAAATCCAAGGCTATAGTAAGGCAAAATGTCAAAATTTTCACGTCCCAAGAACTGTTGAAACAGCTGGAAACAGCTTAGAATAGGCTGCCAAGACACGCCATAGCAAAGAAAGTTGCATAAACAGCCCGAAACAGCATAATTTGGCATGTCAAAAATCTGACCGAAAATCCAAGGCTATAGTAAGGCAAAATGTCAAAATTTGACACGTCCCCAAAACTGCTAAAAACAGCTGGAAACAGCTTAATATAGCCTGCCAAGACACGCCATAGCAAAGAAAGTTGCATAAAATGCCCAAAACAGCATAATTTGGCATGTTGAAAATCTGACCGAAAATCCAAGGCTATAGTAAGGCAAACTGTCAAAATTTTACACTTCCCAAAAACTGCTAAAAACAGTTGGAAACAGCTTAGAATAGCCTGCCAAGACATGCCATAGCAAAGAACGTTGCATAAAATGCCCAAAACAGCATAATTTGGCATGTCGAAAATCTGACCGAAAATCCAAGGCTATAGTAAGGCAAAATGTCAAAATCTGACACGTCCCAAAAACTGCTAAAAACAGCTGGAAACAGCTTAGAATAGCCTACCAAGACACGCCATAGCAAAGAAAGTTGCATAAAATGCCCAAAACAGCATAATTTGGCATGTCGAAAATCTGACCGAAAATCCAAGGCTATAGTAAGGCAAAATGTCAAAATTTTCACGTCCCAAGAACTGTTGAAACAGCTGGAAACAGCTTAGAATAGGCTGCCAAGACACGCCATAGCAAAGAAAGTTGCATAAACAGCCCGAAACAGCATAATTTGGCATGTCAAAAATCTGACCGAAAATCCAAGGCTATAGTAAGGCAAAATGTCAAAATTTGACACGTCCCAAAAACTGCTAAAAACAGCTGGAAACAGCTTAATATAGCCTGCCAAGACACGCCATAGCAAAGAAAGTTGCATAAAATGCCCAAAACAGCATAATTTGGCATGTCGAAAATCTGACCGAAAATCCAAGGCTATAGTAAGGCAAAATGTCAAAATTTGACACGTCCCAAAAACTGCTAAGAACAGCTGGAAACAGTTTAGAATAGCCTACCAAGACACGCCATAGCAAAGAAAGTTGCAAAAACAGCTCAAAACAGCATAATTTGGCATGTCGAAAATCTGACCGAAAATCCAAGGCTATAGTAAGGCAAAATGTCAAAATTTGACACGTCCCAAAAACTGCTAAGAACAGCTGGAAACAGTTTAGAATAGCCTGCCAAGACACGCCATAGCAAAGAAAGGTGCATAAACAGCCCAAAACAGCATACTTTGGCATGTCGAAAATCTGACCGAAAATCCAAGGCTATAGTAAGGCAAAATGTCAAAATTTGACACGTCCCCAAAACTGCTAAAAACAGCTGGAAACAGCTTAATATAGCCTGCCAAGACACGCCATAGCAAAGAAAGTTGCATAAAATGCCCAAAACAGCATAATTTGGCATGTTGAAAATCTGACCGAAAATCCAAGGCTATAGTAAGGCAAACTGTCAAAATCTGACACGTCCCAAAAACTGCTAAAAACAGTTGGAAACAGCTTAGAATAGCCTGCCAAGACATGCCATAGCAAAGAACGTTGCATAAAATGCCCAAAACAGCATAATTTGGCATGTCGAAAATCTGACCGAAAATCCAAGGCTATAGTAAGGCAAAATGTCAAAATTTTCACGTCCCAAGAACTGTTGAAACAGCTGGAAACAGCTTAGAATAGGCTGCCAAGACACGCCATAGCAAAGAAAGTTGCATAAAATGCCCAAAACAGCATAATTTGGCATGTCGAAAATCTGACCGAAAATCCAAGGCTATAGTAAGGCAAAATGTCAAAATCTGACACGTCCCAAAAACTAAAAACAGCTGGAAACAGCTTAGAATAGGCTGCCAAGACACGCCATAGCAAAGAAAGTTGCATAAACAACCCGAAACAGCATAATTTGGCATGTCAAAAATCTGACCGAAAATCCAAGGCTATAGTAAGGCAAAATGTCAAAATTTGACACGTCCCAAAAACTGCTAAAAACAGCTGGAAACAGCTTAATATAGCCTGCTAAGACACGCCATAGCAAAGAAAGTTGCATAAAATTCCCAAAACAGCATAATTTGGCATGTTGAAAATCTGACCCAAAATCCAAGGCTATAGTAAGGCAAACTGTCAAAATCTGACACGTCCCAAAAACTGCTAAAAACAGTTGGAAACAGCTTAGAATAGCCTGCCAAGACATGCCATAGCAAAGAAAGTTGCATAAAATGCCCAAAACAGCATAATTTGGCATGTCGAAAATCTGACCGAAAATCCAAGGCTATAGTAAGGCAAAATGTCAAAATCTGACACGTCCCAAAAACTGCTAAAAACAGCTGGAAACAGTTTAGAATAGCCTGCCAAGACACGCCATAGCAAAGAAAGTTGCAAAAACAGCCCAAAACAGCACAATTTGGCATGTCGAAAATCTGACCGAAAATCCAAGGCTATAGTAAGGCAAATTGTCAAACTTTGACACGTCCCAAAACTGCTAAAAACAGCTGGAAACAGCTTAATATAGCCTGCCAAGACACGCCATAGCAAAGAAAGTTGCATAAACAGCCCAAAACAGCATACTTTGGCATGTCGAAAATCTGACCGAAAATCCAAGGCTATAGTAAGGCAAAATGTCAAAATTTTCACGTCCCAAGAACTGTTGAAACAGCTGGAAACAGCTTAGAATAGGCTGCCAAGACACGCCATAGCAAAGAAAGTTGCATAAACAGCCCGAAACAGCATAATTTGGCATGTCGAAAATCTGACCGAAAATCCAAGGCTATAGTAAGGCAAAATGTCAAAATTTGACACGTCCCCAAAACTGCTAAAAACAGCTGGAAACAGCTTAATATAGCCTGCCAAGACACGCCATAGCAAAGAAAGTTGCATAAAATGCCCAAAACAGCATAATTTGGCATGTTGAAAATCTGACCAAAAATCCAAGGCTATAGTAAGGCAAACTGTCAAAATTTTACACGTCCCAAAAACTGCTAAAAACAGTTGGAAACAGCTTAGAATAGCCTGCCAAGACATGCCATAGCAAAGAACGTTGCATAAAATGCCCAAAACAGCATAATTTGGCATGTCGAAAATCTGACCGAAAATCCAAGACTATAGTAAGGCAAACTGTCAAAATCTGACACGTCCCAAAAACTGCTAAAAACAGCTGGAAACAGCTTAGAATAGCCTACCAAGACACGCCATAGCAAAGAAAGTTGCATAAAATGCCCAAAACAGCATAATTTGGCATGTCGAAAATCTGACCGAAAATCCAAGGCTATAGTAAGGCAAAATGTCAAAATTTTCACGTCCCAAGAACTGTTGAAACAGCTGGAAACAGTTTAGAATAGCCTACCAAGACACGCCATAGCAAAGAAAGTTGCAAAAACAGCTCAAAACAGCATAATTTGGCATGTCGAAAATCTGACCGAAAATCCAAGGCTATAGTAAGGCAAAATGTCAAAATTTTCACGTCCCAAGAACTGTTGAAACAGCTGGAAACAGCTTAGAATAGGCTGCCAAGACACGCCATAGCAAAGAAAGTTGCATAAAATGCCCAAAACAGCATAATTTGGCATGTCGAAAATCTGACCGAAAATCCAAGGCTATAGTAAGGCAAAATGTCAAAATCTGACACGTCCCAAAAACTAAAAACAGCTGGAAACAGCTTAGAATAGGCTGCCAAGACACGCCATAGCAAAGAAAGTTGCATAAACAACCCGAAACAGCATAATTTGGCATGTCAAAAATCTGACCGAAAATCCAAGGCTATAGTAAGGCAAAATGTCAAAATTTGACACGTCCCAAAAACTGCTAAAAACAGCTGGAAACAGCTTAATATAGCCTGCTAAGACACGCCATAGCAAAGAAAGTTGCATAAAATTCCCAAAACAGCATAATTTGGCATGTTGAAAATCTGACCCAAAATCCAAGGCTATAGTAAGGCAAACTGTCAAAATCTGACACGTCCCAAAAACTGCTAAAAACAGTTGGAAACAGCTTAGAATAGCCTGCCAAGACATGCCATAGCAAAGAAAGTTGCATAAAATGCCCAAAACAGCATAATTTGGCATGTCGAAAATCTGACCGAAAATCCAAGGCTATAGTAAGGCAAAATGTCAAAATCTGACACGTCCCAAAAACTGCTAAAAACAGCTGGAAACAGTTTAGAATAGCCTGCCAAGACACGCCATAGCAAAGAAAGTTGCAAAAACAGCCCAAAACAGCACAATTTGGCATGTCGAAAATCTGACCGAAAATCCAAGGCTATAGTAAGGCAAAATGTCAAACTTTGACACGTCCCAAAAACTGCTAAAAACAGCTGGAAACAGCTTAATATAGCCTGCCAAGACACGCCATAGCAAAGAAAGTTGCATAAACAGCCCAAAACAGCATACTTTGGCATGTCGAAAATCTGACCGAAAATCCAAGGCTATAGTAAGGCAAAATGTCAAAATTTTCACGTCCCAAGAACTGTTGAAACAGCTGGAAACAGCTTAGAATAGGCTGCCAAGACACGCCATAGCAAAGAAAGTTGCATAAACAGCCCGAAACAGCATAATTTGGCATGTCAAAAATCTGACCGAAAATCCAAGGCTATAGTAAGGCAAAATGTCAAAATTTGACACGTCCCCAAAACTGCTAAAAACAGCTGGAAACAGCTTAATATAGCCTGCCAAGACACGCCATAGCAAAGAAAGTTGCATAAAATGCCCAAAACAGCATAATTTGGCATGTTGAAAATCTGACCCAAAATCCAAGGCTATAGTAAGGCAAACTGTCAAAATTTTACACGTCCCAAAAACTGCTAAAAACAGTTGGAAACAGCTTAGAATAGCCTGCCAAGACATGCCATAGCAAAGAACGTTGCATAAAATGCCCAAAACAGCATAATTTGGCATGTCGAAAATCTGACCGAAAATCCAAGGCTATAGTAAGGCAAACTGTCAAAATCTGACACGTCCCAAAAACTGCTAAAAACAGCTGGAAACAGCTTAGAATAGCCTACCAAGACACGCCATAGCAAAGAAAGTTGCATAAAATGCCCAAAACAGCATAATTTGGCATGTCGAAAATCTGACCGAAAATCCAAGGCTATAGTAAGGCAAAATGTCAAAATTTTCACGTCCCAAGAACTGTTGAAACAGCTGGAAACAGTTTAGAATAGCCTACCAAGACACGCCATAGCAAAGAAAGTTGCAAAAACAGCTCAAAACAGCATAATTTGGCATGTCGAAAATCTGACCGAAAATCCAAGGCTATAGTAAGGCAAAATGTCAAAATCTGACACGTCCCAAAAACTAAAAACAGCTGGAAACAGCTTAGAATAGCCTGCCAAGACACGCCATAGCAAAGAAAGTTGCATAAACAGCCCAAAACAGCATACTTTGGCATGTCGAAAATCTGACCGAAAATCCAAGGCTATAGTAAGGCAAAATGTCAAAATTTGACACGTCCCAAAATCTGCTAAAAACAGCTGGAAACAGCTTAGAATAGCCTGCCAAGACATGCCATAGCAAAGAACGTTGCATAAAATGCCCAAAACAGCATAATTTGGCATGTCGAAAATCTGACCGAAAATCCAAGGCTATAGTAAGGCAAAATGTCAAAATTTTCACGTCCCAAGAACTGTTGAAACAGCTGGAAACAGCTTAGAATAGGCTGCCAAGACACGCCATAGCAAAGAAAGTTGCATAAAATGCCCAAAACAGCATAATTTGGCATGTCGAAAATCTGACCGAAAATCCAAGGCTATAGTAAGGCAAAATGTCAAAATCTGACACGTCCCAAAAACTAAAAACAGCTGGAAACAGCTTAGAATAGGCTGCCAAGACACGCCATAGCAAAGAAAGTTGCATAAACAGCCCGAAACAGCATAATTTGGCATGTCAAAAATCTGACCGAAAATCCAAGGCTATAGTAAGGCAAAATGTCAAAATTTGACACGTCCCCAAAACTGCTAAAAACAGCTGGAAACAGCTTAGAATAGCCTGCCAAGACACGCCATAGCAAAGAAAGTTGCATAAAATGCCCAAAACAGCATAATTTGGCATGTCGAAAATCTGACTGAAAATCCAAGGCTATAGTAAGGCAAAATGTCAAAATTTTCACGTCCCAAGAACTGTTGAAACAGCTGGAAACAGCTTAGAATAGGCTGCCAAGACACGCCATAGCTAAGAACGTTGCATAAAATGCCCAAAACAGCATAATTTGGCATGTCGAAAATCTGACCGAAAATCCAAGGCTATAGTAAGGCAAAATGTCAAAATCTGACACGTCCCAAAAACTAAAAACAGCTGGAAACAGCTTAGAATAGGCTGCCAAGACACGCCATAGCAAAGAAAGTTGCATAAACAGCCCGAAACAGCATAATTTGGCATGTCAAAAATCTGACCGAAAATCCAAGGCTATAGTAAGGCAAAATGTCAAAATTTGACACGTCCCAAAAACTGCTAAAAACAGCTGGAAACAGCTTAATATAGCCTGCCAAGACACGCCATAGCAAAGAAAGTTGCATAAAATGCCCAAAACAGCATAATTTGGCATGTTGAAAATCTGACCCAAAATCCAAGGCTATAGTAAGGCAAACTGTCAAAATCTGACACGTCCCAAAAACTGCTAAAAACAGTTGGAAACAGCTTAGAATAGCCTGCCAAGACATGCCATAGCAAAGAAAGTTGCATAAAATGCCCAAAACAGCATAATTTGGCATGTCGAAAATCTGACCGAAAATCCAAGGCTATAGTAAGGCAAAATGTCAAAATCTGACACGTCCCAAAAACTGCTAAAAACAGCTGGAAACAGTTTAGAATAGCCTGCCAAGACACGCCATAGCAAAGAAAGTTGCAAAAACAGCCCAAAACAGCACAATTTGGCATGTCGAAAATCTGACCGAAAATCCAAGGCTATAGTAAGGCAAAATGTCAAACTTTGACACGTCCCAAAAACTGCTAAAAACAGCTGGAAACAGCTTAATATAGCCTGCCAAGACACGCCATAGCAAAGAAAGTTGCATAAACAGCCCAAAACAGCATACTTTGGCATGTCGAAAATCTGACCGAAAATCCAAGGCTATAGTAAGGCAAAATGTCAAAATTTTCACGTCCCAAGAACTGTTGAAACAGCTGGAAACAGCTTAGAATAGGCTGCCAAGACACGCCATAGCAAAGAAAGTTGCATAAACAGCCCGAAACAGCATAATTTGGCATGTTGAAAATCTGACCCAAAATCCAAGGCTATAGTAAGGCAAACTGTCAAAATTTTACACGTCCCAAAAACTGCTAAAAACAGTTGGAAACAGCTTAGAATAGCCTGCCAAGACATGCCATAGCAAAGAACGTTGCATAAAATGCCCAAAACAGCATAATTTGGCATGTCGAAAATCTGACCGAAAATCCAAGGCTATAGTAAGGCAAAATGTCAAAATCTGACACGTCCCAAAAACTAAAAACAGCTGGAAACAGCTTAGAATAGCCTGCCAAGACACGCCATAGCAAAGAAAGTTGCATAAACAGCCCAAAACAGCATAATTTGGCATGTCGAAAATCTGACCGAAAATCCAAGGCTATAGTAAGGCAAAATGTCAAAATTTGACACGTCCCAAGAACTGTTGAAACAGCTGGAAACAGCTTAGAATAGGCTGCCAAGACACGCCATAGCAAAGAAAGTTGTATAAACAGCCCGAAACAGCATAATTTGGCATGTCAAAAATCTGACCGAAAATCCAAGGCTATAGTAAGGCAAAATGTCAAAATTTGACACGTCCCCAAAACTGCTAAAAACAGCTGGAAACAGCTTAATATAGCCTGCCAAGACACGCCATAGCAAAGAAAGTTGCATAAAATGCCCAAAACAGCATAATTTGGCATGTCGAAAATCTGACCGAAAATCCAAGGCTATAGTAAGGCAAAATGTCAAAATTTGACACGTCCCAAAAACTGCTAAGAACAGCTGGAAACAGTTTAGAATAGCCTACCAAGACACGCCATAGCAAAGAAAGTTGCAAAAACAGCTCAAAACAGCATAATTTGGCATGTCGAAAATCTGACCGAAAATCCAAGGCTATAGTAAGGCAAAATGTCAAAATTTGACACGTCCCAAAAACTGCTAAAAACAGTTGGAAACAGCTTAGAATAGCCTGCCAAGACATGCCATAGCAAAGAACGTTGCATAAAATGCCCAAAACAGCATAATTTGGCATGTCGAAAATCTGACCGAAAATCCAAGGCTATAGTAAGGCAAAATGTCAAAATTTTCACGTCCCAAGAACTGTTGAAACAGCTGGAAACAGCTTAGAATAGGCTGCCAAGACACGCCATAGCAAAGAAAGTTGCATAAACAGCCCAAAACAGCATAATTTGGCATGTCGAAAATCTGACCGAAAATCCAAGGCTATAGTAAGGCAAAATGTCAAAATCTGACACGTCCCAAAAACTAAAAACAGCTGGAAACAGCTTAGAATAGGCTGCCAAGACACGCCATAGCAAAGAAAGTTGCATAAACAGCCCGAAACAGCATAATTTGGCATGTCAAAAATCTGACCGAAAATCCAAGGCTATAGTAAGGCAAAATGTCAAAATTTGACACGTCCCCAAAACTGCTAAAAACAGCTGGAAACAGCTTAGAATAGCCTGCCAAGACACGCCATAGCAAAGAAAGTTGCATAAACAGCCCGAAACAGCATAATTTGGCATGTCAAAAATCTGACCGAAAATCCAAGGCTATAGTAAGGCAAAATGTCAAAATTTGACACGTCCCCAAAACTGCTAAAAACAGCTGGAAACAGCTTAGAATAGCCTGCCAAGACACGCCATAGCAAAGAAAGTTGCATAAAATGCCCAAAACAGCATAATTTGGCATGTCGAAAATCTGACCGAAAATCCAAGGCTATAGTAAGGCAAAATGTCAAAATTTTCACGTCCCAAGAACTGTTGAAACAGCTGGAAACAGCTTAGAATAGCCTGCCAAGACACGCCATAGCTAAGAACGTTGCATAAAATGCCCAAAACAGCATAATTTGGCATGTCGAAAATCTGACCGAAAATCCAAGGCTATAGTAAGGCAAAATGTCAAAATCTGACACGTCCCAAAAACTAAAAACAGCTGGAAACAGCTTAGAATAGCCTGCCAAGACACGCCATAGCAAAGAAAGTTGCATAAACAGCCCAAAACAGCATACTTTGGCATGTCGAAAATCTGACCGAAAATCCAAGGCTATAGTAAGGCAAAATGTCAAAATTTTCACGTCCCAAGAACTGTTGAAACAGCTGGAAACAGCTTAGAATAGGCTGCCAAGACACGCCATAGCAAAGAAAGTTGCATAAACAGCCCGAAACAGCATAATTTGGCATGTCAAAAATCTGACTGAAAATCCAAGGCTATAGTAAGGCAAAATGTCAAAATCTGACACGTCCCAAAAACTGCTAAAAACAGCTGGAAACAGTTTAGAATAGCCTGCCAAGACACGTCATAGCAAAGAAAGTTGCAAAAACAGCCCAAAACAGCATACTTTGGCATGTCGAAAATCTGACCGAAAATCCAAGGCTATAGTAAGGCAAAATGTCAAAATTTGACACGTCCCCAAAACTGCTAAAAACAGCTGGAAACAGCTTAATATAGCCTGCCAAGACACGCCATAGCAAAGAAAGTTGCATAAAATGCCCAAAACAGCATACTTTGGCATGTCGAAAATCTGACCGAAAATCCAAGGCTATAGTAAGGCAAAAATGTCAGTTTTCACATCCCAAAAACTGTTGAAAACAGCTGGAAACAGCTTAGAATATCCTGCAGAGACACGCCATAGCAAAGAAAGTTTGGAAAAAAAAGTACAAAACAGCACAATTTGGCATGTTGAAGATCCGACCGAAAATCCAAGGCTTTAGTAAGGCAAACGGTCAATTTGACACGTCCCAAAAACTGTTGAAAACAGCTGGAAACAGCTTAGAATTACCTGCCAAGACACGCCACAGTGAAGAAAGTTGCAAAAAGAGCCCAAAACAGCATAATTTGGCATGTCTAAAATCTGACCAAAGATCCAAGGCTGTAGTAAGGCAAAATGTCAAAATTTTCTCATCAAAAACTGTGTAAAACAGCTGGAAACAGCTTAGAATAGCATGCCAAAATATACCACAGCGAAGAAAGTTGCAAAAACAGCACAAAACAGCATAATTTGGCATGTCGAAAATCCGACCAAAAATCCAAGGCTTTAGCAAGGCAAAAATTTCAAAATTTGACACGTACCAAAAGCTGTTTAAATTACCGGGAAACAGCTTAGAATAACCTGCCAAGACACGCCATAGCAAAGAAAGTTGCAAAAACAGTACAAAACAGCATAATTTAGCATGTTGAAAATCCGACCAAAAATCCAAGGCTACAGTAAGGCAAAAATGTCAAAATTTTCACATCCCAAAAACTGTTGAAAACAGCTGGAAACAACTTAGAATAGCCCGCAAAGACACACCATAGCAAAGAAAGTTGCAAGAAGAGCACAAAACAGCACAATTTGGCATGTCGAAAATCTGACCGAAAAAATCCAAGACTATAGTAAGGCAAAAATGTCATCCCAAAAACTTTGGAAAACAGCTGGAAACAGCTTAGAATAGCATGCCAAAATACACCACAGCAAAGAAAGTTGCAAAAAGAGCCCAAAACAGCATAATTTGGCATGTTAAAAATCTGACCGAAAATCCAAGGCTTTGGTAAGGCAAAAATGTCATAATTTTCACGTCCCAAAAACTGTTGAAAACAGCTGGAAAGAGCTTAGAATAGCCTTCCAAGACATGCCGTAGCAAAGAAAGTTGCAAAAAGAGCCCAAAACAGCATAATTTGAAATGTCGAAAAAAATGACCAAAAATCCAAGACTATAGTAAGGCAAAAATGTCAATTTTTCTTTTTTAAATTAAAAAACCATAGTATGGTATGTCTTCCAAAACAGCATAGAAAGTCATAGTATAGTATCTAGTCTAAATTTAAACATAAAAGTCAGTTGAAAACAGGGCGCCATAGTGAATGCCATAAAATCATGGTACTGCATGCTAAAACTTGCATAATACGTAAAAAAGGGCCTTGTATAATAAGTTAAAAAAAAAGTCAGTGTATAGTTACATATATTAAAATAAATTCTTGGTTTAGAAGGTCATAAAATGAAAAAACACAGAGTAGTATGCTATGAAATAGTCACAGTATAGTTTAGCATACAAACATATCATTAAAGATTTCATGGTTGACTACAGTACGTCACAGAACCATTTGAGGCTAGTGGAGAGTCAGGTTGTTTTTGCAGTCAAAATACTTCAGTGGGTGAGGAGCTGGGAGCCCGAGCCTGGCAGTGTGAAAGCTTACATGAACCACAGGGAACAATATTTTCATTATCAGAGAGGTCCAAATTAAAGGCTTTCACACAGGGGGGACAATTAATAAGAATTCTACATATTATCAAATTGGTGATGTATATGTAGTCTGCCAGCTTTCAGAGCGACATGATTCCCATTGACTTGTCACTCGCACTATGGACATCAACTTCACTGACCTGGAACGAAACCACACAGGTCAGCGAAGCGTTTCTTGGAAACTCATTTGCTCATTAAATTTAGCCAGAGAGAGCAGAAGAATGAAGCATAATTGGCTGTCTCCATGGTCAAATATTGATATAAATAAATTTATGTAAATGCCATCAAGAAACTGGTGGCAGTAGTTAAATGAACTATGCAAATCCACTGACAACTTGTGTGTAATTGCAGTGGCTGATTTTAAAGCAAGAAACAGCAGTTTAATTCTTGTGGTTAGAGATTTAATTCCTCCCATTAACAATGAATACACCACAGATTTAATGCAGGACCACAACCGATGACTTCAGACTCAGACTAGAGTGGGCAAACAGAATGGAGACTTGATCTGGTAAAACAGCGGGTCTTTTTTTTTTTTTTTAAAGAGTTGAGTCCTGACCAAGCGGGAATCGCCGAGGCTGAAAAATGAAGCCAACATGTAATTGCCAAATCCCCATGGACCCCCCATTTTAAAATGGCCAACTTTATGGCAGAAATAAACACGTTTACAGCCTGGTACAAAAAAAAACAACAAAAAACTGTTTTGGTCTGCAAAGCTAATTTTAACAATGATGACAACTTTTAGGGGGGCGAATTAATATATAACTCACCTATTTACATTTTTTTAAGGTTAAAAAGTTGAGTGAAGTTATGTATATTTAAGGGCGAGGCCATCAGTTCTCACTCCAAAACCCAAGATGACGGTGGTTGAAAAGCTCAGTCCAGAAACCAAAGGGTTACATCATAGTAGATACATCCATTATTTATCCACTCTATGCTTGAGACTTGCTCTGATAAAATCAAAACGTGCTGCAAGACCGCTTGACATCACTTGAAACTTGACACTTTCTTGAGCAAAACTTGAATCTTATTTTGAGAAGTACACAGGCTTGACTTTATGTTCGTTTTGACCTGTTTTGGCTTGAGACTCATTAACGAGTATTAAGACTCGAATGCTGACTTGCTTTCAGAAAACTTGACTTGAGACTAAATTTGACAAGCCTTGAGGCCTGACTTGAAAACTTACTTTGACAAGACTTGGACTTGAACATCCCAAGTGATTTGAGATGAGCCTTAAAAACATCTCTGCTATCTGCACTTTCGCTCTATTCAGGAATGTACTGTACAGGAAGCATATAGACGTTTGCCTCCTGCTATTATATAACTGTACAGACAGTGTATTCACATTCACGGGTACATTAGGCTCAGAGAACAAAGGCTGTAGACGCTGTGTCTGAAGATCTACAGCCATTCAGTTTGTTCTTTGTACTGGTTCAATTATCTGAAATCTCCTTTGCCCCTTCAAAGACCACATCTACTGAATAAGTAATTGGTACTTGCAAATCAAACTGTGTGATATGCTTTGTCAGTCTTACACTTACTTGTCAGAAAACAAATTCAGACAACTCAATCTGTTTAATTATTCATGCAAGGTCACCCCCCCCCCGCTTTTTGGTACTTCATCGCCGCTCCTGTCATACTCAGGAGAAATAAATAATTCTAGATTATGCAGGAAACAGGAGAACAGATTATTTCCAAGCAACAGCACTTAAAGACTAGACGGGAAATTCCTGTCACAAAGTGCATTAATAATAATTAATAATAATAATATGATTGTTTGATCTGACTCTGTGTACAGCATCTGATGTCCAATGACCAAAATTTGACCATTTACGTCACTCCTGCAGTCTCTTATTTTCTTGTCATTCAGACAGAATAATGTTTTTAGAGGATGGGGGGGTTAAGCACCTTAATTTAACATTTGGAGCAATAGACAAGTCTAAAGGCACCATCCACAATAACAATTCCCTCAAACTGACTTTAAATTACGCTGTGCTGGTGATTAAGAGAGTTTTTTAAAAAATTTTTTAAGGAAAGAATTAATCCAAAGTAACCGTCAGCTTCTAAATCTAGACCTCGTGTGTGATGTGAACACCTGCTACCTAACAACTTTCACACCTCTGCATCGTATGCTGTACTGCCCAAGGAGGTTAATTTAACGTTTCTCTCCTGGTATTCACTACAGTTCTAAAAATGTATCTTTTTTGCATCTAAATTACCTAGTTATTAGTTTATTCCCATTAAAAAAAAATCCTAAGAAAAATTACTCATAGCATGTACATAATTACAACACCTGCTACCAAACAACTTTCGACCTCTGCGTTACGTGCTGTATTTCTCAAGGAGGTTAATTTAAAGTTTCTCTCCTGGCATCCCCTAAAGCCCTTAAAATGGATCTCTGTGCATCAAATTTACATGTTCGTTTTTTTAGGAGTTGACATGTCAGTAACTCTACACCTTTGCCCGATTTATGTGCACAGATCTATGAATATGCAATTTAGTCCTCGCCTGTATGTCCACCAGCTGCTCGCCTATACATCAAGGAACTTTCTGACCCTCGACTCTGCTCATCGCTCTCAACAATGTCAGAAATGTTAATGTAATAGACAACATGTGTCCTGGGCTTTACTATTAAACAGCTGCTAGTGTATTGCTGATGTTTGCTTTACCTTTCTGCCATTTCTGCCGTGGTGTTTGTATCCATTTATAAAGCGATGCATGTCCTAGTGTTAAACACTAGGGGGCGTTCTCTATATACACCACAATACAGAAAAATGAAGACAAAACAAAACTTTCTAGAAACAAGGCATAAAAATATGGGAGGCATGAGAGCCTGGCTGTCTAAATCAAGTGGCAACCACCAAGGCTAAAAATGGAGCCTATGTAGAAGTACCAAAAAACTGCATTTCCTGAGATGGCCACTTGAGACTGGCTCCAAAGGTGAGTCAATCCCTATATACCCTTATTCACAACGTTACAGCACAAATAAACATGCTTACAGCCTTGTAGAAAAAACTGTTTTGGTCTCCATCGCAGATTTCAACATTCAGGAAAACTGGACGGAGGTTAAATTTTTATATAACTCAACTGTTTAGATTTTTGGTCCAAAGTTACACATATTTAGGGAGGGGCCACTTGAGTTACAGATTATCTGTAGGGCATCACTAAAGTCTGTGACATCTCATCCAAATATGGTAACCTGTGGCTCCAAAAGATGGTGACAGCCAAAATGCTGGACTCAAGGCTACAAAAACAGTCCACAAACCAATGGTTGAAGTCATGGTAACTCAGTCCATTATTTGTACAGTCTGTGGTCTGAATGAGTGTTTTTGAGTCACTGGTACACTGCAGTTCCAACATAAAAAAGCCATGGCAGTAACTTCTCATTTCACTCATGATATGTTTTGTAGCATATAAAGCACACCACATGGACATGTTAATGAGGTTTAAAAACAATATGTAATCACAGAACCATTAATTTCCCCTCTAACAATTCTCTTCTCCCACTATATGATATGATTATTCTGCCGCTCTTTTCCTCATGTTCCAATTAATTCCCATTCTGTGTAACATACAGCAATAAACTAGATTACGGCGGCACATGTTCTTCAGGTGGTGTCTGGCAGAGCAATAGCGATCATGAGGAACACGGAAATTAGTCATTTGTGTGGTAAATGTCTTTGCTTGCCTTGAGATGCAATAATGTCAGACCAGACAGTGTGGGTTACAGCATGGTAATTTTGGTCTCAATATCGCTCAAAAAGGCATGACTGGGTCTTAAGTGGCATCAAAAAGTATTTAAACAGCTCACAAGTGCCTCACATCACAAGTGTTGAACAGCGGCCTTTTAACTCACGCACTGATGCTTGAACCCACAACCTCATGGCTTCTAAGTAAATGTTATGCTTCCACAAATAGCAGCTGATCGGCTTATCCGTCGGAAGTGATTTGTTGCAAATGGTCAAAGCCTGCAGGGTTTTGTAGCATTTCCAAACGGCAACCCAATAAACTCGAGCCGCTGACCTTTTTGCTCTGGTCATTTGGCCCTGGTCATTGGCCTTGTTCAGCCCAACTCAATTACGACCCCTAATGTCTCGCACAAACACGCAAAGAGCCTCTTGCAGTCAGTGCCCACAAGGTATCTCAGAAGACAACGCCTTAATCTTGTTTTTTTATTCTTTATCTTTTTGGGTTGCAGCTGTTTTGCTGCCTTCATGTTGTCTTTATTTGTGTTTCTCTTTCAAAATGTTCTCATATGCTGATAATAGTCTATTATGATTTGCTAATTACATAAAAGTTGGCGGGTTAAGGACAGCTCAGGATACAAACATCATCATTATCTCCACTTGAACTCACAGCTGCGGAGAGACTGAAAACACAAACACACGAAAACCGTACATCAGTGTCGGTACATTAACTCTCACAATATGTTCATTGACGCACCCTGATGAGCGTTTTTCTTCTTGCTGAGTACCGAGCGTTCAAAGATGCCTTCAGCCTTCCTAAACTCCCTTTTTTCCTTTTACGGACCTTTTTTTCTTTTACTGCGTCAGCTCTCCTGAAGATGAATGGCTCTATAAATCTTGATAAAGGTTCATTTCATTTCAATTTCTACCCAAGTAGACATCTAACTACTCCCCAATATGTCTACACAGACACACAAAAATTAGTATGAAGCAGAAAATGAGGCAGCAACAATATTCTTGGAAGACTTTCTGGGGTCTTAATGTTCTGTACTGATCCTAATAACACCACAACATAAAGGACATTTGAGTGTGATCACTCCAGCCGACAAATTCGCTGTCTCATTTCTCAGTCTCTCATTATCTGTTAAGCTGCCCCAGGCTGCGCTGCTAATCTGTAGTTATGATTCACTCACTTATAGCTCTGGGAGAGATGATCATGGTGTCAAATATTGATTGAGCTCAGGCGTGTAACATATTTAAGCTTTTAAATTTCATCAAATCACTGCATGGGCCAACAGCTGCTGCGTTCTGCTATGCATTAGAGAATGTTTTAGTGCAAGCGCTGCGTTTCTGACCTCCCTCTTTTTCTGTGACACGTCCTGTGTATTGCTGTAGTAAGCCTTGTTTGGGTGTGAGTTACGTAATGCGCCAAATGGGGGACGTTTTTTGTTGTTTTTTTCTTTTTTTTAAATCTGCTAGAAGCTAACAACAATGAATGTCCAGCCAAACACAAACACTTCAGCTTGATAATTTGATGCTCATCTGCTGACTGTTACTGAGAGGAGGACAACAACAGATACTGTGAAGAGGCTCAGAGAACAAGTGCAGCAACAATGATCCACTTAGTGACATCATTACCTCGGCACTAAAGCAATAAAGGTTTTGTTTTTGTTTTTTTACTTTGTATTGTCTATAGCATCTATTGATTTCCACTTTATTCTTTGTCCAGACAAAATAATAATAAACTATATTTGTAAAGCACTTTACAGTTACAAAGTGCTTTGCAGTTATGAGATAAAGCAGTGTACAGCATCAAGATAAAAACAGCAAACACATTAATATATATACAACATAAAACCTGAAAAAACATTAGATTTACTGTAATTCAAACTATCCTTTTACCTTTTCTATACTTTTACCATTTTCTCATCCCACCTATCCTCAGTTAAACATCAACTCACTAGATCTGTCTTGATTTTATCCTCGGTTAACTTTTCTGTCTGAGTTTCTGTGTTTTGCAGGATGTCAGAAATGCTTGAGAAAATGCATGACAGTTATCACAGTGAGCGCTGCGTGACACAGCATGACTCAACTCAGCACGACACAAATGATCCTTCAAACAACTTGCTGATTTTCGGGAAATAAGTTATCACTTTTTCAAAAAGGACGAGAGTTGGAGGTTGTAGACGAATCAGAAAAACGATGATTTTGAGTGAGATCTGATTCTTTCTTGTTTTTTTTCCAATCATGTGGCTTTGTCTTAAAGTACGAGCTGATTACAGTGTTTTGGGATGTTCTTTTTATTTCTGTTGCTTCCCCTCATTAAAATAAACAGTTTTTTTAAACAGTAATCACAGTATACACATGTCAAGATGTTTTGATAATTAGAAGTTAAACAGGAAATGCATGGCCCAAGGCTTGATGAATATTTAAGCAAAACATTTAGCAAAATAAATGCAACTTTTCTACCTATTGCTTCTTCTAATTTCTTTTTAGACTTTGTAGACTGTGTTCCTATCAAGCAACAACTTCCAGTGGTGAAAATTGAAGCAAACGGAAAAAGTGTGAAAAACTGTAGTTCTTCATACAGCTGCTCCAAAAGTTAGTGGGTCCCCGTTGGCCCAAATGTTAAAATTCAAACGCTGGGGGTGAATTGTTTTTAACCTACCAGTGTAATTTTTATTAGGGTTTAAAGTTATGCTTAATTACAAGCATGGCGTCCTGTGCTCTCTCTGTTATGGAGCATTATTCATTACGTCATTTTGTTGCACCCTCCTCTCCATTACTGATTGGAGAGTTAGTACCTACTACTACTGCTTATCTTGATAAAACAACTCCAAGTATTTGCATAACAGTGCCCCTTACTCCTCCATAGCTCCACCCTCATCCAAATATAGTCACTTCTGGCTCCAAAAAGTCAAACTCAAAGTTTCAGAAAGTCTACAAAACATTGGTCAACGTTACGGTGAATATGTCCATTATTTATATACAGTCTATGGTCTGCAGTCTATCGTCAGAGTAAGAGTCACATTCGACATTTAAAAGTTGACATCAAATCAATATTGTTATCTTATTGCAAATTAATTTTCTTTCCTTCAGGGTATGAAACCCCATTTATCACATCAGGGGTGACACATGGTGCCATGAGACGCACTTAATGCACATGATGCATTTGTGACACATTGGGGCATGTGGCAATTAGCGCCCCCTAAAGCAAGACTGTGACATCCTGGATGAGGGTGACATCCACAGATGAGATGAGGTGAGAGAGGGCGGGTTCAGCTTCAGCGGACAGGGCCGGAGCAGAGGCCCCGGTGCTGCGTTACATTAAGTCTGACACATACTGGGCAGGTGTGATTCGCACAGAAAAACACACTATTATCTGTCTCTTCCACAGAGACTGGGTGAACTTTTATAGACATTTTTATAAGTTATAGTAAAATGATATGATTTAATGTTTTGTTGTGAAAGGGCTTCATAACTCCGGCAGTATAAAAGTTTTAATATTATTGGATCATTATGGAGTTCTTTCATTAATGCTACTCTAAAGTGTGGTGTTTGATGGGGTTAAAAGTTGAAAAAGAAAAAAAATCATCTACCTTTGTCGTGGGACTTCTTTGTGTCGACACCTTCAGGCTCCTTGTTCAGCTTCTCAGTAAACTGTGAGGATTCCCGACACATCTGCGCAGAGCAGAAAAAATGGCCTCCGTTTAGCACTTCAAGGCAGAATCAATTGAAACAATCACCACACGCCGAAAGACTTGACATTTTGGAGATGAGTCACAAGGTTTCAGTGGTGTGGGCTATGAGAATAACCATTGCTCAGCAAATTTTTATCTGTGTATAGTCAGTGCCTGTGACTCAAGTGCAGATACTGTAATACTCCTGTACAAATCTGACAATGTTATGCGGATAGCACTAATCCAGGAGGAAAGCTTTAGTCTGTTTAGTCTCTCTGTTTAATATGCGAGACAGGTTCACTCATTTCATTTGGTAGCTGCTCCCCTGACTTCCCAAAGCTGAACTAACTGTGGATCATCCAGCTCACGGTGTCTTTTGATCTCACTCCCCTTGTTCCTCTGCAGTGCTGTACTTTTCCTTGCAAATTCCTTGTCAGTATAGTTTTTTTTTAGATGTCTGAGGTTAATCTGTAAACATTTTCTATGTCTGGATTTAAAATAAAGGTTTGGCATTTTGGGAAATATACACTTTCTTGCCAGAAATCAGATGAGAAAATATTCTGCAATGTGGTGTCAGAATGTCAGAAAAATTAGTGACCAACTGGAAAAATTCATTTGAACATTTCACACACATCTTTCCCCCCAGCAGCACAGAAGATCTAACAAAAAAATCAGCACAGTTTCATTGTGGGCACCCAAGATCAGTGTCACAAATTCAGTATCTGACCAAATGTCTCCCCTTCTGCTCCCCAGTTATGACATTAAGTAATGGCCAGAAAAGTGTTTTTGCAGAACATTATGCTGTCAAAATAAAGCTGACCTTTGACCTTTTGGATATAAAATATTAGCACTTCATCGTTATATCCTGACATTTGTAGAAAATGCTGTCATAATTACCATAAGAATTTTTGAGTTATGGCCAAAAACATGTTGTTGCCAAATTTGAAGAAATTCCCTGAAAGCATTGCTGAGATACTGCATTCATGAGGGTGGGACATAGACACTGCTGCCATGGGTGCAGGTTTCGGAAATCTCACAGAATAAAAGCATGTAAAGTACTGAACACAAGCTCTACTCACAAAAATGTTACTTTCTGCTAAAACAGCTTTCCCTGCATTGCAAAAGTGCAAAAGTATGCTGTTGAAACATCCAAAAAGTATGCCTATGAACTTATGTATGATTGTTAAAAATAAAAAACAAACCAAAAAAACAACAGAAAATACAGACAGGAATTTAAAAATGTCAATAAAACTCATCTGTGATTTTATATTCACAGGAAATATTGAAAATATTGCAATATTGCAAATTGCAAATAAACTTCTTTTACACAAACTTTCTGCAGTTAATGTGATCACTGTTTGGGTAAACCCTACAGTTTATGCATTCTTCTGTTATGCATTGAATATAATATGGAATATCAATAAAAATGTCACTTAGTGCGGGTCATTAGTTTACTCCATTATAAAAAAAGGGTCCTTTAAAAAAGAGATTGGAATCACTCTGGGGTAAACTATTAAAAATAGACTGACAAAGATACAAAAGTTGAGCAGAGGTCATTCAACTGTATTCCTGATGTTTCACACACTGCAAAACATCACTTTTTAATTCTGTATTTTTCATAAATTGTCCTTGCGCTCCTTTGTTAACTGAACACTTAGAGGAGATGAATGACTTATCCTTGACCCTGAAGAGACTTTTTTTACAACTATATTAATGCAGGTATAAAAAATAGAAAAACTACTATTATATACTCAAGGCTGAGCCTTTTGTTGTCACTCTGGGCCTTGACTCAATTAGACTTTGGTTCTATTTCTGTATTTTCATTCAAAGAAACAGATGCATTGAGAAAGTGTGTCATTACTGATCAGAGCTGGAAATAATGGACAGGGGTATTTGATATTGTCTTTCAAGGAATTGCTGGTTCCTTTTGTGTTTGAAGTTGGGAGTGAAATATAAAGAGAAACTGAAATATGTGTTTTTAGCTGAAAAACAGAATAAAGGTATTAACGATAAACATACATGTTAAAAGAGTTGTAGAAAATCCAGTAACACAGTTTGAATCCTTCATTATTCACACTAGGATTGGGCTGTTGTTCTAAGACTTGTGCAGTACCTCGGGAGCTCACTGCAGCTTTTATTTAAATGACAATTTATTCAGAATACAGTGCTTTAAAAGCCACTTTAATCTCTCTTCTTTCTCCCATTTTCTCTTCACTTGCACACAAGAGAGGATGAGTGGGAGTTGTCACAGCATGCCACCTCAAACAAGCAGATTTGAATGATGGACCTACGCAACGAGATGGCACCTCTTAACAGTTTGTAATGAACACGCTCTTGAATAATTGGAACAGATATATTTTGATGCAGGGTTTCACAAAGAGATATTGACATGGCATCTTAATAAAAGATAATGGTGGTTCATGACAGATACAGTGAATGTGTCTTATGAAATAACATTACAGGTGCTGATAGGCAGTTTTTTAAAACTTTGTCCACAACTAGGCTAGCTTTTTTTCCATGTTTACAGTCCTTATGCTAGGCTAAGATAACCGCCACATAGCTCGAGCTCTGTCCTTAAAATAACAACATGAGTGCGTTATCAATCATGCTACTCTGGGAAAAAAAAAAAAAAGCAAATAAGCGCACTTCCTAAAATGTTAAACTAATCCTTTAACTATTTTTATAGATTTTCTTGTGGGAATAGCAGCTCCAATTAAATAAAAATGCTTTTCTAAGAAAGACCGGAAGCTACAATTAGGAGCCTCGGTCAGACTCAAGACGCTTTGATTCTTGGTTTGGTTACACTCCCGAGGGAAATACCCCGAGCTATGAAAAGTGCCTCGTCAAGGAAATATAACTACAAAGAGAGCAAAGGAAAGGCAAAGTCATTATAAAGCAATTACCAGACTTAGCAGTGTAATTAAGACACCAGGCTTCAGGACTAGGCGAGTCACTTACTGCTCTGCATTGCGATCAACAATACCATAATAACAACAGCAGCTCCCAGGTATGTGTGTGTTCGTGCATGTGTATATGAGTGCATGTGTTATGGGGGGAAAGCGTTGATTATGTTGCTGTGTCATGAGGGAAAACACAGATACAGAGATCAGACTGTTATAATTGCAAAGTTTGGTGGCTGTTTTCCAACCTGCTTATAAAATGGGAAATCAGATAACCGCAGGCTTCCTGGCTGTCCTGATAGAGGCTTGATAATGGATTGAAGAGGGGGACAGAATCAATACGACTGTCCCCACTCTGGGCCAGGAAACCATCACCGGAGAGCACACTGTACTTCTGTAATCTACAAGGGAAGACCTGACATGTTCTGGCCTCTCAGTAGCCTTAATTGCTGACTGATTCAACAGCTATCTGTCAACAGCAATCAGGAGCCATTTGCATCAGTGGGCAGTGATTCTTTTTTCCATTTTTGCTCAATGTTTTTGTAGCAGTCATCTGCAATACTTTTGTAACAGGAGACCGAAGTTCTCGAACAGATTTGTTGGAGATTTTGTACATCTTTTGCCTCATAGTTCAATATTTTATCATTTCTTCTGATATGTATTTTCCCCCTTAGCATCTATATCAAGCAGGGTTGTTTTCAAGAGGCATTTTCAAATATTTTAAAGATATTAAAATATTTATTATTTGCCCATGAAAGAGGGTTAAATTTGCTCAGAGAAAAGTTTTATTTACATATTTATATACACAAATGGCAGGAATCACGATACCATTTTATCAAGATATTAAAATCATGATACAATATTTTTGCAATATGCTGAGTATTGCAATAAGAGATTTATGTGATTTTATTAACTTTTTCAAAAGCAAATTATTTTCCTAAAAAAAACTTTGTCATCATTTGTTTTTATCTAAAAAGATAAAGTTTTCACACTGTTTATCTACCTTCAATCACAATTATTGCAGCAAAATGTTTCAAGTGGACTCCAAAAGTGATTAATTTATTATTCTAGTTGGCAACTAAAGATCTGTATGAGAAATATGAATCATTTCTATGATAAACAAAAATCAGTTAATACCTTTTCAGGAGTAATTAGGTCGGTGGGTCATTTCCAAAAATATGAATTCCAATCAGACTTTTATCTCAAAATGATATTAATTTTTAATTGAGTTAATTACTGTAGAATAAATGTGTGCGTAATCTCATCAAGTTTGAGTCAAAGTTTTTTTTTCTTACTTTCCCCTGACTTTATCTGAACCCTGCTTTATCAGAACCCTCTTCAGGAAAAAAACACAATAAGTATTAAATATTTATTTCATACTCAAAGTTGTTATCCTTTGAGCCATTACTTGTCACAGCGGGTAGGCAGGCAGCAGGGGAAGGACCCAAACGCAGATAAAAGAAAGACTGGTGCAGTTCAAAGAATTATTGTGCATTAATTATTTTACAGGCTGGTTGGCAGGCAGATACTGGGAGCAGAGTCAGAGTGGGGTTTAGGATGTCAGAAATCCAAAGTACAATATACCTGGAAAGTATGACAAACTTGCAAAGGAACAAAGCAACTAGGCCGGTATTTTGTAATGAGTAACTGATGGAGAAGTAACAGGTAAGTAGGTGAATGAGGACGTCCGGTGAAAAAGTAGGAGAGTAGAGTCTAACTTAGGAGTCGGCAGCCTTTGCTATTACGAGAGCCATTTTTGGCAAAATATATATATTTGAGTCTTATGATGAAGGTAACACAATCCATACAACATGCAAGTTAAAAAAACTATGCACATTAAAGATCACAACCGAAAACCCCCCATTTTGTTTTCAACGTTTTGCACACAGTGGGAAAAGGCATCGAACACTGATTATAAAAACAAAAATATTACATTCAGCACCTGAATAAATTAGCAGTACTTTTGTGTTTGGAGATTCCCGTGTGTGCAGGTTGCAAATGATGTATCCTTTGCTTGACCTTTGTTCAGTAGGTAGCGATAACCGTGAAACAGCAGGAGAGCTATCAAGGCGAAAATAAGCGTGGCAGTTTGGGGGGGGGGATCAGAGACAGGCGCAGATGCAGCAACTCTTCAAAGAGTGACCTTTGACCCTCTTTTAACCCTGCACATCTCTCAAGAGTCCTTCAGGCAAACATAAAAGCAGCAAGACCAGGGATATGAGGGAAAACACTGACTATGCTCCAGCTTTGAAGGATTTGGTTATGCTTTGGGATTATTGATCCTGAAGCTTGTTAGGATTCATATTGTGGAGCTGTAGGGGAATTTTTTTGTTTTTGGCATTCACACAGTTTTGTGTGAATGCCAATGAATTTGTGAGTTCAACACTGAAAGAAAACTGTATTTATTAGGTCGAAACAATCGATTGGTATATTCAAAACCTTATATTTCAGTTTTAAAGACATACTGCTCACAGTAACAAACATATGTCATTATCCAAGCTTGCAGCACTGGTAAGATTAGAGCAAAAGTATGTCTTCCCAAAAAATGAAAAGTTCTGGAAACTATTGTGGCTGCTTGTAAACAACATCATCCCAAAAACTTCTGTTTTAAATCTTAAGAGAAAGACAGAGGCGACTCCATCCAGAGCCACCAAAGAACAGATGGACACTTGTCCTCTCTGCAAGAGAGCAAGAAAAGCTTTTGACTGTTGATCCTCGGGTTTAGTGGTGTGACTTATCTTTGCTCAGACATGGTTTAGCACTTAAGTTTAACTGCTGTTTGTACCGGGGAGGGTTTAGAGCATTGTGACGGGGAGAAGAACATGGAGCTCAATCTATATCTCTCAGAGGGTGAAGCAGCAACAGGAAACAGAGTTTGAGGTATTGGGAGGAGGATTGATTTTGATAGAGGAAAGCTGGTTGTTTTGCTGCGTTTTTGT
Organism: Plectropomus leopardus; assembly: GCF_026936395.1. NCBI lineage: Eukaryota > Metazoa > Chordata > Actinopteri > Perciformes > Serranidae > Plectropomus > Plectropomus leopardus. Next base: position 13,532,709 of record NC_142198.1, read on the forward strand.
TCTGTGTAAAATAAGTTGCTTTATCCAATTCCTAAGTTTGTGATGTGGAAAACTTGTAAATCTCCACTAGACGTGAAAGAAAGAATAACTTGCTTGAATAAAACGGCAAACATCTTTAAGAAATCCTTTATTCCATCCTTTGTCATCATATTAAATAAAATGACTATATGAGATATTAGTGGTTTTCTCATGATGACTATCTCACATATGTATTAATTGTTAACACTTTCATACCAACTGTTAGGTACACTTATTTACAACTTATTTATTGTTTTTATGTCATGTATTCTAACCCATGGCAGAGAAAGCCTGTAGTGTATGAATGTCTGTAAAGTTTTTATGTGTCTGTGAAGCTGAAAACAAATTCAAATTCAAATAGCCACACAGTTTCACACGGTTTCACACAGGCACAAACATGGACTCCTGGGTCAAAGTTCTGTGTTTGTTTGACACAATCACCTCCTAGATCACCTTCATATGCAGACTTTGTAGCTCTTTATACCACATCAGCTGACTTTCATCTTTGCTCATGACAGCCTGCAGCACATGGGTCCCATTATTATTATATATAAATTATAGTGCATTACTTTTTGTAATTATATGGACAAACAGCGAATGAGAAGAGCCTGAATGCACCACAGAGGAGGCAAAACAGTTGTGTAACCGTTCCATCTACCATGGACTTCTGGAGATCCTCATCCTATCTTAACCTCCAGACACCCAGAGCCTCTCCACACAAGCACGTGTTCATGTGCCCTCTCCAATACCAAACCATGACCATGCAAATAATGCACATATCTTACATTCCTTCACGTCTTATCGTTTTTCTTTCTCAGTTCCACCTTTTTGATCATGAGATCAACGTCAATAAAATTAAAAACATCGTTTACATGCAACAATGAGTTCTGTTCCCCGCCGCCTAACAGGAGTCTGCTTAAAGAAAAGAGACTTAAGTGGGCGAGATCTCTGACGGAGATCAAAGAACTCAACATTGAGTCAAACATCCCACTTCAATATGGCTGGAAAAGTGAACTGTCTAAAACTTTTCAGACAGTGCAAGAAGGTAAAAGTCTCTTCAATAAATCATAGGTGTTGATAAGGCTGACCCTCTTCTGGAAAGTTTTTGTTATCTATACCTTATTGCATAATTCAGTCTTTCTACCTGTGATCTATCTCTAACACTTCGCTCAGCTGCAAATTGCAAAATCATATCACTAACTGGAGACATGAATACAAAGTTTATTTACCTATAGTCCTGGTGTTGGCATTGGGTGGTCATTTTTTACGGTTTCTCTACCCTTGTTGTTTGGTAGACATAATGTTCATCTACCTACCAACTGCATACATCCCGCAGTTATTCCTAGAGTAAACCCTGGGCTCAGGTCGCATGATTCACCCCCACTTTTATGACATGTGTGAGACGGTTGGTAACCTGCGCAAACAGGTGGAGGAGGGACTTTCACACCTTTGTGCAGTAACTAACCACCTCCAGTTATTTCAGTGGTGCGAAGGTGGCAGAGGAGAAGTGATTCCGAATATGGCGGTAGGGATATGAAGCCGTTGCCGCCCACATGAATGCACTCAGATTTTGCTCTGTTGCACATAGTTCACTGAGTTGAACTTCTGGCAGTAGCTGCTTGGCTTTGGCCATTAAACAGATGGCGGCGAGCATCGCGGAGGCAGAAAGAACACAAAATACAGGATAATGTCAGTGTCTGAACCTACAAGGACAACCAAGGAAAAACTGGTCTCAAGACATTTCAACCAAACTTCAGATGACGAGTTAATTGTCCAAATATGTAGAAATCTTTGGTGATTTTATTATTTCCTATATCTTGCTACAGTTTACAAAACGCATGCCTCGTGAATGACTATTTTCTTGGGAAATCATTTACAAACTAGCTTGCAATTCCATCAGTGACGGTTACTGAAGCACTTGCTTAGCATCATGGCCCTGGACATAGCAATTTATAAAAAAAAAATGTGTTGTGGTGTGGCAGTGTGAAAGCAGCTTTTGAGTATGAGTTAAATGCGGCATGTTAAGTACCACATCTGTGTAGAGTATTTTATACAAGCCAGTTGTGAAGACAAGAAAATGGCTTTTGATAACTTGGATCTACATGAAGGTATGTGGTCACTAGCTGGACAGGAGGTCATATGAATGAATTATTTTCTAGCATAACCCAGCACTTAAACTGCACATACTGTTACCACTAGCACCAGCAGGTGTTGCCAAATCAACCAGGACTGGTAGCTTAAGGATCACGACTTTAACCTTACACAGTTTTCAGAACTGAATTTTAAATACAGGAGGGAACTCATTTATCTTCTTACTGCCTGACAGCTCAAGGTGCTTGTATTTTCTGACGTTAATAAATGGCAAGACATGATAGTAAATAATTTACTTGTATTTTTTTTTGCATCCACATTTGCAATCATAGCTCATCCTCCTCTCTACCTTAAGCACTTGACCTGACTTACTTGGAAAATATGATAAAATAGATAAGCAACTATTTCTCCCCCCAAAAAGTCAATAACTTTTAGCGAGCTGGGGCAGTGAAATGAGACCAACATCTTTTTTTGACATTGTGTAGAGGCAGAGGAGAAAGCTTGTGATCCCACAGCAATTCATAACGTCCTAAAGACTCTAGCAAAGCCTTCATTTCTTAGCGGTAAGTCTTAGTCTATTAAAAAAAAAAATTAATTAGTATTTAGGAAACAAGTATTTAGGAAATATTTCCATTGAGAGTTTGTAACAGGCTGGGCGAGGTTTTGTATGGTAGTATTTATGGATTTGCTGTGCAGGAATATTAGCTGACATTTCAGGGAGTCAACAGCTATCTTCATTTCTGAGTGTGGCCTTTCCATGGCTTGACATTTATCCCGCACTTTATTGAAGCAGAGGAAGTACTCTAACCTCTTATGCACTCCCTACCTATCCCTTGTTCTCCTTGTCTCTTTCAATTAAGGACTCTGTCCTCGGGCTTGCTTGGAAAACGCTCTAAGGTTTAAAGCATCTTGGTGGCCTTACAAAGGGCATAAATTTAGAATTCATGGCATTTTTTTTTTTTTTTTTTTTTTTGCCCGCATGAAAAGGCTTCGACATGCAATTACATGTTGTTTGGAAAAATCAAGTCGAGACACACACTCCGTTGAAAAAATAAAAATCCGAAAAAATAATGCAAAGAGAATTTCATCTTCAAACTTTTTAGGCTCATCACGGAGATGTTTGGTTTTAATTAAATTCAGAGAAGATGAAATGCATTCTGTGCAGAATGTGCCCTATGATTCATACTGGCCTAATCAGCTAATAATCAACTGAGTGTGTCTCTCTTATCAGGCCTGAGGCATGTGGAATAAATTTGCTATCAAGGGGTTTTCATGACAAGATGTATTTAGAAAAGAAAATGAGCCCATTTCTCACATCTTACCAAGAAACTCTTGGTAAACCCTTGGAAAACTCTCACAAATGCAGTCTTAAAACATTTAATACTATTTGAGTTTTTTTCTTCTTTTATGGGATGTGGATTCAGGATATATAACTGACTTGGCAGTGAAGGTAAATTCTGCTTTATCTAAAAAGTCAAACTCTCAAAAATCAAATGCGTCATTATCCTTGGAAGTGCTATTTGAATAAGCATATGTCTGATGTTGTAGCCTTGAGGGAATAATGCTCACCAAGCATGAGCATAACGTACTGTAGCCACTAACACAGTTAACTTAGCATTATTTTCACTGAACGTGAACACATACACCGATAAATTTATTCACATAATACGTGTGTGGCCACAGCAGCTCATTTGGCGCCTTTGGCAAGCATGTTTTATGTCCAAATGATTTAAAAATATTTTTTTTTAAAAAACAACATAAAGTAAGTTAATTCAGGAAATTAAGGGAAATTAATTACACTTTTTAATTAACACACTTTTAAAATATTTGGGCTTGGGGGAACGCATCAAGTATTTTTCAAGTCAAAAGGCTTAAGTCCAAGTGATGTCGTGAGTCATTAGCATTCAAGTCCAAATTGAGTTGTAAGATTTTTGCTTTTTGATTAAGTAGAGTCTAGAGTCATGCAATTTGCAACTTGGTTTCACCCTGAACTCATCAAATACGCCTGGTCAGTGGTCCTTGGCATCAGTTAGTAATGCACAAAGGCATCTTTTATTGGCGTTATGAGAGGCAGTGCGTGGCTGCATTTTTGGAGGCTTTGAGCAACTGCCATAGTATAAAGAGTGAGGAAGTTCACATAAGGCAGGCGGGAGGCGAGGTGGACAGGTCAAACAAACTGTGGACTTTTATCTGGGACACCACTGTTCATCATGTGACTTGAGTCTTTACCTCATCCTGACTTATTTATTTGACTTACTATATAAAGACTGCCTCAAATGAGGATAAAGAACACTGACATTTTGAAAATAATTTCTTGCTCTGGATCTCAGAGTTTAAAACCACGTTACTGAGTTTAATCCAAATGACAGAACGTGGGGATGTTTCTCCTCCTTTAGTGGCTGTTGATGTGATTACTAATAAATATGATTCATGAGAGGTCTCCATGGCCCTAATCATAAATTTATTTGCCTGGTGAAATCAATTAACAGACCTTTAAACCCAATATACTCTGTTACATTTTCAGTGACGCAACAGCAATCAAACTCTAATTTAGCTGGAGGCTGTTGCAAAGGAGCAGGCGCCAGGCAGCTGAGTCAAAGATCTATTAACCTTCACTTCCTGAGTGTTTTATTGTTATCAGAATGAGCTATTGTTGCAAATGGAATTCAATTTGTGGAGCGACTCTGACGCCTTTCAGGAATGGCGATGGGGACCACGTTCGCCCTCACATGTGCTTTTTCCCTGCTCGCTGAAGTGATTCAAGCAAGCGGCTTACCATGAGGGAACAGATAGAGTTGTGGAGACATCAGAGGGATGGCAGTGATTCATTATTTCATTTTCACGCAGCGTCAGACATTATTTGCACAGATGTCCAGATGATCCACTGATGTGTGGCATTGCTGAGCCGCTCACGGCTCAATGAACTGATAAGTGCCGCTACAAAGCAGTCAGCCTTGTTTGCATTACGCTCTGTTCCTGTCCACACTGAAAGAATCATGTCAGGGTATGACACTGACCACTACCCCCAAACCCTTCTCGTGCCACAAATCTTTAATTATTTTATGGAAATTGGCTTGTTTCTTCTCAGGAAGGAAAATATAACTCTCTCTCTGCAATCAGTAACTCACAGGCTTGAAAGCAAAGAAGAGTTAGAATGTAATTACATTTGATGCTATAAAGAAATAAATCTTAAAAAGGAGATTACAGCAGTGTTGTAACATATGTGTGACTAACATTTAAAACCTCTTTGGCACCTCTGTGGTTGGAATTCTCCAAATTTTAATATATATATTTAATATATAAGTACTTTAGAGAAATTACATCAAGTAGTTTTTGTAAATAGTGTTTTAAGTAGCTGTGATGCGTCTGATTTTAATGCAAAAATGCATTTAATCTGAGGTTATTTTGTATTTCAAAAACAAAAACTACCTTGAACTTTGAGAAAAGAGTCATTAACGGTCTTCCTGAAATCACCGGTCTGTTTTTGCCGACACAGAGTGCCTTTTAAACTGCTGACAAAACTTGTCCTCTGAAGTGTGTGGCAGGGTTTTTCCCAGCCAGCACAGTCAGCCCATTAACAGACGAGTGCATTAATATTAATCTGGACCTGTTTTCTGCTGTGATGCTGTGGGCTGAGGGACATCCCAGAGTACAGTACTGGAAGTGTGTCTTCATCTTGAAAGTGCATTTGCAGTTTTTCTTTCAACAGATGAATGACTGTCTGCAACTCTATTTCCTTCACTCCATCGGCAATGTTTGAAGACACAAACCAAAACGTCTGCTAACGCATGCACCAAATAGCAGCAACAACTAAACCCAAATTATTAATGAAGGCCATTCCAAAGCTGGTAAAACTGGGAACTGCACATTGCACCGACTGCCTGAAATCCTGATGCCCAATTAGTTCAAAAAATGTCCTATTGGACCAAAAGCCCATTTCTGAAACAGCGTGTCATCCCCAAAACAAACAACCATTCCTCTAAAGTCTTGTTTTCCCAAAAATACAAACTCCCTGCAGTTAGACAACCACACATGTTGTATGAGGTCACTGTGACCTTGACCTTTAACCACTAAATACTGATCAGTTCATTCTTGAGTTCAAATGGACGTTTGTGCCAAATTTCAGGAATCTCCCTCAAGGCCATCTTCAGATGAAGACAGATGCAAGGTCACAGTGACCTTGATCTTTGAACACCAGATTCTAATCAGCTCATCCCTAAGTCTACTCAAATGTTTTGCCAAATTTTAAGTGATTCCCTCAAGGTGTTCTTGAGAAATCACATTCACAGGAATGAGACATACAATTACAATTTTACTCTTCTGGGTTTCAAAAAAAAACAACAACAACTTTAAAAGGCTGTTTGGGGTAAGATTTCGCAAAGGAAATTTGACATTAAAACACTATAAGAAACCTCTATTTTCAACAACAATAACTGAGAAAACTTTTGTTAACCTACAAGTCAAGCTTAATTATTTGTGAATATGGCTAAAATTTGAAAATGACGAAATTAGTGCTTAGATAACAGCTACGTGTCAGCGTCCAACATTGAAACATGAACTTATTGAAATGCATCTCCATCATTATCACCAGTACCACCTGTTGCTGTTTTTTAAACATGCTGCTAATATTCAGTGAAGCACGTGAAAACCATCTGACCACACGCTGAACTGCGCTCGCACCATCTCCATCCCATCGTTCCGCTTTGCTTCACTCATAGATAATCTAAGTATGGTGATGTGAGCTGATCTTGTTGAGATCCCATTTCATGCCCAATGGATTGAAATGATAAGGCGCTCTAATGCTGAAGCTGTTGGTAATGCTGAAGTCTGCATGTCCACTCTTGGTTCACAGTGAACTGCACGTTATGACGTCAAATTTGATGTCCTTTAAAATTAAAAATATCTGCCAGTGAAAGAGTTTGTTAAAAAGTTAATTACTGTACTGACGCACGGTAAATCTCATTAAGTTTCACATCTATTTTATTCACTGCATGCCAAATACGGAGTATATGTTGTACTTCACAACTCAATCATTTTCCTGCCTATCACAGTGAATTGATGGACATGCGCAGGCAGGTATTCAGGGTTTAATAACAAATGGAAAACTAGTGTATCATATGGTATGCACTTACTTTTTATTGCATAAAATGGATTATCAAGGTTAAATGGAGACTATGGAGCCACTGATCAAATTTCTAAAATGAAAACTAACTGCAAACTCTATTGTTATTGTGTGTAACTTTTGAAATTTTGATGCACATTTTTTAATGTTTAGTCATGAATGAATTGTTTTCAGCCACTCTGTCTGCTGTGAAGTATAGTGGATTTATCTCTTAGCTTTTTCACTGAAATCAGCTGGAAATAAGGTTAATGACAGCAGTTAGAGTGAAACAAACATATGACGGCGGGCGGAAAACCAAAACAATGAGCCAAAAGATGCTGAATTGCTGACATTTATAATTATCTGTTGGTTTGTCACGACAAGAAACCCCTTTCACACGACAGATTCATTTGACTCACTGTTATTATAAAACACTGGTAAGTGCAACTTTAAGGTTGTTTTTGTTGTTGGTTTTTAAGTCTTGAAACTAATCAGTAACAACAAAGAAACTACACTACATGCATGAAAGAAGAAGTTTTTCATTGCTTTGCACAGAGAAAAACTATCTGGCCATCTAACCTCAGGCCATCCCTTTATTTTTCGGCCAAAACGGATTTTTTGATCTCAGTAATAAGTGAAATGACTTGTAGAGTGGATTTCTTATCCTGCAGTGAATCCACTTTGAGTTCTCTTTGCTTATTATTTCTCAGAGACTGCTATTCAGTGAGCACTTTTTATCTTCTGCTCTGCTCCCATGCTGAGCACAGCTTAAGATGAGTGACGTGAACGTTTCAGAAGGTCATGGCGGCAAAGCAGAAGCGGCATATGGTAAGTGTCCCTCTACGAGTAAAAAATCTGTGCCTGATCAAATATTCATAGAGTCTTGCTGATTATTTCCTGGGAAAATATACAGGTAGCTAAGCTCCTCACTTTATCTTACATGCTGCTGTGTATGTATATAATATTTGACAAATATTGATAGTGGAGCAATGTTTTATTATTGTCCAACGAAGAAATTCATTATATATGGTTTATGAAAAAAGAGAAAATCTCTTCTGGCATGACTCCCTCAGTGCTGAGGTCTCGCTCAAGGACACTTTTGAAGAAACTGCTTTAAAAAATAAAGGAAAATGATGAAAATGAAGAAAACATATGATGTTGAGCAAATTGCACGAGAAGATACAGAACAAGACACAGAACAGACATGAACACACCAAAGGATCCCTGAAGCACCTTCATTTATTGTGTTACTCATACACCATGACTCATGCAATGTGAAAAGGACCATTTGTATCTGTTTGATTGAATTAGAAAAGACATGCATAATACACAGATAATCACAGCCCGCTTAATCTCTGGAATAACCACCACAATGAGCAAAAAAAAAGAATAACTCATGAATTTATCAAAGCTAAACCAGCTTGATGTACTTCAAACACAATGAGAGGAAATGGAGAGCGCAAACAGCTATTAGGCAGCGTGTGCATCCAAACAACACACCTATTGACAGAGAGCTGCCATTCATGCATGATCGAGCTGAGTATGCAGCGCCATATGCATGTCCAGGGCGTGATTAAACATTATGTCTACACACATTAGCCACAGTTTAAAGGAGACTGACTCATGCAAATCGTATTCTCTATGCAAACAGATTGCATTCTTTCTTACTGTCTTTAACAGCTGGTGGTTAAATGGTTAAACCACAAAGCTTAACTGACAATTAATAACATTACACTGCAGTCTTTTGCATTTCATGTCTTACATGGTGCATAACTTCAGTATGGCTACAAAAAAAAGGTTTTTAAGCATGTGATCATAAGTTAAAGTAATTCAAAATTCTTAATGTTTTCATGAGGCAGAACTCAACAAAAATAATTAACAATCTGAAAATGAAGCTACAACTAAAAATTATGTTCATTATTGATTGATGTGTCTGTATTTTCATCATTATTCCATTCATTGTTCAGCCTATAAAATGTCAAAAAAGTGGAAATGCTCATCACAAATGAAAGACAAACTGTACGAACAAGAAGAGAAAAACTAACTTGTAAATTAAATTAAGTGTTTAATGACAGAATCTGTTTGTCAGCCATGACATGTTTATGGATGATGTCATCACTACGGTACCATTTATTTAGTTCACAAGGACGCCGACAGCCAACTGAAGGTTGAATACAGATCTCACTTTTTTGCCTTTATGTGTTTATGTATGGCTGTAATATTTTATCCTTAAAAACATCAGAAACTATGAATTTCCATTCATGTAACCAGTTTTGTTTTTTGTCCGTCCGGTAAAATTTTTATATTTCTTTAGTATTTTATCATCCTGTTATTTCTTTTTTAATGCTATGGAACTCCAGTATTACTCTTAAATCCTTAAATGCTAATAATAATAATACATCAAATATTTAATGACATTTTGACCTATGCTCCAGAACAACAAACTGGCAAATAAAATTTGTAATTAGGTATATTGATTGTCTTCTATCACAGTATGCATTATTTTGTATAAATGGTACCAATATGTGCTCTAATTAAATAATCATCTTTAATTCTTTTGGAAATATTAATAACATTTGCAATTAAGAAACACCTCATGGATTAAGATCAGATCTGACCAATCACTCAATCAATCAGTGGACTGACAGAAAGTTTATTAAATTATTCATCTCATCATTGATTAATCATTTGAATTATCATTTCAAGCTAAGAAAGGTCAAAGTGTTCACAAGGATTCTCAAATGTGAAGGTTTGCTACCAAACAAAATATATGTTTTGCAATGTTGCATTTTTTTTTTATTTAAAAGTGTTGTTTAGCATTTGCTGAGGGGAAAATAGCTTTGTTTGTGTGAGAAATAAAATCAACTCAAGATATCAATGTCTCGCATCAACCCTGAGCGCATGATTGATGAGTATCTGACAAGTTATCAATCTTATGAGACTCCGTGATTGACGTTGTTTTAGAGTCACAACGCTGCAGTTAAGGGCCGCTGATAGGCAGTGTCGGACGTCACCGAGTGAAAGATTACACAACTAATGAGGAGGGAGCTGCTCATCTTATTCAGTCATGGAGCTCTGCCAGATGGAAAATCAGGAGCTTTTTTACATCTTCATTCTATAAATTAGAACAAATGGCAGAAAAAGTCTGCAGCTGCTTTATGACAGATTTTAATGAGGCAGAGAGCCAGCTGAAATACCTTGAAAATGTGCATAAATTATTTGAGTGATCTTTTCGGCCCTGACATTACAGTTGCACAATATTTTGCTGCAATGCTCTGCAACATTTCCGCTGTGGTTTGTGCACTTCACCAAGTGAAGAGCTGCTCTTCTTCCCTGGGCAATCCCGTTCCCTTACAAGATCTCTCCATTATTATTGATCAAAGCAAAGTAACACCTGCTGCACTACATTTTCCAAACCCTCCATTTGTCTGCAGGCGCTTCTAAATCTTCCCTGTGTACTTTCTTACTCACACAGAGCTCATCCAAAAAGCTGCAGCACCCCTTCAGCAGCACACTTATAGTGGCTGTTTGCATTCAGTGTAAAGTACTGTTGTTTGCCTGCAAGATGACCCAGAGCGCAGTATTCCCAAGCAACAAGATTCTACATTAATTTAGATACATTTTAACCTAAATTAGCTTTGTAAATAAAAGACATGGATCAAGCTTGGAGGAGCAGGGGTCCACAGAAACTGCTTATGCGTAAGGCCCTGAATTTGGTGCTACGCCCCTGCTAATATTAGCTGCCAAACAACAAAAACAATATCAGGAAAAAAAAGTTAATGAAAAAATGATTAATGTCTCTTAACTAGACTGTGAAAAAATGTCCAGAAAATGATTAATGGTGCAGGACGTGCATGGGTTTGCATTGTACTTCAGTGGTGCAAATTCTGGAAAGTTTGAAATGAATTAAATGACCAAAAACCATGTGACATGCAGTGAGCCTGAAGTTTACCACCCAAACTAGGGTTCATATCCTGAGCAGCACAACAACGAGAGGTAATGCTAAGAAGAATGTAACTCCCCTTGGAACACGTATGAGAGCAAGCACCAAATAATTTGTGGATCATCAGGGACTCATACTCAACACTGCTTTTATTAAACACCCATCGAAGTACAAAGTTACGCTGAATCATCTTGAATGATGCATTAAATTACCCGTCACTTATTAGTTTTATTGGCTGCTGAGCAGGTGGCTCGTTGATCTTCTAGAATAGTATTTGACAGCTAAAATGAATAAGTAAGTCTTGTTGTTCCTCAGAGATTTTGTGGCGTTGTGAAATACGTCTTTGCTGGAGGAACTAAGTGAACTCAAATATGTGTGAAGTTTTTTTTCTTTCTTTTTTTTG